>NC_041392.1:325401982-325545400 GCF_002162155.2 Triticum dicoccoides | reverse complement strand
AGAGAGAGAGAGAGGGAGAGCAATGGAGAATTTTTTCTGGAGGTAGGTGATGATGTGGTGTAAAGAGATAAGTGAGGGGCCCACGTGGGGACCACAACCCACCAGGGCGCGCCCAGGTGGGTTGTGCCCACCTGGTGCACCTCCCTCTGATGTTATTTGCACCAAAAATCTTAAATATTCAGAAAAAATCATGTTAAATTTTCAAGGCATTCTGAGAACTTTTATTTTTCGGTCATTTTTTATTGCATGGAAAATTCAGAAAACAGACACAACATGGCATTTTATTTTATTTAACTAATAAAAACAGAAAACAAAAGATAGGGACAGAAGGTAGTGCTTACTAAATTCATCAACTTCATACCTCTAAAAAATGACCCATTAATAAGATTGATCAGGTGTTGTTAACAACCACTTTCGATTAGCATGAAACCGAAGAACTTTCGTAAATCACTAAGTTACCTCAACGGGGATATGAATGTCCCCAACAATAAGCATTTCATATTCCTTTTTAGCAGTAGGTAGAGGTATTTGAAAACATCCAATAGTGATTGTCAGAGATTTTTCAATAACATTAATACCATTCTCTTGGAATTGTTTCTTCGGAAAGTGCATTGTATGCTCATTACCATTGATATGAAATGTGACCTTGCTTTTATTGCAATCAACAACAGCCCCTGCTATTGTAAGTGCATCTAGTGCCACCCCTAGTTTGTTTTGGAGTATTGACGACAAACTTGGTTGAGGGACTAATGTGTTTGTGAGAATTGCAGGATAACACAGGTAGTAGTCCCTCATTGATTCGGTTTACCTACCAGAGATGACCCCTAAAAGTGTGTGAAGACATTGAAGACAATGGTGGTCTATGAAGAGATTCACATCAAAGACTATGACATGAGAAGACATCGCATGAAGACTATGGATTGCGAAGACATAGTTGTTTCATAGTTTTCTTTTCTTCTTTGTTGAGACATAGGAACCACCGTACTATTAAGTGGGGTCCAAGTGAACAAAGTCAGTGTGATTGAAGTGATGCTCAGCCAAATCGTATGTCTTCGAGTGAAGACAATGAGAGCAAATCGTATCCAGAGCTGAATGAGTCAGCTTTACTTGTAGCCCAAGTCAAGCTTCCGCGTGTGTTTGAAATCTGACCATTGGACACGTGTCAGTTCCTTAGTGACCCAAGGTCATTTCAGACAAAGCAGGTCGGGTTGCCTCCAGGATATAAATAGCCCACCCCTACACCATAAATTGGTGGCTGCTCAGAGTTAGTGCACGACTTTTGTCGTTTGAGAGCAACCCACCTCCGAAGCTTCTGAGAGAGGAATCCTTGCGAGGACAAAGCCCTAAACACCCAGAGCCAAAGAGTGTTAGGCATCACTAAAGTCTTTCTGTCTGCGTGATCTGAAGACTTGTTACACTTGAGGACTATGAATCCTCCAGTCGGTTAGGCATCGCGTTCTGAACATCCAAGAGTCATTGTGGATTGCCGGTGAACGAAGTCTGTGAAGGTTTGGAAGTCTACCTTGAAGACTTACCAGAGTGATTGAGCGAGGACTGTGTGTCCTTGGCTCAAGGGGAATAAGGTGAAGACGCGGTCTTCTGAGTTGAATCTCAGCCTCCCTAACCAGACGTACAGTTGTCACAGCAACTGGAACTGGTCCAACAAATCCTTGTCCCAAGCAACTGGTTCTATCCTTTACCTCTCTTTACTTACAGTTTGTCTTCGTGAAGTCATTGCCTACTTGCATGATCTGATTGACTTCATTGTGTGAAGACTGTTGTTGTTTGGCTTCATACTATCTTCCATCCTGATCCATACTACCTAGTTGGTGATAGTCTTCGTGCTTTCACTTCATTGCTTACTTGACTCTGGCTTGTCTAGTGTAGTCTACCTTCCGCTGCATATGAATAGGTTCATTTCTACTATTTGTCTTCAAAGCCTCTGTGTTTTGAAGACTTTCATATAAATCGCCTATTCACCCCCCTCTTGTCGATAACTAGCACTTTCAATTGGTATTAGAGCAAGGTGCTCCCTTGTTCTGTGTGATTCGGTTTAACCACCTGGAGTTTAGCTATGTCGACTACAGGGATAATCAAAGTCTCTGCTGTGTGCCCTCTCTTCGATGGCACTGATTACCCCTACTAGAAGAATAAGATGCACATGCGTCTTGAAGCCATTGATATCAACCTTTGGTATGTCGTTGAGGGAGTCCTGGATTAGGGGGTCTCCGGACAGCCGGACTATAACCTTTGGCCGGACTGTTGGATTATGAAGATACATGATTGAAGACTTCGTCCTGTGTCCGGGTGGGACTCTACTTGGCGTGGAAGGCAAGCTAGGCAATACGGATATGGATATCTCCTCCTTTGTAACCGACCTTGTGTAACCCTAGCCCCCTCCAGTGTCTATATAAACCGGAGGGTTTTAGTCCGTAGGACAAGATACAATCATACCATAGGCTAGCTTCTAGGGTTTAGCCTCTCCGATCTCGTGGTAGATCAACTCTTGTAATACTCATATCATCAAGAACAATCAAGCAGGACGTAGGGTATTACCTCCATCAAGAGGGTCCGAACCTGGGTAAACATCGTGTCCCCTGCCTCCTGTTACCATCCGCCTTAGACGCACAATTCGGGACCCCCTACCCGAGATTCGCCGGTTTTGACACCGACATTGGTGCTTTCATTGAGAGTTCCACTGCGTCGTCATCGTAAGGCTTGATGGCTCCTTCGACCATTGCTAGCGATGCGGTCCAAGGTGAGGCTTTCCTCCCTGGAAAAATCTTCATATTCGGCGGCTTTGCACTGTGGGCCAATTCGCTTGGCCATCTAGAGCAGATTGAGAGCTACGCCCCTGGCCATCAGGTCAGATTTGGAAACTTGAACTACATGGCCGATATCCGCGGAGACTTGATCTTCAACGATTCGAGCCCACACTGGATGCGTCACGCAGTCACGACGAGCAAGACGTAACTTTACCGTCGGACAGTGTTCGGGAGATCGCATCCGCAGCCACTCCGACTTTTAATCCAGAGCAAGTCACACCATCCGAGAGCGGACCCCGCCATGGAGGCCACACTCTCAGCGGCGATAGAGCCGGATACTGACTTCACCCCTTACGAGAGCCGTGTTGCCGAACCACTGGATTCATCTTCGGCCACGGACTCCGAGCTGCCCGTATCCATGCCCGTCGGGTCCGACTAGGCGCCGATCATGGAGTTCACCTCCGCGGATATCTTTCAGCACTCACCTCTTGGAGATGTGCTAGATTCATTAAGGTCTCTCTCCCTATCAGGAGAACCCTGGCCGAACTATGTCCGGCTAGAATGGGATGCGGACGACGAAGAAATTCGCTGCCCACCCACCACCCACTTAGTAGCCACTGTCGACGACTTAACCGACATGCTCGACTTTGACTCCGAAGACATCAACGGTATGGACGACGATGTAGGAGACGAACCGAAACCACCGCCCACAGGGCGCTGGACCGCTACTTCATCACATGACATATACATGGTGGATACCCCCAACGAATCCAATGGTGACGAGAAAGTAGACGATGACCCCTCCAAGAAGCAACCCAAGCGCCGACGTCAGCGGCACCGCTCCAAGCCCCACCATAGCAAAAACAGCGATAATAATAGTCCACGCGACTCCGGAAGAGATGACAACTGCACCACCCCGGTGGCAGAAAATGATCAAGATACAAATTGCAAACATAGTACGGATCCGACGTCCGAACACGATGACGCCGCTGATAAACCTCATCAATCCCCGTCTAGGGAAGAAAACAGTCCGGACGAAGATGCACCCATCATCCCGGAAACAAACTTGGATCAAGAAAACCTCCGCAGAAGGCTTACTGCCACAGCGAGAAGCCTGAAGAAATAGAAGCAAAGGCTCAAGGTCGCACAGGATACGCTCAACAACAAGTGGAACAAAGTAACAAAGTATGGTAGAAGCTACCACCCAAATAGCTATCCAAAGGCAAGTTATTACCGGAATTCGACGATGAGGCCTCAGAGCCCATACAGCCGATAAGTGATACGGCCAACCGGCTGGATCCACCACCCTGTGAACGCGATAGAGCGGCTAACAAAGTCACGCATAAGTCAACACATGTTCTACGTGAGAACTTGCGTCAAAAATCCGGCGCGACCAGATCTATCTATGGATCTAGGAAGCGCGCTATGGTACACAACCAACACCGAATACTACAACCATCCGAACACTATGGCGCATCTCAGTACAGGGGTGCCGCACACCCATTATGTTTCACAGATGAGGTGCTGGATCACGAATTCCCAGAGGGATTCAAACCGGTGAACATAGAGGCGTACGACGGAACCACAGACCCGGGAGTCTGGATAGAGGACTTCATCCTCCATATTCATATGGCTCGTGGAGATGATATCCATGCCATTAAATACTTGGCCCTCAAGCTTAAAGGGCCAGCTAGGCACTGGCTGAAAAGCCTCCCCGAAAACTCAATTGGAAGTTGGGAGGAGCTCGAGGACGCTTTCCGGGCCAATTTTCAAGGGACTTATGTCCGACCTTCGGATGCAGACGATTTAAGTCACATAATCCAACAGCCCGGAGAGTCCGCCCGAAAGCTTTGGAACAGGTTCCTCACCAAGAAGAACCAAATAGTCGACTGTCCGAACGCCGAAGCCTTAGCAGCTTTTAAACACAATGTCCGATACGAATGGCTCGCCAGACACCTCGGTCAAGAAAAACCGAGAACAATGGCAGCCCTAACAAGCCTCATGACCCGCTTTTGTGCGGGCGAGGAAAGCTGGTTGGCCCGTAGCAGCACCAGCGACCGAAGCACATCCGAAGTAAGGGATGGCAATGGTAAACCACGACGCAACAAAAACAAGCGTCAAAGTAAATAAGGTAGCCCAGATAACACGGCGGGAAACGCCGGATTTAGGGGCTCCCGACCAGGTCAGCGGAAAAAGCCTTTCAAAGGCAGCTGAGAAGGACAATCTGGCCTAAACAAAATTCTTGACAAACTCTGTCAGATTCACGTCCCCCCAATCAAACCTGCAAATCATACTCACAGAGAATGTTGCGTCTTCAAGCAGGCCGATAGGCTAAACGCCGAACACAAAGGGGAAGAGACACCAAGCGAAGACGAGGATGAACCTCGCCAGCAAGGCGCCGGAGGATAGAACAAGTTCCCACCGGAGGTTAAAACAGTAAACGTGATCCATGTGACAAGGAGGAGAAGCAATCACGCACTCCGAGGCACACGCGCCATAGAGACCGTCACCCCTAGGTCCAACCCCTGGTTGGCCTGCTCGATCACTTTTGATCGTAGGGATCAAGATACACATATCTGGTGCGAAGGACTGATGGCCTTGGTGGTAGACCCAATAATAAATGGGTACCATTTCACAAGGGTCCTCATGGACGGTGGCAGTGATCTCAATCTGATATATCAGGACGTAGTCTGCCAAATGGGGATAGACCCTAAACAGATAAGCCACAGTAATACTACCTTAAAGGGAGTAATACCAGGCCAAGAGGCCCACTGCACGGGATCTCTACTAATAGAGGTGGTATTCGGTTCTCCCGATAACTTCTGAAGTGAAACATTAACTTTTCACATCGCTCCATTCCGAAGTGATTTTCAAGCACTACTCGGATGGGCGGCTTTCGCCCGTTTTAATGCAATACCACATTATGCTTTTCTCAAGATCAAGATGCCCGGTCCATGAGGCATCATTACAGTTAGTGGAAATACCAACCGTTCTTCACGTACGACAGAGGACGCGGCGGATCTAATAGCCGCACACTGACGGCCTCACCAACCAGAAAAAATGGTAGGTCGTCAAGACCACGGACACGGTTAGATGAGTCCGGCGTTCCATCATACATGGATGAGATTGGTTATCGAACCCTCATAAAATGATACCAGGGGCTTCCCGCGCGTAATCAGGGCCAGCCCGGCTTAACTAGGCTTCTCTGGAATTCTAATGACTCATTCTTCTTTTCGGCACGGCAACTTTCACCTAAGTTTTCTTTCCTTTTGCAGGTTATAGTCGTGCTACACCTGTCTAGGACACGACACAATGGAGACACAGGCGCAGACATGCAGTAGGGACCCGCCCAGAGATTTCTTTTTAGATTAAGGCCCTGCGTAAACCTTTTTTTACTGTCTCTTGTTTCTCACATCCTCCGGATACTCCGCACAACCGAGAAGGATGCCGGCGTTATTGGCATGTGGCCACGCTAGGATTTTGCACGTACCTGGACACATGGGGTTTCTTATAAAGGGCATCGTTTAGCCCGGTATATGTTATAGAGACCAAACACCTTAGGGAGTGTTCAGCGTCGCGAGTTTGGCCCTATATGCATCAGCTCCGAATCATGTCTTTGGTGAAATGTTGGGTCTGCCCGGCTCCCATGTTTTGGTACCTTACGTTCCGTTATATCGGCTAAGGTAGCACTGGGAGAACTACTGCGATTGTGCCCTGGTTCATGCGGATAAGCACCTCAGTAGAGAAAGCCGAAAACTGACTGTCATGATATAGCGAGAGACTGGTCAACCACTCGATGACTAATCGAAATCTTCTGGATTCCTCCGCATTAACGAAGGACCGTTTCCCGGTCATGTACGTACGCGCATCGTATTCGGACGAGCGCAGAAGTACCAGGGGCTATATAGTAGCCCCACCATCAAACTCCTATGGCTAAGTGAAAGTGTTAAAGCAATATAGTCCGATTGCCTCGTTCTCTACGCTATCACCTCCTTAACGGACCAAGATGTTGGATCAAGTGTGGATATGCATCTTTTGCGAACACCCCCGCATTATATGTGTGGGGGCGGAAGCCGACGACTGCAAACTTTCAGGTTATATACATATATACATAAACGGCCGCACATGAGGCATCATAGTACTTTCGGGCAAAAGTATAAATACAACCTTGATTAATTCAAAAAAACATTGTTTGTACAATGTGACTACATGTCACTGGAAAATAATATTCTTCGAGCACTAACCCTCTGTCGAACGAGCGCCTTCAAGGACTTCTTCAAAGTAGTGCTCGGCAGCCACTTGGCCTATGGCCGAACCCTATGCCGCAACAGTGGTGGCCTCCATCTCCGCCCAGCATGTTTTGACATGCGCAAGGGCCATCCGCGCACCTTCTATGCACGCTGATCTCTTTACAGCATCGATGCGTGGCACAACTTCAAGGAATTGTTGCACTAAGCTAAAGTAGCTACTCGGCCTTGGTCCTCCCGGTCACAGGTGATCCACGACGGACCTCATGGCAAGTCCGGACAACCTATGGAGCTCGGCCCAACCGGTCAATCGCTCATTCAGCAGCAGCGGACGGACTGGAGCGTGAAACTATGACCAGAACAGCTTTTCCACTTTGGGACCCTTCTGATCCTTGAAGTACTTGGCTGCATCAGCAGCACTTGTAGCCAAATCCATGTACGCGTCCGCAGAAGTCCATAGCCGGTCCAGAGGAGCATGCTTCGGATCTCCAAACTTAGTCTGCAACAAGAAGGGCTTCCCAGACACGATATCTGAAGCTTGATTCAGCTCCTCCTTCGTCGCTCTAATTTTGGAGCGGGCTTCCTTGGCAGCCACCTGGGCCTTCTCCAGGTCCGTCGCCTTCGCCTGGTTTTCTTCTTCAAGAAGCCGGTAACGGTCAGCAGCATCCTTTAACTCTACTGCCATCTTGGCTATTTTTTATTTGCTCTCGCAATGCGCGGCTTGTTCGGCCCTTAACTCTTCGGCCGCCTGTAAAGCGGCCACATTGCTATTCCTTGCTTGCTCCTTGGCTCAGGCAAGCTCCGCCCCGAAGGGTCTCCACGGTGGCCGCTCCATCTGCAGTCACAACATATTAAAGATACTGGCATCATGCTGCTCTTATTATGTGACGATCACCAGAAAAATCAGTTACCTTGTGCCTCGTCAAGCCGCTTGTTGACAAGCACGATGTCGGCATCTGTCGCATCCAGTTGCCGCTTTAGTTTAGCAAACCCATCAGTCCAGCTAGCCACCGGAGCTTCAACCACCTGCACATAAATGCGATATGGTTATTACCTGGGACTATGATCCTCTGTTTGCCGCCGTTCCCGACGACAACCAGGGTCTCAGGGGCTACTATCTGCATGGGCATACCTAACGTATGCGGTACTGCTAAAGGCATGCATTGTTTCACGTACCTCGAAGCCTTTCAGCAGACTCATAAAAGCTTCATGCAAACCACTTTCAGCGGAGGAAATCCTTTCAATCACCGTACCCATTAGCGTACGATGCGCTTCTGAGACAACAGCTTGCCCCAGAAGATCCTTCAGCGCGTCCGACCGAACACTGTACGGACCCTTGCTGTCACTCCCCTCAGGAGCCGGATACTGGGGATGCCGGACAGCCAAAGGGTTATCCTCTGGCCCTAGTGGATCCGGAGATACCCTTCGCGAAGACACTTCAAGGTCGCCCTCTTCTTGAGATGGAGAGTCCGGGGAAGGCGTTTCGCTCTCCATCATCTTCGGAAGAAGATCCCCCGAAGACGAACTCTGTCGAGAAGGGCTGCGATCCGGACTACAATTTACAAGCATCGGTTATTGACTTCGGAAGTAAGGTAGGATATCTTCACTATTAAGTACTTTTTGATTACTTACAGCTCGGTAGAGGGCTGATCCCCGCGAGGATATTGTGCGGCAAGAAAATCCTCCGAGGCAGGACCATCTGGCGGAGATTTCTTCTCCCGTTTGGAAACCTTAGTTTCCGGATCTTCAGAAGTAGTCCTCTTCTTTCCCCAGGGAGAGAGAATGTCAGATTCTTCCCCTTGGTTATCCTCCCTCGCGGAGGCGCTCATTCCCTCGATCGTAATAGGTAGAGATGGAGGCCTGCTTTTGCCCTCTTTATTCCCCCCTTCACCTTCCTCTGAGAGCACTAGACAAGGTGCTGGCTCGAGCATCTTTCCAGCACCGGATTGTCCAAGCCTTCCGGGAGGGGGCCGAACACCAGATCATCTTCGCCTTTGTTATCTAGTCTTGGTCAAAGAGCGATTCTTCAGAATGATGTCATGATAAATAAAAGGACGGTGTGTTCGGCCATGGGATTACTGACTTGGGCAGCGGGGCGGTTGCAGCTCAGGCCCACGTCCTCGGTCATGTCCGGACACTCTATTTGGGGTTCGAAGAACGATTTGTACATCTCCTCGTGCGTCATGTCAAGGAAATGCTGAATAGTGTGCGGTCCTTTCGGGTTGAATTCCCACATGCGGAGGGGCCGGCGTTTGCAAGGCTGGACTTGACGAACCAACATAACTTGCATTACCATAACCAGACTGAAATCTCCCTCGAAGAGATCTCGGATACGGCTCTACAGTATTGGCATGTCCTTGGCTGGACCCCAGCTCAGCCCCCTGCTGATCCATGACATCATTTGTGGTGGAGGCCCCGAGCGAAAGGTGGGGGCAGCTACCCATTTGGCACTTCAGGGAGCTGTGACGTAAAACCACTCCTGTTGCCACAATCCGGACACCTCTGGAAAGGAACCCTTTGGCCATGGAGCGTCAGCAATTTTGCTTATTAGAGCACCTCCGCACGCTGCGTACTGCCCCTCGACCATCTTTAGCTTCACATCGAAGGTCTTGAGCCACAGGCCGAAGTGAGGGGTAATGCGGAGGAAGGCCTCACATACGACGATAAATGATGAGATGTGAAGAAGGGAATCCGGGGCCAGATCATGAAAATCCAGCCCGTAATAGAACATAAGACCCCTAACAAAGGGATCCAGAGCGAGGCCTAGTCCTCGGAAGAAGTAGGAGACGAACACAACACTTTCATTGGGTTCAGGAGTAGGGATGACCTGCCCTCAGGCGGGAAGCCTATGCGAAATTTCGGCGGTCAGGTATCTGGCCTGCCTCAACTTCTTGATGTCCTCCTCCGTGATGGAGGAAGGCATCCACTGGCCTTGAAGGCTAGATTCGGACATGATTGAAGGTCCGAAGCACCTGACCTGGGCTTTGGGTGTTAGAGCTCGAGGCGGGGGAAGGATTCGATTGAGCACGGGAGGGAAAAAAGAAAAGCCTTGTCCCTTTATAAAGGGGATGAATATCAGGCGTCCTCCTCGTGGCCGTTCGAGACTTACCTAAGATCTAGGAGTCATACCAACAGGCGCGGTTGGGTTACCCATGTTTGTATTGATGAGAATCCCGTGATAAGGGGAACACGATCTCTGCTTTGACAAGACGTGTCAAGAAAACGCCTCGTGTTATATGCGGGGCTGGTTAAAGAAAAACGGTTCAAATAATTACCTGGTCGTGGCGTGATGTCATGCTGCCAAAACGTGTCAGCAGATTAGATTTGTGGAAATATTATTCTCTCTATGGTGGTATGTGGAACTTATTTTGCAGGGTCGGACACTATCCTTGTTTTCAAACTCTTCCGCGGTGTATTCGGAGGAGGAACCCGCCTTGCAATGCCGAATACAACACTGCGCGCCGGACTCATCGTCATTGAAGCATGGTTTGGGGGCTACTGAGGGAATCCTGGATTAGGGGGTCTCCAGACAGCCGGACTATATCCTTCCGCCGGACTATTGGATTATGAAGATACATGATTGAAGACTTTGTCCCGTGTCCGGATGGGACTCTACTTGGCGTGGAAGGCAAGCTAGGCAATACGGATATGGATATATCCTCCTTTGTAACCGACCTTGTGTAACCCTAGCCCCCTCCGGTGTCTATATAAACCAGAGGGTTTTAGTCCGTAGGACAAGATACAATCATACCATAGGCTAGCTTCTAGGGTTTAGCCTCTCCGATCTCGTGGTAGATCAACTCTTGTAATACTCATATCATCAAGAACAATCAAGCAGGACGTAGGGTATTACCTCCATCAAGAGAGCCCGAACCTGGGTAAACATCGTGTCCCCTGCCTCCTGTTACCATCCGCCTTAGACACACAGTTTGGGACCCCCTACCAGAGATCCGCCGGTTTTGACACCGACAGTCGTCAAGAAGGGCGTTCCCAAGGCCGGCGAAGGTGTCACCCCTGCTGATGTCGAGAAGTTCATTCAACTGGATTCTAATGCCAAGAACATCATCTATGGTCATCTGACCAAAGGACAGTATGGTCGTGTGAGTGCTCTGGAAACTGCGAAGCTAGTCTGGGACTGGCTCTCCAAGGTCAACGAAGACGTCTCAACCCAGAGAGGGTCAAGGATCAGTGTTCTTCGCAACCTCTTCAACCACTTCAAGAGAAACGACAATGAGAATGTTCAGCTAACGTTTGATCGCCTCACTGACATCACAAATGAGCTTCATGCACTCGGCGCCACTGAGATCACCAAGCATGAAATCGTCAAGACACTCTTGAGATCACTCGACAGCTCATTTGACACCCTGGCCCTGATGATTCAAGAACGACCTGACTTCAAGACTCTCGATCCGTCTGACATACCTAAGAGGCTCAACACACATGAGTTCAAATTATCTGAGAAAAGAGATATCTATGGTCCCAACTATGGACGAACTCGTGCTTTGAAGGCAAAGGTTGTTTCCTCATCTGAAGAAGAATCTGACTATAGTTCTGAGCATCCTGAAGACATTGGAAAGGAACTTGCCATGCTAGTGAAGAAGTTCCAGAGGTTCACCAAGAAAAAGGCTCCAGACAGTCTTCAAGATCCAGCTCAAGAAATGATGAAGCTTCCTCCCGTGACTACAAGAAGAGAACGTGCCACAAGTGCAAGAAACCTGGTCACTACATCTCTGAATGTCCTCAATGGGACAATGAGAACAACAACAAGAAGAAGATCAAGGAATATGATTCTTATGACAAAAAGAAGAAGACATCCTCAAAGTCTTCTTTAAAGTCTTCATCGAAGTCTTCATCACACAAGATTAGCTCATCCAGCAAGGCTCGAGCGTTTTTTGGCAAGGAGATGGATTCAGAGGAGGAGTCTGCATCTGAGGAGGTGCAGATGGAGTCTGAAGAGGAATCTGATTAAGGTGTGGCAAGCCTGGCTCTAGCTTCAGCATATGTCGCCAAGTCCATCTTCAACACTGAAGACAATGGCCTCGTCACCAATGTTGATGCTAATGATGAGGATGACTCTACACCCACCTACTGCTTCATGGCACGTGATGCCATGGTAAACTCACGCGATGCTTACTATCAAACATCAAGTGAAGATGACTCTGAATGTGAATCTAAACCTAGCTACAAAACACTTGCTAAAATTGCAACATAGCAACAGAATGCTATGGAACATATTCAAAAACTGTTAGACAAAAGCGATGACCTGTTGGACGCGGAAATGACTCGAACTCAATCCTTAATTGAAGACATTAAAAATCTTCATATTAAGTATGAGGAACTTGAAAGTCATCATGAAACGCTCTCAACAACTCATGAAAAGCTTTCCTACGATTATCTTCAAAGGAAGCAAGAACTTGAGAACTTGAGAGCGGCTCATGAAGATCTTCAAAAAGAGAATGAGTCACTCCGCGCTCAACAAATCAGTTCTGCTCAGGAAGGATTTGAACCACCATGTCTAAAATGCCTTGAGAATCATAATGCTACTTCTGTTGCTGAATGTTCTACTGATGCTACTGTTGCAATATCTTCAACTGCTGATGTGGTAACTAACCCCTCTACCGAGGATACCACCACTATTGCTAATGAGAATGCCAGGTTGAAGACATTGCTTGAGACGGGAATGTACTCAAGAAATAGATTCTGAACCGAAACCCTAGAAAAGAGGGTGTTGGGTTCGAGAGGAAAATGAATGTTGATGGTTCTTACTGGAAGCCTAACCAGTACCCCAAAACCACATGGGTTGCTGCAAAGGGACCTTCAGTGGATCCATCTACCTTATCTGGCTTCACTTGTACTAACCCGATTATCATTGGTGAATCCTTTGATGCAAACTATAAACTGTTTAAGAATCAGAATGGTGAAGTGTTTGCCAGGTATATTGGTACTAACTGCAGGAATGGACCACCTTTGAAGATCTGGGTGCCCAAGAGTTGTCTTGAAAATCTTCAGGTGAATGTCATCATGACACCACCTGGGAAGAAGACAAACCCTAGACCAAAGGCTTCATATGGTCCAAAGGCTTCATACAGACAGAGGACTCACCCGAGTCACCCTAACACAAATGTTTTGCAGGGAAACCATACTCAGGCCTATGAATATGGGTGTGTTTCCTCAAACCGCCATGTTCATAAGACCAAGAACTACCCTGCTTATTCTTATGAGTATTATTCACCTCCTGCAAGACTATTTGCTAGGGCTCCAAAGCCAAAGTTCTCAGATGCTGCACTTAGACTCATTGCTTCGAAGCCACCCTTGAAAATGTGGGTGGTTAAGAAAACTTAACTCTCTTTTGCAGGGAAGGGTCTCCAGCCGGAAATCAAAGGCATCAGATGCTATTGCTAGGGACCTAAAACATCTTGTGGGGCGCAAGATAAAATTCCCAAATGGTCTTACTATGTATTTTGTTCCTGAATCGCTTGACAATCATCCTATCAGTCCTAACCTCGATCTGAGCTTTCATAATCCACTCGTTTGTCAAATTTTTATGCTTCACAATACCCTCGGTGAAGCCTATCCCCCTAACTGCACTATACGGTATGACACCAAAGGATTCATAATGGACAGTGGATGCACTAATCACATGACTGATGATCGAAGTCTTCTCATGGACTCAACCTTACGTCCATCTGACAAGAGTCACATCACATTTGCTGACATTGGTAAAAGCAAGGTATTTGGTCTACGTAGAGTTGCAATCTCAAAGGATCAGCACATGAATAAAGTGATGCTTGTTGAATCCCTTGGTTTCAACTTAATGTCTATCTCAATGCTTTGTGACTTAAACATGATTGTGATATTTGGAAAATATCGTTGCCTTGTTCTAATGGAATCTGACAAGTCTCTAGTCTTTGAAGGGTACCGAAAAGATGATCCATACATGGTAGATTTCTAAGCAGGAAACAGTTGGCCGTATGTCTTCTAGCAAAAGCTTCAGACTGCTGGCTCTGGCATCAGAGGCTAGGGCATGCTGGCATGAGGAACTTGTACAATCTCGCGAAGAAGAAGCATGTTGTAGGCATCGAGGGCGTCAAGTTCAAAAAGAATCATCTGTGTGGTGCATGCGAAGCTGGGAAGATGACTAGGGCCAAGCATCCCTCGAAGACAATCATGACGACATCGCGTCAATTCGAGCTTCTTCACATGGACCTATTCGGCCCTACTCATTACTCCACTCTTACTACCATAGCTTGTCTCTATGGTTTCGTCATTGTTGATGATTACTATAGATATACCTGGGTGCACATAATCCTTTACAATACTGAAGTGCAGGATGTCTTCAGACGATTCACCAATCTTGCCATGACGAACTATGGCATCAAGATCAAGCACATCAGAAGTGACAATGGCACAAAGTTCAAGAACACTGGCCTCAACACTTATCTTGGTACATTGGGCATGACTCATGAGTTCTTAGCTCCATACACACCTCAGCCGAATGGCATAATGGAGCGGAAGAACAGAACCCTCATTGAGATGGCTTGGACGATGCTTGATGAGTACAAGACTCCAAGGAAGTTCTGGCCTGAAGCCATTGATACTGCATGCCATGTCATCAACCGTGTTTACCTTCACAAGCTTCTAAAGAATACATCATATGAGCTACTGACTGGTAAGAAGCTAAACGTAAGCTACTTCAGAGTATTTGGTGCTAGGTGCTGGATCAAGGATCCACATCACACTTCAAAATTTACACCGAAAGCACATGAAGGTTTTATGCTTGGTTACGGAATGGATTCGCACTCCTACAGAGTCTTCAACCTCTTTCACTATAAAGTGGTTGAAATTGTGGATGTGCGGTTTGATGAAACTAACGGCTCGCAAAGAGAGCACCTGCCAAATGTGCTAGATGAAGTCTCACCAAGTGAATCCAGCAAGCTTATGGGTACTAGAGAAATCATAGCTTCGGAGGCACATGCTGAAGAAGAACTCATCATTTCTGCACCTAATCAACCCCTAAGACACTGCTCAGCCTGAACTCAAATACTGATGATGAAGACAATGATTAGCCAGAGCAAAGTCTTCGACCAGTACATCCTTGTGTTGCAAATGAAGTACAGATTGAGAAGATAATTTATAGCATCAATGCACCTGGTCCACTCACTCATTCAAGAGCAACACAACTAGCAAATTTTTGTGGGCACTTTGCATTTGTCTCTATATCTGAACCCAAGAAAGTTGTTGAAGCCTTCATGGAACCTGAATGGATTCAAGCGATGCAAGAAGAGTTTCAACAGTTCGAGCTGAACAATGTGTGGGAATTGGTTAAGCGTCCTGACCCACGGAAGCATAATATCATAGGCACAAAATGGATCTATCGCAACAAACAAGATGAGCATGGTAAAGTTGTCAGAAATAAGGCTTGTCTCGTTGCTCAAGGATACACTCAAGTTGAAGGGATTGACTTCGATGAAACATTTGCTCCGGTGGCTAGGCTTGAAGCCATTCGCATACTGCTAGCCTATGCCAACCATCACAACATCCTTCTGTATCAAATGGATGTAAAGAGTGCCTTTCTCAACGGCAAGATTGAAGAAGAAGTGTATGTTGCACAACCACCTGGCTTTGAAGATCCAAACCATCCTGATATGGTATACAAGCTCAACAAGGCACTATATGGCCTCAAACAAGCCCCTCGTGCTTGGTATGACACACTCAAAGACTTCCTGAAGAGCAAAGGCTTCAAACCTGGTTCCCAGGATCCTACTCTCTTCACGAAGACATACAAGGGTGAACTGTTTGTGTGCCAGATCTATGTGGATGACATTATCTTTGGCTGCACTGATAAAAGATACAGTGATGAGTTTGGACACATGATGCAAGAGCAGTATCAGATGTCCATGATGGGTGAGCTGAAGTTCTTCCTTGGTCTTCAAATTCGTTAGAAGAACAACGGCATCTTCATATCTCAAGAGAAATACCTCAAAGATTACCTGAAGAAGTTTGGAATGCAAGACTGCAAGGGATACATGACGCCAATGTCAACCAAAAGTCATCTGGGCCCCGGCGACAATGGTAAAGAGTTTGATCAAAAGGTATACCGCTCCATGATTGGTACTTTATTCTATTTATGTGCATCTAGGCCAGATATCATGCTCAACGTTTGTATGTGTGCCCGATTCCAAGCGGCACCAAAGGAATCGCATCACTTAGCTGTCAAGCGAATTCTTAGATATTTGGCTTACACCCCAACACTAGGATTATGGTATCCAAAGGGCTCAGAGTTTGATCTAGTTGGATTCTCATATGCTAATTATGCTGGTGACAAGGTTGATCATAAGTCTACATCAGGCACATGTCACTTTCTCGGACGATCTCTTGTCTGCTGGTCTTCAAAGAAGCAGAACTGTGTGTAACGCCCGCAATGCGGCTATATCTCCTACGTGTCGAAGCACGACTTAGAGGCATAACCGCATTGAAAGCAATGTCGCAAGTAAGGTAATCTTCACAACAACCCATGTAATATATAAAAGGGGAAAGGATACATAGTTGGCTTACACTCACCACGTCACACAAATACATGAATAACATTACAATCATCCAATACACTCATGGTCCGACTATGGTACCAAAATAAACATCAACCCCCACATGCGACACAGTCCCCGATCGCCCCAACTGGGCACCACTACTGATCATTTGGGAAAGACACATAGTAACGGCGAGAGTCTTCATCGAACTCCCACTTGAGCTCAAGCGCATCGTCTGGAACGGTATCATCGGTCCCTGCATCTGGTTTGGAAGTAATCTGTGAGTCATGGGGACTCAGCAATCTCGCACCCTCGTGATCAAGACTATTTAAGCTTATAGGTAAGGTAAGGTATAATGTGGAGCTGCAGCAAGCGACTAGCATATATGGTAGCTAACCTATTCACAAAAGAGAGCAAAAAGAGAAGGCAAAGCATGGACGAAGAACTATGATCAAGAAGTGATCCTAGAGCAACCTACGTCAAACATTACTCCAACACCGTGTTCACTTCCCGGACTCCGCCGAGAAGAGACCATCACGGTTACACACGCGGTTGATTCATTTTAATTAAGTTAAGTTTCATGTTATCTACAACCGGACATTAACAAATTCCCATCTGCCCATAACCGCGGGCATGGCTTTCGAAAGTTCACATCCCTGCAGGGGAGTCCTAACTTAGCTCATCACAAGCTCTCACGCTCAACGAAGGATATTCCTTCTCTCGAGACATTCCAATCAGACTCGGCATCCCGGTTTTACAAGACATCCTCGACAATGGTAAAACAAGTCCAGCAACACCGCCCGAATGTGCCGACAAATCCCGATAGGAGCTGCACATATCTCGTTCTCAGGGTACACTCAGATGAGCTCTCCATACAACTAAAACCAACCTCGAGTTTCCCCAAGGGGGCGCTGCATAGGACTCTAGTTTGGACCAACACTCAGAGGAGCACTGGCCCGGGGGGGTTTAAATAACGATGACCCTTGGGCTCCGGAAACCCAAGGGAGAAAGAGGCTAGGTGGCAAATGGTAAAACCAAGGTTGGGCATTGCTGGAGGAGTTTTATTCAAGGCGAACTGTCAAGGGGTTCCCATTCTAACCCAACCGCGTAAGGAACGCAAAATTCGGGAACATAACACCGATATGACGGAAACTAGGGCAGCAAGAGTGGAACAAAACACTAGGAAAAAGTCCGAGCCTTCCAGCCTTTACCAAGTATATAGGTGCATTAAGATAAACAAGATAATATGGTGATATCCCAACAATAAACAATGTTCCAACAAGGAATGATCTCTAATCTTCACCTACAACTAGCAACGCTATAAGAGGGGCTGAGCAAAGCGGTAACATAGCCAATCAACGGTTTGCTAGGACATGGAGGGTTAGAGGTTTGACATGGCAATTTGGGAGGCATGATAAGCAAGTGGTAGGTATTGTAGCATATGCATAGCACAAGAGCGAGCATCTAGCAAGCAAAGATAGAAGTGATTTCGAGGGTATGATGATCTTGCCTACAAAGTTGGCAGAGTTGACTTGATCCTCGTAACCGAACTCAACGGGCTCCTTGATCGCAAACTCGACTCCCGGCTCTACCCAAACAAGAACAACAAGCAAACAGAACACAATCAACCACGTGCAATGCTCAAACAACATGATGCAAACATGGTATGATATGCGAGATGCGGTATGTGATACATATGCAAGATTTGACAAGGAATGATTGAACCTGGCCTCAACTTGGAAATACAAGAATTCCACTAGAAAGGTCAGGTGATTTCGGTTGAAATCGATATAAAGATCACCGGAATCGGATGCACGGTTTGGAAATGGCAAGCAAAACAATTATGGCACCGGTCTGCAATAATCAGCAAGTGACCAACTAAATGCATCAAGATAAATATGCTACAACACTCAAACATGACAACACAATACATGGCAGGAATCCACTCATCATGCTTGACAAAATATGAACACTGAGCTACGGCTAATTCATGCATTAACAGGTTCAAACAAGCATGGCAAAAGTGCAAATGATAACAGGTTTCAGACTTAGTGAAATTAACACAAGTCTGGAATTTATCATCAGGAAGCACACTTTAGAGAATGAAAACTACATGCTACAAGAACTTAACATGGCAAATCAAGGCATGGCATGAAGCTACTCAAAGCAGTTAACAAAAGTCCCTTAGTGACCTTGAGCCAAAAGGGATCAGAAAATACAATTGCAAGCATGTGAACATGGCAAAAACATAAACAGATCTCAGACTTGGTGAAAAAACTGGAGCATGCAAATCAGTTAACGAGTAGGCATGTTTACGAGCTCGATGCACTCACTACAGAGCATGCCATGACAAACTAAGCATACACCCATCAAGAATACGTAGCATAGAAGCTACACATGGCAAGAACAACAACATAGCATGCACGGATCAACAGCAACATCCTCGGCAAAATCGCTAATCATGTCAACAATCTGCCATGATTCACGATATAGCAAAAGTAGAGCTCGATTGACTCAAGCTAGGTTGCTCCATAAATGCAAACAAAGACATGCATGGATAGAGAACCGCAATGTTAACAAAACATCCTTACTTATCATCCTCAAAAAGGCTCGTATCACTAGGAAACAACATGAACATATGGCATAACGACAAAATCAGGACAAGGACTTGGTGAAATTCTAAGTCCCTGAAATCAGCACTACCGATTACGCTACTTTGCAAGCTTGTTCTAGTCACCACAAATATCACAAAAATACATGGCAAGCACCTCTGTAAAGATGGATGGCATATGACAAAACACATGTAGAGCTCAGGATCATATCATGCACACATTAAACATGGAAAAAATGACAAAAAACCATTTGATGAAACAGATCTGACAAATTCCCCACATAGCCCTCTTCCAACAGCATTTCGGGCATCAACATGAGCTCAAATGAAAATGATCCAATGAGATTAAATGATGTACTCGGTGAGACGAACATTTTGATATGCTACATGCGCAAATCGGAGCTACGGATGCAAAGTTACAACATGCCAAAGTTTGCAAAATAAATCTAAGAGAGGGGAGAAGGTCAACCCAGATCTAGGGTTTGCACGCGCCCCGAGGTCAGATTTGAGCTCGCCGGAGGTCTTGCCGGCATCGACGGATGGCGGCGGCCGGAGTGCACCGCGGGGAGGAGGAAGAGGAGGCCGGCCGGCTTCGGAGGTCGCCGGACCTCCGGGCGACGTGGCGGCGCGAGGAAGAGGTGGCGGTGGCGCGTGGCGGCCGCGGCGGCGAGGTGGCGGCGCCCGCCGGCAAGGGAGGCAGGCGGCGGCGCGGTGAGCAAGGGCGGTGGAGCTGGAACGGCATCAGGGGAGATAAAGGCGGGCGGTGGTGCGGCGGATCTGGGCCGCGGGGGCCTGTTGCGGGCTCCCGCGGGCCGTGGCGGCGGCGGGCGGTGGTTGCCACGTGTCGCGCGCTGATTGGCGCGGGCGCGGCGGCAGGATTCGTCCGGTGGCGGGTCGGACGTGTCCGGTGGCGGCGGGGCGATTTTTAGGGTTTAGGAAGGAGGGGATCCGGGAATTCGGGGTAGACCTAGTTTTATAGGTAGGAGGAGCTAGGAGGCTGCAAATTGAGGACGGTTTTCGGCCACGCAATCGGGATCGAACGCTCTAGACGATAGAAGGGTTTTTGGTGGGTTTTGGGCCAAATTGGAAGGGTTTTGGGCTGCAACACAAACGAGGCCTTCTCGGTCCCTCTGTTAACCGTTGGAGTATCAAACGGAGTCCAAATGGCGCGAAACTTGACAGGCGGTCTACCGGTAGTGAACCAAGGCCGCAAGGCAAGTCTCGGACCAATCCGGAAATGTTTAACCCCCACACACGAAAAGAGGTAGAAAGGACCACCGGAGGAGATAGGAGCGCCGGAATGCATAACGGACAACGGAGAAAATGCTCGGATGCATGAGACGAACACGTATGCGAATGCAATGCACATGATGACATGATATGAGATGCATGACAAAGGCAACAACACACGAAGACAAAAACCCGACACCGAGGGAAATAAAATAACTTAGGCCGGAAACGGCAAGAGTTGGGATACAGATAAGGTAAATTACATCCGGGGTGTTACAACACTCCACCACTACGAAAGTATCTCGTCCCGAGATCTAGGACTGAAAAAAGCCGGGTACTCAGAACGGAGGTGGTCCTCGCGTTCCCAAGTGGCTTCACGGTCAGAATGGTGTGACCACTTGACTTTGAGGAATTTGATTGACTTATTGTGAGTCTTGCGTTCAGTCTCTTCAAGAATAGCAACTGGGTGCTCACGATAAGAGAGGTCTTCTTGGAGATCAATGTCTTCGAAGTTGACGGTGCGGTCAGGGGTCTTGAAGCACTTGCGGGGCTGAGAGACATGGAACATGTTGTGCACGTTTGGAAAGTTGGAAGGAAGCTCGAGTTGATAGGCGAGATCGCCTCTCTTGCTGACGATCTTGAAAGGACCCACGTATCTAGGGGCAAGCTTCCCTTTGATACCGAAGCGACGAGTACCTTTCATTGGAGAGACGCGGAGGTAAACATGGTCTCCGATCTCGAAAGCCAAATCACGATGCTTACTATCATAGTAGCTCTTCTGGTGCGATTGCGCTGCTTTGAGGTTATCACGAATGACTTTACACATCTCTTCTGCCTCTGTGATCAAGTCATTTCCAAGAAGTTGACGTTCACCAGTCTCTGACTAGTTAAGAGGAGTACGACACTTCCTGCCATAGAGAATTTCAAATGGGGCCTTGCCCGAATTTGCTTGAAAACTATTGTTGTAGGAGAACTCGGCATATGGAAGCCAATCTTCCCACTTCATACCGAAAGAGATAATGCAAGCCCTGAGCATATCTTCAAGAATCTGATTGACACGCTCGACTTGGCCGCTAGTTTGAGGATGAAAAGCTGTGCTGAAACGGATGTTGGTGCCCATGGCCTTCTGAAAAGAATCCCAAAACTTGGAGGTAAAGATGCTGCCATGATCTGAAGAAATCAACTGCATAATGACGTCCAGAGAGACAATCCGAGAAGTATAAAGCTCTGCCAATTGAGCTGTTGTGATAGACTCTTTGATAGGCAGAAAGTGAGCCACTTTAGTGAGTTTGTCAATGACAATGAATATAGCATCATTGCCATGCTTGGACTTTGGAAACCCAGTCACGAAGCCCATCTCAATGTAGTCAAACTTCCATTCTGGAATGGCGAGAGGTTGGAGGAGACCAGCTGGTTGTTGGTGTTCTGCCTTCACTCTTCTGCAGACATCACATTCATTCACGAACTGAGGAATCTCGCGCTTCATTCGAGTCCACCAATACGCCTGCTTGAGGTCATGGTACATCTTCGTACTACCAGGGTGGATAGAGAGGAGAGAATTGTGAGCCTCGTTCATAATGACTTTATGAAGGTCACCTTTAGGCACAACAATGCGATCCTCGAAGAAGAGAGTATCCTTGTCATCAAGGCGATAGCACTTGTACTTGGGTTGACTCTTGGCAATCCCAATCTTCACCTTCTTCACAATAGCATCAAGAAGTTGAGCCTCACGAATCTGATCTTCCAAAGTAGGAGAGACTTGAAGGTTGGCGAGGAAACCTTGAGGAACAACTTGCAGATTGAGTTTG
Source organism: Triticum dicoccoides (assembly GCF_002162155.2). Lineage (NCBI taxonomy): Eukaryota > Viridiplantae > Streptophyta > Magnoliopsida > Poales > Poaceae > Triticum > Triticum dicoccoides. The sequence goes on along the minus strand of NC_041392.1, from coordinate 325,523,212 downwards.
CGGAAATCTTCACAAAGCTCGGGTTGGTAAGGCTTGAGAATCAGATGGTTGCAGTAAGCCTTCTTGGTCAATGCGTCAGCAATTACATTGGCCTTGCCTGGAGTATATTCGATACTCAGATTATACTCTTGAATCATTTCGACCCAACGAGTCTGCCTGAGGTTGAGATTAGGCTGAGTGAAGATGTCCACTTTTCTTCCCAATAAGAGATGTCTCCAAGTCAAAAGAGCATGCACAACTGCCGCCAACTCGAGGTCATGAGTGGGGTAGTTCTTCTCGTTGGGCTTCAACTGACGAGAGGTATAAGCCACAACTTTCTTCTCTTGCATCAACACTGCACCAAGACCTTGAAGAGCGGCATCGCAGAAGACCTCGAACGGTTTGGATTCATCAGGAGGATTCAGAACTGGAGCAGTGACTAATTTCTCTTTCAGGGTGTTGAAAGCGATGTCACATTCCGGAGACCAAACGTACTTGACATGCTTCTGGAGAAGGTTGGAAAGCGGCTTCGCGATCTTTGAGAAATTTTCAACGAACCTTCGACAATAGCTTGCGAGACCAAGGAAGCTGCGGAGTTGCTTCACGTTCTGAGGTGGTTCCCAATTCACAATTGCAGACACCTTCTCTGGATTAACCGCTATGCCCTTGGCAGAGATGATATGCCCAAGATAGAGAACCTCATCGAGCCAAAACTCGCACTTTGAAAACTTGGCATAGAACTGATGTTCTCTGAGCTTATCGAGCACCAAACGTAAGTGCTTGGCATGATCTTCCTTGTTCTTTGAAAAGACCAAAATGTCATCGAGGTAGACCAAGACGAAGTCATTTGTGTAGGGATTGAAGATGAAGTTCATCATGCAAGAGAAAGTCGGAGGAGCGCTGACGAGGCCAAAAGACATGACAGTGTATTCATATGAACCATAGCTTGTTCTGAATGCTGTCTTGGGAATATCTTGCTCACGGATTCGAATCTGGTGATAGGCCATACGGAGATCAAGCTTGGAGAATACTTGAGCACCTTTGAGTTGTTCAAACAGCTCGTTGATGTTGGGAAGTGGGTACTTGTTCTTTATAGTCTTCTTGTTCAATGGACGGTAGTCAACACAAAGTCGGTCCGTTCCATCCTTCTTCTTCACAAAAAGAACTCCACAACCCCATGGAGAAGAACTAGGTCGGATGAGACCCATTCGCTCTTGAATATCGAGTTGCTTCTTCAGCTCCTTCAACTCTTCAGGTCCAAGCTTATAAGGACATTTGCAAACAGGTTCCGTGCCAGGCTCAAGATCGATGACAAATTCAACTGGCCGGTGCGGAGGCATTCCTGGAAGCTCTTCTGGAAAGACGTCTTGATATTCGCAAGCGACTGGAATTTGAGAGATAGCATCCAGTTCACCCTTCTCATTGAGAGAAAATAGAGGGATGGTATCATCACGAGCGACAAAGACAATTACATCCTCAGACGAATGAGTCAATTGAATCTGCCTGGCAGCACAATCAAGATGAGGCTTGTGCTTAGAAAGCCAATCCATTCCAAGAATAAGATCGATATCCGAGTCGCCCAGAACAATAGGAGAAGCTAGAAATTTGTAGTCTCCCAACGTGATAGAAATATCCGAGACGCATAAATTAGCTGTCATATGCTTGCCCGGTGACACGATTTGCAAAGGTCTTTGCAAAAGCTGATAATCACACTCATACTTTGATGCAAAAGGTTTTGAAATGAAGCAATGCAATGCACCAGTGTCAAAAAGAACTTTTGCAGGAACATCGTTAACATGAAGGTTACCCATGATGACATCTGATGAGTCCTCTGCCTAAGCTGCATTCATGAAGTTGACCTTGGCGTGCTTGGGGTTATGCTTGACCACAGCTATACTTGCCGATCTCACAGGAGGAGGAGGAGGGAGATGCCTCTGATTGAAGCATTTGTTGGCATAGTGACCCTTCTCTTGGCACTTGTTGCACGTGACCTCCGAGAGCGGACGGTGATATGGAGCACTTGATCTTGGAGCTTGAGACGAAGTCTTGTTCTGAAAGCCAGGGTTGGGGGGGTGGGAAGATCCACTACCACCTTTGCTCTTCTACTGATAAGGCTGACGGAACGGAGGAGGAGGAAGACAATACTTCTGCTGCTTAGCCACTTGAGTTGAGGAAGAAGGAGTTGCATCTCTGACTCGCTTCTTGGAAACATCGCACTTCAGTTGAGCAGTCTCTTGCTTCATTGCCATGTTGTAAAACTCGTCGTACCTCTTGGGCTCAAAGAGGACGAGAGCTAGCTGGATTTATTCTCTGAGACCACCCCTGAACTGATATATCATGCTCTTCTCGTCAGGGACGTCTTGCTTAGCAAAATGGGCGAGCTTCTGAAACATTTTGTTGTACTCGTAAACAGACATAGAGCCTTGCTTCAGGTTGCGGAATTCGTCACGCTTGCTTTCAACCACACTCTGAGGAATATGATGAGCTTTGAAGTCTTGATGGAATTCATCCCAGGTAATCACATGGCCTCCTCTGGAATCTTTGTACTGCTGGAACCATTCTGCAGCTTGGTCTTTGAGTTGGAAGGAGGCGAAGTTGACAAAGTCCTCAGGCCTGACGTTACTGCACTCGAAATGCTTGCATATGTCCACGAGCCAATCATCAACGTTTGTTGCCTCAACACAATTGCTGAAGGTCTTTGGCTGGTTAGCAAGGAACTGGTTGAGTGTAGCAAACTGATTCTGATTGTTGCCATGACCCTGGTTCCCTTGGTTGCGCTCTTGAAGAAGTTGCATGATCAGCTGCGTGTTTGCATTGGTAATGGCCATCATAGCTTGCCATGCCTCCGGAGGTGGAGGTGGTGGTGGTGGATCAGGATTCGGAGTCGTGCACGTAGGGGGAGCCATCCTGAAGAGGTTGACATCCGTTGGCACATTGACAGACAAATATTGAAGCTGAATCAAACGGGTTGAAATTGCAACATATAGTCTTCACATCCAAACTAAATGAACGAATGCATTCCAATTGAAATGGTCACATATCCATAAATTGAGAAGCCACTTAGAATTGAGGTAGAAGAAAAAACAACAAGGTACGGAACAAGAACGAATACTTGGTGAGGATTACCCAATCCAAACCAAATATCTGCGGAAGAAGAACTAGAGCTACAAGAATTCCCACCTATGAAACTCCCGAACCTTTCCGGTTATGAAATCAGGTGTTGGGGATACAGGGGAAGCATAATATCTCACCCAAATCTAGCAAATCCTACATCCAGTTGTATCCATCCTTCAACACATAACCGAGAAACCTTCAGAAATCATTTACCTCAACCTTTGAAAAGCATCCGTTATACGAGTTATGGCAATACTCCTGAACTCCCGCCCCAGTACTGGGTGGCGTCGAGGTTATCTCACCAACAACTGCATAAAAGAGATTTTCGATGTCGGCGAAACTCAGGTATTCCAGAATCTCAACGATAAAATTGTGACGAAAACACCTCGGAGCTCAACTCCCCGGGACATTGCCACAACCCCTAAATGACAGGAGGCACCAAGAACAATGTTCTCGTCACAAATCGATCGGAACGATTCCAAGATACCCGCGTGATCCTAAAAAGAATTAGTGAAATTTGAGAAGAGAAGAGTCAAAACTCTACGTCAGGATGCCTCACCAGAGCGATGAAGGGACTGGGGAGTAAAAAGAATTCCTAAACTCTTCGATATATAATTCCTAAATGACTCAAAAGATTTTTCTAGACTCAACAACACCAACGATTCGATCAAGCAGGGGGCTCCTAAGGTCGGGGAAGGCTCTGATACCAACTTGTAATGCCCTCAATGCGGCTATATCTCCTACGTGTCGAAGCACGACTTAGAGGCATAACCGCATTGAAAGCAATGTCGCAAGTAAGGTAATCTTCACAACAACCCATGTAATATATAATAGGGGAAAGGATACATAGTTGGCTTACACTCGCCACGTCACACAAATACATGAATAACATTACAATCATCCAATACACTCATGGTCCGACTATGGTACCAAAATAAAGATCAACCCCCACATGCGACACGGTCCCCGATCGCCCCAACTGGGCACCACTACTGATCATCTGGGAAAGACACATAGTAATGGCGAGAGTCTTCATCGAACTCCCACTCGAGCTCAAGCGCATCGTCTGGAACGGTATCATCGGTCCCTGCATCTGGTTTGGAAGTAATCTGTGAGTCACGGGGACTCAGCAATCTCGCACCCTCGCGATCAAGACTATTTAAGCTTATAGGTAAGGCAAGGTATAATGTGGAGTTGCAGCAAGCGACTAGCATATATGGTGGCTAACCTATTCGCAAAAGAGAGCGAGAAGAGAAGGCAAAGCACAGACGAAGAACTATGATCAAGAAGTGATCCTAGAGCAACCTACGTCAAACATTACTCCAACACCGTGTTCACTTCCCGTACTCCGCCGAGAAGAGACCATCACGGTTACACACGCGGTTGATTCATTTTAATTAAGTTAAGTTTCATGTTATCTACAACCGGACATTAACAAATTCCCATCTGCCCATAACTGCGGGCATGGCTTTGGAAAGTTCAAATGCCTGCAGGGGAGTCCCAACTTAGCCCATCACAAGCTCTCATGGTCAACGAAGGATATTTCTTCTCCCGAGACATTCCGATCAGACTCGGCATCCCGGTTTTACAAGACATCCTCGACAATGGTAAAACAAGTCCAGCAACACCGCCCGAATGTCCCGACAAATCCCGATAGGAGCTGCACATATCTCGTTCTCAGGGCACACTCAGATGAGCTCTCCATACAACTAAAACCAAACCTCGAGTTTTCCTGAGGGGGCACTGCACAGGACTCTAGTTTGGACCAACACTCAGAGGAGCACTGGCCCGAGGGGGTTTAAATAAAGATGACCCTTGGGCTCCGAAAACCAAAGGGAAAAAGAGGCTAGGTGGCAAATGGTGAAACCAAGGTTGGGCATTGCTGGAGGAGTTTTATTCAAGGCGAACTGTCAAGGGGTTCCCATTATAACCCAATCGCGTAAGGAACGCAAAATCCGGGAACATAACACCAATATGACGGAAACTAGGGCGGCAAGAGTGGAACAAAACACTAGGCAAAAGGCCGAGCCTTCCACCCTTTACCAAGTATATAGGTGCATTAAGATAAACAAGATAATATGGTGATATCCCAACAATAAACAATGTTCCAACAAGGAACGATCTCCATTCTTCACCTACAACTAGCAACGCTATAAGAGGGGCTGAGCAAAGCGGTAATATAGCCAATCAATGGTTTGCTAGGACATGGAGGGTTAGAGGTTTGACATGGCAATTTGGGAGGGATGATAAGCAAGTGGTAGGTATCATAGCATAGGCATAGCACAAGAGCGAGCATCTAGCAAGCAAAGATAGAAGTGATTTCGAGGGTATGATCATCTTGCCTGCAAAGTTGTCAAAGTTGACTTGATCCTCGTAAGCGAACTCAACGGGCTCCTCGATCGCGAACTCGTCTCCTGGCTCTACCCAAACAATAACAACAAGCAAACGGAACACAATCAACCACGTGCAATGCTCAAACAACATGATGCAAACATGGTATGATATGCGGGATGCAGTATGTGATGCATATGCAAGATTTGACAAGGAATGATTGAACCTGGCCTCAACTTGGAAATCCAAGAGTTCCACTGGAAAGGTGAGGTGATTTCGGTTGAAATCGATATAAAGATCACCAGAATCGGTGCACGGTTTGGAAATGGCAAGCAAAACAAATATGGCACCGGTCTGCGATAATCAGCAAGTGACCAACTAAATGCATCAAGATAAATATGCTACAGCACTCAAACATGACAACAAAATACATGGCGGGGATCCACTCATGATGCTTGATAAAAGATGAACACTGAGCTACGGCTAATTCATCCATTAACAGGTTCAAACAAGCATGGCAAAAGTGCAAACGATAACAAGTTTCAGACTTAGTGAAATCAACACAAGTCTGAAATTTATCATCAGGAAGCACACTTTAGAGCATGAAAACTACAGGCTACAGGAAGTTAACATGGCAAAGCAAGGCATGGAATGAAGGTACTCAAAGCACGTAACAAAAGTCCCTTAGTGACCTTGAGCCAAAAGGGATTAGAAAATACAATTGCAAGCATGTGAACATGGCAAAAACATAAACAGATCTCAGACTTGGTGAAAAAACTGGAGCATGCAAATCAGTTAACGAGTAGGCATGTTTACGAGCTCGATGCACTCACTACAGAGCATGCCATGACAAACTAAGCATACACCCATCAAGAATACGTAGAATAGAAGATACACATGGCAAGAACAACAACATAGCATGCACGGATCAACAGCAACATCCTCGGCAAAATCGCTAATCATGTCAACAATCTGCCATGATTCACGATATAGCAAAAGTAGAGCTCGATTGACTCAAGCTAGGTTGCTCCATAAATGCAAACAAAGACATGCATGGATAGAGAACCGCAATGTTAACAAAACATCCTTACTTATCATCCTCAAAAAGGCACGGATCACTAGGAAACAACATGAACATATGGCATAACGACAAAATCAGGACAAGGACTTGGTGAAATTCGAAGTCCCTGAAATCAGCATTACCGATTACGCTACTTTGCAAGCTTGTGCTAGTCACCACAAATATCACAAAAATACATGGCAAGCACCTCTGTAAAGATGGATGGCATATGACAAAACACATGTAGAGCTCAGGATCATATCATGCACACATTAAACATGGAAAAAATGACAAAAAACCATTTGATGAAACAGATCTGACAAATTCACCACATAGCCCTCTTCCAACAGCATTTTGGGCATCAACATGAGCTCAAATTAAAATGATGCAATGAGATGAAATGATGTACTCGTTGAGACGAACATTTTGATATGCTACACGCGCAAATCGGAGCTACGGATGCAAAGTTACGACATGCCAAAGTTTGCAAAATAAATCTGAGAGAGGGGAGAAGGTCAACCCAGATCAAGGGTTTGCATGCGCCCCGAGGTCAGATCCAAGCTTGTCGGAGGTCTTGCCGGCGTCGACGGATGGTGGCGGCCGGACTGCGCCGCGGGAGGAGGAAGAGGAGCCCGGCCGTCTTCGGAGGTCGCCGGAGCGGCGGTGGAGCTCGCCGGACCTCCGGGCGACGTGGCGGCGCGAGGAAGAGGTGGCTGTGGCGCGTGGCGGCCGCGGCGGCGAGGTGGCGACGCCCGCCGCTGAGGGAGGCAGGGGGCGGCGCGGCGAGCGAAGGCGGCGGAGCTGGAACGGCGTCGGGGGAGATGAAGACGAGCGATGGTGCGGCGGATCTGGGCCGCGGGGGCCTGTTGCGGGCTCCCGCGAGCCGCGGCGGCGGCGGGCGGTGGTTGCCACGTGTCGTGCGCTGATTGACGCGGCGGCGGGATTCGTCCGGTGGCGGGTCGGACGTGTCCGGTGGCGGCGGGGCGATTTTTAGGGTTTAGGAAGGAGGGGATCTGGGAATTTCGGGGAAGACCTAGTTTTATAGGTAGGAGGAGCTAGGAGGCTCCAAATTAAGCATGGTTTTCGGCCACGCGATCGTGATCGAACGCTCTAGACGATAGAAGGATTTTTGGTGGGTTTTGGGCCAAATTGGAAGGGTGTTGGGCTGCAACACAAACGAGGCCTTCTCGGTCCCTTGGTTAACCGTTGGAGTATCAAACGAAGTCCAAATGGCGCGAAACTTCACAGGCGGTCTACCGGTAGTGAACCAAGTCCGCATGGCAAGTCTCGGACCAATCCGGAAATGTTTAACCCCCACACACGAAAAGAGGTAGAAAGGACCACCGGAAGAGATAGGAGCGCTGGAATGCAAAACAGACAATGGAGAAAATACTCGGATGCATGAGACGAACACGTATGCGAATGCAATGCACATGATGACATGATATGAGATGCATGACAAAGGCAACAACACACGAAGACAAAAACCCAACACCGAGGGAAATAAAATAACTTAGGCCGGAAACGGCAAGAGTTGGGATATAGATAAGGTAAATTACATCCGGGGTGTTACACTGTGTGTCTCTCTCAACTGCTAAATTTGAATACATTGCTGCTGGATCTTGCTGTGCTCAGCTTCTATGGATGAAGCAAACTCTCAAGGACTATGGCATTCATCTGAAGCAAGTGCCACTATACCGCGACAATGAAAGCGCCATCAAGATTTCCGACAACCCAGTTCAGCACTCGAAGACAAAGCACATTGAAATTCGTCATCACTTTCTTAGAGACCATGTCATGAAGGAAGATATTGATATCATTCACGTGAACACTGGAGAACAATTGGCAGATATGTTCACAAAGCCCTTGGACGAGAAAAGGTTTTGCAAGGTGCGATGTGAGCTAAATATCTTAGAATCCTCAAATGTCATGTGATTGGACACACATCCTAACGCTTATGCATGTTGATGACTTAGATGTGCAACACACGAAGTAATGTATATCTTCAATCAATGAAGACATACACTCTAAGTATGAACACATTAATGCGGAATTTGACTTTGGAGCACCACAATAATTGTGCGCCATGTCTGGGTCTAATACTTCCTATACGGTGGGTACCGCCACCACCAAACTCTTGTTTGAAGTGTTTTTATTAGCGTCACATTTGCATAGTCCTCGCGTTTAGTTTGTCTTCAACACTGATTTGATGTCATGTTTTATCTTCTTAGTGTTGATTTGGTCTCATACTGATATATACATATATTTGTATTCTGTCCTCTACGGCATTCACTTATAGCTATGTCTTCTTGTTTGAATCTTTTGATCTAAGTGAATGTGATCGGACCCTAACCTCCTCTATGCTTCTACCTCAGATTCTATCTATTCAAATCATATGCATTCTATTGAAACTGTCGATTGTCTTCTCTAAGTCCTTGTCAACAGAAGACACAGAGACAAAAATTGAATCTGTTTTAATGCTATATCCTTATTGCCTGAAACTCGGAGAAGCCGGAACGACAACCCGACAATCCAGCTGTGCATGGGAACATGGAACAACTTCCAATGTGTTGCATGCATGCCACGTGTGCTTCAGATGTGAACCGCCAGGGGCACATGCGTAATTACATTGTGTTGTCCCTTTCCTTATAAATACTCAACTCACCGCGGTCATTATCTCTTCTTCCACCTCGCCACCTCGCACAAACCCTAGCGCCTCCACTAGCTCGCAATGACGCCGGAGACGAAGCACTTAGCTGCCGCGACTTCTTAGATGTTGTCCTCACGCCGGCCACGGACCTCGTCCTCTCCGCCGCCGCCTTAGGTGTCTTCCGCCGCCAAGTTAGGGCGCGAGAGATTGAACTGCTCGGCCTCCATCTCAACTTCGTCTAGTAGTTCTTCTTGTGGTAATTAAATCTTACTTATACTGCCCTTTTGATCCGTCAAATCCATCCACTTCAACCAGAAGTGGTTTCTAAACTTGCAAATCTGGATCTATCTTGTTCTACATCTCATATCATGCCAAGTACACTTATGCTTCACAACTAGTTAGATTCCTCACTTCTACTTATTCTTGTATTCGTACAAATCTAAACCAACTCTCATCAAATAAGTGAATGTCTTTGCACTATGAGGTCAATGTCTTCAAACTGATTTATCGTCAAAATCTTGTAAGAATGCATATGACCTTTTCCCCTTCCCTCGCACCTCTAATGTTGTCACAGGTACATGTCCATGGGAGAATCCCTTGGTTCTCATTGTATGCATTCGTTTGTAGATTTCTTATAGCAACACATCAATTCTCTTGAAGCCAGTTCCTGTCTGACCAGTAGACGGAAGCCATTCACAGTCTTGAAGCCTTTCAGCTTGAATACAATGGTCACTGAGAAATCAGCTAGGAAGGGCGGCAGACAACACCGTGGGAATACAGCCAAGGACCTACCAGTACAAGACATATCCTGAGGAAACCTACGGAGAATGCAAGAACCGAATCCAATGGATTCGAAGATATTGGGCAGAGGAATGGTACAAATACAGATTTGTAACTGCCGAATATGCTGAAAAGAACACCATCAAGGGCCCCTGGGGAGATATTGTATATAGAAGTCTTCAGCCCAAGTCCAAGTCTGAAGCCATAGCTCAAGGCTTCTATCCTTGCATGGTCCGTGGACCGCAGCCAGACCATGTCGACGCATCATCTCTGTTATGGTGTCATGAAGACAATCTCTTAAAGCACAATTTCCAGTTTGCAAAGGAGTCTGCTGCAAAGAACAAGAAGGACCTGGGACTCAATTTCAACCCTGGTCCGTCTGCTCCAAGGGCTGATGGCACATGTGATTCCAATCCCAATGTAATCGACCCCTTCTACAACCTCGAAGGCCTCATCACTTACATAACTATATAGGGGGCTACGGTGGACCACTCAACTGACGACACAGATACTGAAGATGCGCCAGCACCACCAAAGCAGAAGCTAAAGAACTCAAAGGCTTCGAAGCCCTCTGCCGCACCAAAAGCTTCACGTGCGAAGCCATTGGCCACTGCACCTCCTGAACCCAGTGTGCAATCTGAAGATATTTTTCATGTCTCCAAGAAGACGGAGAAGACCAAGAAGAAGAAGAAGCCCATGAAGATTTCTGGACATGCACTTGCACCTGCTGCCGTTCTGCGGAATGAAGATGAAACCATGGATCTGTCCAACGATGAAGATCTTGGTGATGATGACCTTGAGCTTCTGATCATGAGCAAGCAAGAGGCGAAGATCTTCAACGATCTTCCCCTCTTTGACATTGACATTTTGAACAACGTCATTGATGAATGGTTCAACGACCAGAGCATAAGCATTGATGATCTTCAGCTTCCAGTAGACATTAGCGTCACGTTTCATGGAGCCTTCGCAAACGAACTGGCCGTGGCTCAGAAAATCGTCGAGCTGAAGAACAAAATTGATTTTGAGAAGGCACAGTTCAAGAAGCACATGGCAAATCTCAGCGCGGCTGATGTTCAAAGCTTCAAGAAGATGTTGCATGAGCTCAAGGAACAGTTTCACAAGAAACGTGAAGAAGCTAAAGGTTCAAGAGAGCGTATGAAGTACTTCGCTGAGAAATGTGTTCAAGCACACAATGAGGCTGAGAAGCACAAGGCTTTGGGGTGTCCTGGTATCGACCCCAGAATGGCTCCCAAACAGAAGAAGTTTGTTGCGGCACGCACTGAAGCACCAAGGCAGGAAGCACCTAGTATTGTCTTCCCTGCCAGCATGACAGGCTCGAAGCCTAAGGTCCCCTCAGCAGCTTCAGAGCTAAAGAAAACCAAGGTAGCTGAAGTTGATGCCAGGAAGCGCAAGCACAAGGATGCTTCTAATGGTGCTCCATCAGCAAAGAAGCTGAAGACAAAGTCTTCGCGGAAAGAGCGTGCTGCTGCAATAGAGCCACTTGTTGTTGAGCCCGTCTCAGTTGCATGTACTTCCTCATCCAACCAAGAGCCTCAACTAGTAGTTCACGATCCTGCTACCACAGAGGCTCCTGAAGACGAAGAAGTACCAGCTATTGACCCCATAACAGCTGAAGACATTGGTCGTAAAGACAATGTAGAAGATGATGAAGCCCTTCCTCAGATTGAGCACCAACTGGTATCATCGCCTGTTCTCATGAACAGCGAACTCATCAGCATTGGTCGTCCTTTGATGCCAATTGCTCAGGATGCTTCATGGGCTGATCGCCCTCAACAAGAGACCCCAAGTAATGAATACACACCCAGTACTCCACCACCTCAAGTCACCACTCCGGTACTTGATGACGACTACATGGTCCAGACCACTCCATCACCACAGGCGTCGCCCGCATTCCACAGGCTTCGCAAAGGCCCTAGGCCACAGGTCGCCATGTCGAGCATTCCAGAGCGAGAAGTACAACAAAGCTCAGTAGCACGTGAAGTGTTTCCTGAAGCCACTCCTACTATGAATGTCTCTGAGTCTGAAGCCAAAGCTGCTGAAGACATTCCGGCTGCATCAGCCGAAGAAGAAAGACGAGAAGAAAGAGGCGCCACACCCCCAGTCACTCAAGAAGTTGTTCTCGAGGAGAACGTGTCAGTGCCCGACCCTCCTGTTACTGAAGAGGAAGTTGAAAACATTGAGGCGGCCACAAACAACACTGCTAAAGACAATGACATTGTCATGGCTGAAAATATTATGGTGCCTGAAGCTAATGTTGCACCTGAAGCTAGTGTGCACCCTGAAGCCACAGTCAATGCCGGAGCTGCAGTTCCACCCCCAAGGCCTCACACTATTGAGCAGGCATTTGATCGCGGCCAACTTGTCACTGTCAGATGGCCTGTTCTGGTTCCTCCCACTGATCCCAAACCACAATATTAATATCATGTGGAGCACAGGCCTCAGGTCCAGAAGCCAAAGCCCAGACTGCCAAGGTTTCCTGGTGCTGCAACATCGCCAGGATCGTTCAGTGTATGCAGCTTCAGGGCACACAACACATTCTTTGATAATGCCAAGAACCCGTAGTCGAAGCCAAAGATCTCATCTGATCGTTTCTGGAGCTTTCCACAGTGTAGTTATTATTCATGTATCCTATACAATCAATGACGAATCTTTCCTCACATGTGTCTGGATTGTGAGGCCATTGCTAGACTGCCCTGCTTGGAAGAAGCTCTAGACTGTTTCATAGATGTTGGCCTTCTGTAGTTTGTCACTGACAAAGAGCACTAGAATGAGGAGCCTCTGCTGCAGTTCTATGCTACTCTTCACATTCGTGGCTACAACAGGGATCCAAAGACTTGGGTCCTTGAGTGGATGACAGGTGATGTGCACCATGAAGCCAAAGCTCAAGATATCATCGAGCTTACTTCCCTGCCCACTCCAGGTGAGTTCTATGAACCTGGTTGTCAGCTACACAGGAATGCGTTGGAGAGCATATTTCATAAGCCTAAGCCCAACATGAGTCAGATGCTCAGCATGATGAAGCCACTGCCACAAGATGTTGAATATCCTAAGGAATTCTTTGTCGAAGACCTCGAGTATCTAACCCAAACCATTTATCACATTGTAAGGCGAACTCTATGGCTCGTCAAAGGACATTCTCCTACAGCCAAGCTTGAAGGCACGATGAAGACATTGGTGTTCTATATTCTCAATGGCATCAGCTTCAATGCTCAAGATTTCTTCATCAGGCAACTTGCTGCATCTGGAATTGATCTATTTGGCCTGAAGTTTTATGCTCCATGGGTGATGCACTTAATCAAGCTTCACTCTTCTGTCAACTATCAGCCCTCTGCGCACAACCATCTTATCTTCTTGCCTGAGGTTGATATGTCTGTCGAAGCCATCTACCCTGAGCCTGCCAAGGAGCCAATTTATCTTCATAATGTTGATCGCCAAAGCTTCTCGCAACCAATTGAGGGAGTTCTTGCTGCAACTCGTGTCTATCCTCTGGCTAGCAATACACGTGCACCTCATCGTGCAACTACTGAAGCCACTGAAAGCACCATTGCTCAAAGGCCTCAGAAGCGATCTTGTGTGCTCAATGACCGAGAGCTTCTTCTGGCCTTGCATCAGAAACAAGATAGGCACCATGACTGGCTAAAGTGTCAGATGCAGAACATCTTGGTAGACATCAATCACATCAGAAACTTGGCCACAAAGAACTCATTTGTTGCCCATGAAGCCTGTAGGAGGTCCTGGAAGAGTCTCACACTTCTATGCCCTAAATAAGATCTTCGCAAAGATGGCTTCACTGAGGGTTTCAAATTTGACTCCACTCCTCCTGGCACTGCAAGCTGGCATCGAACTCCACCCGTTGAAGATTCTGAGTATTCATCTTCAGCTCCAAATGTTGTTGCGAGAGTCTTCGAAGAAGAAGGCGATGCCACTTCACCAGCCATGGCTTCACTGCGTCTCGACACTGCACCAGGCCCCTCTGCACCACCGAACTCCAATGTCAACCCTGCACCTTCATCTACTCCTGATCGGAATGAGTAGATGCTCTATGTCTTCAAACCTTTTTGTTTCTTAATACATCTATTTTGCATCATGCTTTTATATCGATATTTATTGCAATATGGGTTGTTATTACACATTATGTCACAATACTTGCGCCTATTCTCTCTTATTTTACAAGGTTTACATGAAGATGGAGAATGCTGGCAGCTGGGATTCTGGGCTGGAAAATGAGAAAATATTAGAGACCTATTCTGCACAGCTCCAGAAGTCCTGAAACTTCACGGAAGCTATTTCCAGAATATATAAAAAATACTAAGCACAAGAAGTTCCAGAGGGGGGCCACACCCTGGCCACGAGGGTGGGGGCGCCCCCTGCCTCATGGGCCCCCTGGTGGCCCTCCGATGCCCATCTTCTGCTATATGGAGTCTTTTGTCAAGGAAAAAATCATAAGCAAGCTTTCGTGACGAGACTCCACCGCCACGAGGCGGAACCTTGGTGGAACCAATCTAGGGCTCCGGCAGAGCTGTTCTGCCGGGGACACTTCCCTCTGGGAGGGGAAAATCATCACCATCGTCATCACCAGCGATCCTCTCATCGGGAGGGGTCAATATCCATCAACATCTTCACCAGCACCGTCTCATCTCAAACCCTAGTTCATCTCTTGTATCCAAACCTCAGATTGGTACCTGTGGGTTGCTAGTAGTGTTGATTACTCCTTGTAGTTGATGCTAGTTCGTTTACTTGGTGGAAGATCATATGTTCAGATCCATTATGCATATTAATACCCCTCTGATTATGAACATGAATATGCTTTGTGAATAGTTACGTTTGTTCCTGAGGACATGGGAGAAGTCTTGCTATTAGTAGTCATGTGAATTTGATATTCGTTCGATATTTTGATGAGATGTATGTTGTTATCCCTCTAGTGGTGTCATGTGAATGTCAACTACATGACACTTCACCATTGTTTGGGCCTAGAGGGAGGCATTGGGAAGTAATAAGTAGATGATGGGTTGCTAGAGTGACAGAAGCTTCAACCCTAGTTTATTCGTTGCTTCGTAAGGGGCTGATTTGGATCCATATGTTTCATGCTATGGTTAGGTTTAGCTTAATACTTCTATTGTAGTTGCGGACGCTTGCAATAGGGGTTAATCATAAGTGGGATGCTTGTCCATGTAAGGGCAGCACCCAAGCACCGGTCCACCCACATATCAAATTATCAAAGTACCGGACGTGAATCATATGAACGTGATGAAAACTAGCTTGACGATAATTCCCATGTGTCCTCAGGAGCGCTTTAATTCATATAAGAGTTTGTCCAGGCTTGTCCTTTGCTACAAAAAGGATTGGGCCATCTTGCTGCACCTTATTTACTTTTATTACTTGCTACTCGTTACAAATTACCTTATCACAAAACTATCTGTTACCGATAATTTCAGTGCTTGCAGAGAATACCTTACTGAAAACTGCTTATCATTTCCTTCTGCTCCTCGTTGGGTTCGACACTCTTACTTATCGAAAAGGCTACGATAGATCCCCTATACTTGTGGGTCATCAAGACTCTTTTCTAGCACCGTTGCCGGGGAGTGAATCACCTTTCATAGGTGGAATTTGGTAAGGAAAAATTTATATAGTGTGCTGAAATTTACTGTCACTTGTTACAATGGAAAGTAATCCTTCGAGGGGCTTGTTCGGGGTATCTTCACCCTGAGCTGTAGAGCAAATAGTTGCTCCTCAACCTACTGGACCTACTGAAAATGAAAATGTTTACTTCGAAATTCCTTCAGGTATGATAGAGAAACTGCTAGCTAATCCTTTTGCAGGAGATGGAACATTGCATCCCGACTTACACTAAACTATGTGGATGAAGTTTGTGGATTATTTAAGCTTGCAGGTATGCCCGATGATGTTATCAAGAAGAGGGTATTCCCTTTATCTTTGAAGGGATATGCATTGACATGGTATAGGCTATGTGATGATATGGGATCATGGGACTATAAGAGATTGAAATTGGAATTTCACCAGAAGTTTTATCCTATGCATCTTGTTCATCGTGATCGTAATTATATATATAATTTTCGGCCTCGCGAAGGAGAAAGCATCGCTCAAGCTTGGGGAGGCTTAAGTCAATGTTATATTCATGCCCTAATCATGAGCTCTCAAGAGAAATGATTATTCAAAAATTTATGCTCGGCTTTCTGACAACAATTGCTCCATGCTCGATACTTCTTGTACTGGTTCCTTTATGGTGAAGACTATTGAATTCAAATGGAATTTATTGGAGAGAATTAAACGCAACTCTGAAGATTGGGATCTCGACAAAGGTAAGGAGTCAGGTATAACACCTAAGTTTGATTGTGTTAAATCTTTTACGGATACCGATGTTTTCCGTAAATTTAGCACTAAATATGGACTTGACTCTAAGATGGTAGCTTCTTTCTGTGAATCCTTTGCTACTCATGTTGATCTCCCTAAGGAGAAGTGGCTTAAATATAATCCTCCCATTGAAGTAAAAGTAGTTACACCTATTAAAGTTGAAGAAAAGACTATCACTTATAATGATCCTGTTGTTCCTACTGCTTATGTTGAGAAACCACCTTTCCCTGTTAGAATAAAGGATCATGCTAAAGCTTCAACTGTAGTCAACAAAAGTAATATTAGGATACACAAACCCCTTGAGCAAGTTAAAGTTGAACCTAATATTGCTATGGTTAAAGATCTCTTGGCCGATAATATTGATGGGCATGTTATTTACTTCTGTAATGAAGCTGTTAGAATTGCTAGGCCTGATACTAAAATAACATAGACCTGTTGTAGGCATGCCTGTTATTTATGTTAAAATAGGAGATCATTGCTATCATGGCTTATGTGATATGGGTGCTAATGCAAGTGCAATACCTCATTCCTTATACAAATAAATTATGCATGATATTGCACCTGCTGAGATAGAAGAGATTGATGTCACAATTAAGCTTGACAATAGAGACACTATTTCACCAGTTGGGATTGTTAGAGATGTTGAAATCTTGTGTGGGAAAGTTAAATATCCTGCTGATTTTCTTGTTATTCGTTCCCCTCAAGATAGCTTTTGTCCCATTATATTTGGTAGACCCTTCTTGAATACTGTTAATGCTAAGATAGATTGCAAGAAGGATGTTGTTACTATTGGTTTGGATGATATGTCTCATGAGTTTAATTTTTCTAAATTTCGTAGACAACCCCGTGATGAAGAATTTCCTAGCAAAGATGAAATTATTGGTCTTGCTTCTATTGATGTGCCTCCTAATGATCCTCTAGAACAATATTTGCTAGACCATGAGAATGATATGTTTATGAATGAAAGAAGGGAAATAGATGAAGTATTCTTTAAACAAGGACCCATTCTGAAACACAATTTGCCTGTTGAAATCCTAGGGGATCCTCCTCCACCCAAGGGTGATCCCGTGTTTGAGCTTAAACCATTACCTGATATTCTTAAATATGCTTATATTGATGAAAAGAAGATATATCCTGTTATTATTAGTGCTAACCTTTCAGAGAATGAAGAAGAGAGATTATTGGAAACTTTGAAGAAGCACCGTGCTACTATTGGATATACTCTTGATGATCTTAAGGGCATTAGTCCCACTCTATGTCAACACAAAATAAATTTGGAAAAAGACGCCAAATCAGTTATTGATCACCAACAGCGGCTGAATCCTAAGATGAAAGAAGTGGTAAGAAAGGAAATATTAAAGCTCCTTGAGGAAGGTATAATTTATCCCGTTGCTGATAGTCAGTGGGTAAGTCCTGTCCATTGTGTCACTAAGAACGGAGGTATTACTGTTGTTCCTAATGATAAAAATGAATTGATTCCGCAAAGAATTATTACAGGTTATAGAATGGTAATTGATTTCCGCAAATTAAATAAGGCTACTAAAAATATCATTACCCCTTACCTTTTATTGATCAAATGCTAGAAAGATTAACCAAACATACACATTATTTCTTTCTAGTTGTGGATGCTTGCAATAGGGGTTAATCATAAGTGGGATGGTTGTCCAAGTAAGGGCAGCACCCAAGCACCGGTCCACCCACATATCAAATTATCAAAGTACCGAACGCGAATCATATGAACATGGTGAAAACTAGCTTGACGATAATTCCCATGTGTCCTCGGGAGCGCTTTACTTCGTATAAGAGTTTGTCTAGGAGTGTCCTTTGCTACAAAAAGGATTGGGCCATCTTGCTGCACCTTATTTACTTTTATTACTTGCTACTCGTTACAGATTACCTTATCACAAAACTATCTGTTACCGATAATTTCAGTGCTTGCAGAGAATACCTTACTAAAAACTGCTTATCATTTCCTTCTACTCCTCGTTGGGTTCAACACTCTTACTTATCAAAAAGGCTATGATAGATCCCCTATACTTGTGGGTCATCAGTCCTTACTGACAAAAGGGGGAGAAGCATATGAGTTGATAGTCTTCAAGCGGGTCCATATGGGTGGTTGTTATATTTTATTTACTAAGTGGTTACAACTCTTGTTTTTGATACATTTGGTTCTTTGGGTTGTAACGCTTAAACTTGATGGTCGTCTGCTACTTTGTCTGCCACTCTGTGATGCGATGATAAATTCCGCATGAAGTCATTCCGCAGACGTCCAGTTTTCATTATGCATGTCATTATCTTTGTTATATCTTTATATGCATAATGAATTGTCTTCATAGGTTGAAGAGGATCTCCACAAGTAAAACCCGCCATGTGCATTTGCATTCAAGAGCAAACTACTTATATTCACATCTTCAGGGGGAGCCTTTTGCTACTTATGAAGACAATCCCTTAAATCTCTAAACTTTCACATACTTTTATCCCCGTTGAAAACTTCAACCAGTTTGTCACCAATCACCAAAAAGGGGGAGATTGTAAGTGCATCTAGTGCCACCCCTAGTTGGTTTTGGAGTATTGACGACAAACTTGGTTGAGGGACTAATGTGTTTGTGAGAATTGTAGGATAACACAGGTAGTAGTCCCTCATTGATTCGGTTTACCTACCAGAGATGACCCCTAAAAATGTGTCAAGACATTGAAGACAATGGTGTTCTGTGAAGAGATTCACATCGAAGACTATGACATGAGAGGACATCACATGAAGACTATGGATTGCGAAGACATAGTTGTTTCGTAGTTTCCTTTTCTTCTTTGTTGAGTCATAGGAACCACCACACTGTTAAGTGGGGTCCAAGTGAACAAAGTCAGTGTGACTAAAGTGATGCTCAACCAAATCGTATGTCTTCGAGTGAAGACAATGAGAGCAAATCTTATCCAGAGCTGGATGAGTCAGCTTTACTTGTAGCCCAAGTCAAGCTACCGCGTGTGCTCGAAATCTGACCGTTGGACATGTGTCAGTTCCTTAGTGACCCAGGCTCATTTCGGACAAATCAGGTCAGATTGCCTCCTGGCTATAAATAGCCCACCCCTACACCATAAATTGGTGGCTGCTTAGAGTTAGTGCATGGCTTTTGTCGTTTGAGAGCAACCCACCTCCGAACCTTCTGAGAGAGGAATCCTTGTGAGGACAAAGCCCTAAACACCCAGAGCCAAAGAGTGTTAGGCATCACTGAAGTCTTTCTGTCTGCGTGATCTGAAGACTTGATACACTTGAGGACTATGAATCCTCCAGCCGGTTAGATGTCGCATTCTGAGCATCCAAGAGTCATTGTGGATTGCCGGTGAACAAAGTCTGTGAAGGTTTGGAAGTCTACCTTGAAGACTTACCAAAGTGATTGGGCGAGGACTGTGTGTCCTTAGCTCAAGGGGAATAAGGTGAAGACGCCGTCTTCTGAGTTGAATCTCAGCCTCCCTAACCAGACGTACAGTTGTCACAGCAACTGGAACTGGTCCAACAAATCCTTGTCCTCACCAAGCAACTGGTTCTATCCTTTACCTCTCTTTACTTACAGTTTGTCTTCGTGAAGTCATTGCCTGCTTGCATGATCTGATTGACTTCATTGTGTGAAGACTGTTGTTGTTTGGCTTCATACTATCTTCCATCCTGATCCATACTACCTAGCTGGTGATAGTCTTCGTGCTTTCACTTCATTGCTTACTTGACTATGGCTTGTCTAGTGTAGTCTACCTTCCGCTGCATATCAATAGGTTAATTTCTATTGTTTGTCTTCAAAGCCTCCGTATTTTGAAGACTTTCATAAAAATCGCCTATTCACCCCCCCCTCTAGTCGATAACTATCACTTTCAATTGGTATTAGAGCAATGTGCTCCCTTGTTCTGTGTGATTCGGTTTAACCACCTGGAGTTTAGCTATGTCGACTATAGGGATAATCAAAGTCTCCGCTGTGTGCCCTGTCTTCGATGGCACTGATTACCCCTACTGGAAGAATAAGATGCGCATGCATCTTGAAGCCATTGATGTCCACCTCTGGTATGTCATCAAGAATGGAGTTCCCAAGGCCGGTGAAGGTGTCACCCCTACTGATGTCAAGAAGTTCACTCAACTGGATTCTATTGCCAAGAACATCATCTGTGGTCATCTGACCAAAGGATGGTATGGTCGTGTGAGTGCTCTGTAAACTGCGAAGCTAGTCTGGGACTGGCTCTCCAAGGTCAACGAAGGCGTCTCAACCCAGAGAGACTCAAGGATCGGTGTTCTTCGCAACCTCTTCAACCACTTCAAGAGAAACGATAATGAGAATGTTCAGCTGACGTTTGATCGCCTCACTGACATCACAAATGAGCTTCATGCACTCGGCGCCACTGAGTTCACCAAGCATGAAATCGTCAAGACACTCTTGAGATCACTCGACAGCTCATTTGACACCCTGGCCCTGATGATTCAAGAACGACCTGACTTCAAGACTCTCGATCCGTCTGACATACTTGAGAGGCTCAACAGACATGAGTTCAAATTATCTGAGAAAAGATATATCTATGGTCCCAACTATGGACGAACTCGTGCTTTGAAGGCAAAGAATGTTTCCTCATCTAAAGAAGAATCTGACTGTAGTTCTGAGGATCCTGAAGACATTGGAAAGGAACTTGCCATGCTGGTGAAGAAGTTCCAGAGGTTCACCAAGAAGAAAGGCTCCAGACAGTATTCAAGATCCAGCTCAAGAAATGATGAAGCTTCCTCCCGTGACTACAAGAAGAGAACGTGCCACAAGTGGAAGAAACCTGGTCACTACATCTCTGAATGTCCTCAATAGGACAATGAGAACAACAACAACAACAACAACAACAACAACAACAACAACAAGAGCAAGGAATATGATTCTGATGACAAAAAGAAGAAGAAATCCTCAAAGTCTTCTCCAAAGTCTTCATCGAAGTCTTCATCACACAAGAAGACCTCATCCAGCAAGGCTCGTGCGTTTGTTGGCAAGGAGATGGATCCAGAGGAGGAGTATGCATCTGAGGAGGTGGAGATGGAGTCTGAAGAGGAATCTGATTAAGGTGTGGCAAGCCTGGCTCTAGCTTCAGCATATGTCACCAAGTCCATCTTCAACACTAAAGACAATGGCCTCCTCACCAAGCAACTGGTTCTATCCTTGACCTCTCTTACTTACAGTTTGTCATCGTGAATTCATTGCCTGCTTGCTTGATCTGATTGACTTCATTGTGTGAATACTGTTGTTGTTTGGCTTCATACTATCTTCCATCTAGGGATGGCAATGGGTCGGGTTTGGGGCGGGTGGAGCTGGTCCAAATCCAACCCATGACCCATCTTCCTACCCTCTGCCCATCCACCAAATTATCCATGGGCACAACTTGTGCCCATGCCCAAACCCGCTGGATACCCACATACCCATGGAGCTCCATGGGCATAGAGAAGTCAGCATGAAGCCTTCCTAAATATCAAATCAACTCATCATCATTCACTCACAAATGACAACATAAGCAACATGCATAAGTAGGTAACAAGTAATACGATGAGTCCTTAAGTGTGACATACCAGAGGTTGATTCTGTAGCATATAGCTCATGGCACAAGTTGCATATTTCCTGCCATTTCCCATTGATTCGCTCTTTCTACTGTCACTATCATATGACCCCACATGTCATACGGGTATCCATTGGATATCCATGGAGCACAAACTATAACCATGCCCAACCCGGCTGTTCGTGGGTATCCATATCCACGGACCCACGGGCAGAAATGTGCTCCATACCCTTGCCCAACCGGGTCGGGTATCCATGGGTATCCAGATCCATAAAATTGCCATCCCTACTTCCATCTTGATCCATACTACCTAGCTGTTAATAGTCTTCATGCTTTCACTTGGCTGCTTACTTGACTATGGCTTGTCTAGTGTAGTCTACCTTCCGCTGCATATCAATGGGTTCATTTCTATTGTTTGTCTTCAAAGCCTCCGTGTTTTGAAGACTTTCATAAAAACCGCCTATTCACCCCCCTCTAGTCGATAACTAGCACTTTCAGCTGTGTTCAAGAAGGGTCTGCCAAGGATAATCTACATGTTGTTGTCCTCGGGTATCTCAAGTATAACAAAGTCAGTCAAAATAGTAACATTAGCAACAACAACGGGCACATCCTCAAAGATATCGATAGGTATGGTAGTTGACTTGTCAACCATTTGTAATTATATTCCAGTAGGTGTGAGTTTATTCAAATCAAGTCTTTTATATAAAGAGAAAGGCATAACACTGACACCAGCTCCCAAATCACATAAAGCAGTTTTCACAAAGTTCTTTTTGATAGAGCAAAGTATAGTTGGTATTCCCGGATCTCCAAGTTTTTTTGGTACTCCATCTTTAAAAGTATAATTAGCAAGCATAGTGGAGATTTCAGCTTCCGGTATTTTTCTCTTATTGGTAATGATGTCTTTCATATACTTTGCATAAGGAGGCATTTTAAGGATATCAATCAGGCGAGTACGCAAAAATACTGGCATCAGCATTTCAGCAAAGCGTTCAAATTCTTCATCATCTTTCTGTGTAGTTGAATTAGGTGGAAAGGGCATATGTTTTTGAACCCACATTTCTCTTTCTTTACCGTGTTTTCTAGCAATGAAGTCTCTTTTACCATATCTTGTATTCTTAAGTTGTGGGTTATCGAGATCAACTGGTGGTTCTATCTCTACATCATTGTCTGGTTCTTTACTATTTGGTTGACTATCTTCATGAACCTCATCATTAACTTTTTCATTATCAGAAGGTCAATATTCACAACCAGGTTGAGTTTCAGCATCAGAGATAGAAACTTCATTATCATTATCAGGAGGTTTCTCTACTTCAGGTTCACTAGAAGTATGCAAAGTCCTATCATTTTTCTTTTTCCTTTTCTTTTTAGAAGGACTAGGTGTAGTGGTTGAAGGAAATATGCCCTAGAGGCAATAATAAAGTTGTTATTTATATTTCCTTATATCATGATAAAGATAAATGTTTATTATTCATGCTAGAATTGTATTAACCAGAAACTTAGTACATGTGTGAATACATAGACAAACATAGTGTCCCTAGTATGCCTCTACTTGACTAGCTCGTTAATCAAAGATGGTTAAGTTTCCTAGCCATGGACATGTGTTGTCATTTGATGAACGGGATCACATCATTAGAGAATATTGTGATGGACAAGACCCATCCGTTAGCTTAGCACTATGATCGTTTAGTTTATTACTGTTGCTTTCTTCATGACTTATACATGTTCCTATGACTATGAGATTATGCAACTCCCGAATACCGGAGGAACACTTAGTGTGCTATCAAACGTCACAATGTAACTGGGTGATTATAAAGATGCTCTACAGGTGTCTCCGATGGTGTTTTTTGAGTTGGCATAGATCGAGATTAGGATTTATCACTCCGTGTATCGGAGAGGTATCTCTAGGGCCTCTTAGTAATGCTTATCACAATGAGACTTGCAAGCAATGTGACTAGTGAGTTATTCATGGGATGATGCATTATGGAACGAGTAAAGAGACTTGCCGGTGATGAGATTGAACTAGGTATGATGATACCGACGATAGAATATCGGGCAAGTAACATACCAATGACAAAGGGAACAACGTATGTTGTTGTGCGGTTTGACCGATAAAGATCTTCGTAGAATATGTAGGAACCAATATGCGCATCCAGGTTCCGTTATTGGTTATTGACCGAAGATGTGTCTCGGTCATGTCTACATAGTTCTCAAACCCGTAGGGTCTACACGCTTAACGTTCGATGACGATATTTATTATGAGTTATGTGTTTTGATGTACCGAAGGTTGTTCGGAGTCTCAGATGAGATCATGGACATGACGAGGAGTCCCGAAATGGTCGAGACATAAAGATTCTTATACTAGAAGACTACATTCGGACACCAGAATGGTTTGACTCATTTCAGATAAGTTTCAGAGTACCGGGGGTTACCGGAACCCCCGGGAAGTTATTGGGCCTTATGGGCCTAGTGGTGGAAGAGATGAGGCAGGCCAAGAGGTGGCGCCCCCACTAGCCCAAACCGAATTCAACTAGGGCTAGGAGGGTCGACCCCCTTTTCTTCTCTTCTTCCTCTCCTTCCTTCTTCTCCTACTTGGACTAGGAAAGGGGGAAACCTACTCCTACTAGGAGTAGGAATACCCCCCTTGGGCGCACCCCTTGAGGCGGGCCCTCCTCCTCCTCCCCTCCTTTATATACGGGTGAGGGGGGCACCCCATAGACACACAAGTTGATCTATAGCCGTGTGCAGTGCCCCCTCCATAGTTTTCCACCTCGGTCATATTGTCGTAGTGCTTAGGCGAAGCCCTGCGCCGGTAACTTCATCATCACCGTCAACACACCATCGTGCTGACGCAACTCACCCTCGGCCTCAGCTGGATCAAGAGTACGAGGGACGTCACCGAGCCGAACGTGTGCAGATCACTGAGGTGCCATGTGTTTGGTACTTGATCGATACGATCGCGAAGACGTTCGACTACATCAACCGCGTTCCTATATGCTTCCGCTTTCAGTCTACGAGGGTACATAGACACACTCTCCCCTCTCATTCATATGCATCTCCTAGATAGATCTTGCGTGGTTGTAGGATTTTTTTTGAAATACTGCGTTCCCCAACAGAGGCATCCGAGCCAGGTCTATGCGTATATGTTATATGCACGAGTAGAACACAAAGAGTTGTGGGTGATAATAGCCATATTGCTTACCAGCATGTCATACTTTGATTTGGCGGTATTGTTGGATGAAGCGGCCCAGACCGTGTTCAAGAGACTGGTTCTACCGATGTGCTTCGCACACAGGTGGCTAGTGGGTGTCTGTTTCTATAGCTTTAGTTGAATTGAGTGTGACTATGCTCGGTCCTTGTTGAAGGTTAAAACATGACTATGCTCGTCAAGATGGTGCTTTGGAGATGGAGATCAAAGGCACAAGATGCACTTATTTTGATTGCATGTGATGTTTATCCTTTATTCATCTTATTTTTCTTAGTACGGCGATAGCATTATAAGATGATCTCTCACTAAATTTCAAGGTACAAGTGTTCTCCCTGAGTATGCACCGTTGCTACAGTTCATCGTGCTGACACACCACATGATGATCAAGTGTGATAAGCTCTACGTTCACATACAACGGGTGCAAGCTAGTTTTGCACATGCAGAATACTCAGGTTAAACTTGACGAGCCTAGCATATGTAGATATGGCCTCAGAACACTGAGACCGAAAGGTCGAGCATGAATCATATAGTAGATATGATCAACATAGTGATGTTCACCATTGAAAACTACTCCATCTCACGTGATGATCGGACATGGTTTAGTTGATATGGATCACGTGATCACTTAGATGATTAGAGGGATGTCTATCTAAGTGGGAGTTCTTAATTAATATGATTAATTAAACTTTAATTTATCATGAACTTAGTACCTGATAGTATTTTTCATGTTTGTTTTGTTGTAGATTAATGGCCTGTGCTACTATTCCATTGAATTTTAATGCATTCCTAGAGAAAGATAAGTTCAGAGATGATGGTAGCAACTACATGGACTAGGGCTGTAACTTGAGGATTATCCTCATTGCTGTATAGAAAAATTACGTCCTGGAAGCACCGCTAGGTGCTAGGCCTGCTGCTGATGACATTAAGAATGACTGGCAAAGTAAAGCTGATGACTACTCGCTAGTTCAATGTGCCATGCTTTACGGCTTAGAACTGAGACTTCAACGATGCTTTGAACGTCATGGAGCATATGAGATGTTCCAGGAGTTGAAGTCAATATTTCAAGCAAATGCCTGGATTGAGAGATATGAAGTCTCCAATAAGTTCTACAGCTGCAAGATGGAGGAGAATAGTTGTGTCAGTGAACATATACTCAGAATGTCTGGGTACCACAACCAGCCGAATCAACTGGGAGTTAATCTTCCTGATGATAGTGTCATTGACAGAGTTCTTCAATCACTGCCACCAAGCTACAAAAGTTTCGTGATGAACTATAATATGCTAGGGATGGATAAGACAATTCCTGAGCTCTTCGCAATGCTAAAAGGCTATGGAGGTAGAAATCAAGAAGGAGCATCAAGTGTTGATGTTCAACAAGACCACTAGTTTCAAGAAGAAGGGCAAAGGGAAGAAGGGGAACTTCAAGAAGAACGGCAAGCAAGTTGCTTCTAAAGTGAAGAAGCCCAAGTCAGGACCTAAGCCTGAGACTAAGTGCTTCTACTGCAAAGGGACTAGTCACTAGAAGCGGAACTGCCCCAAGTATTTGGCGGATAAGAAGGATGGCAAAGTGAAAGGTATATTTGATATACATCTTATCGATGTGTACCTTACTAATGCTCGCACTAGCGCCTGGGTATTTGATACTGGTTCTATTGCTCATATTTGCAACTTGAAACATGGGCTACAGAATAAGCGAAGATTGGCTAAGGACGAGGTGACGATGCGTGTGGGAAATGGTTCCAAAGTTGATGTGATCGCGGTCGGCACGCTACCTCTACATCTACCTTTGGGATTAGTATTAGACCTGAATAATTGCTATTTGGTGCCAGCGTTAAGCATGAACATTATATCTGGATCTTGTTTGATGCAAGACGGTTATTCATTTAAATCAAAGAATAATGGTTGTTCTATTTATATGAGTAATATCTTTTATGGTCATGCACCCTTGATGAGTGGTCTATTTTTATTGACTCTCGATAGTAGTGATACACATATTCATAGTATTGAAGCCAAAAGATATAAGTTTAATAATGATAGTGCAACTTATTTGTGGCACTGCCGTTTAGGTCATATTGGTGTAAAGCGCATGAAGAAACTCCATGCTGATGGGCATTTCGAATCACTTGATTATGAATCACTTGATGCTTCCGAACCATGCCTCATGGGCAAGATGACTAAGACTCCGTTCTCCGGAACAATGGAACGAGCAATAGACTTATTGGAAATAATACATACTGATGTATGCAGTCCGGTGAGTGTTGATGCTTGTGCGGGTATCATTATTTTCTGACCTTCGCAGATGATTTGAGAATATATGGGTATATATACTTGATGAAACATAAGTCTGAAACATTTGAAAAGTTCAAAGAATTTCAGAGTGAAGTGGAAAATCATTGTAACAAGAAAATTAAGTTTCTACGATCTGATCGTGGAGGCGAATATTTGAGTTATGAGTTTGGTCTTCATTTGAAACAATGCGTAATAGTTTCGCAACTCACGCCACCTGGAACACCACAGCATAATGGTGTGTCCGAACGTCGTAACCGCACTTTATTAGATATGGTGCGATCTGTGATGTCTCTTACTGATTTACCGCTATCGTTTTGGGGTTATGCTTTAGAGATGGCTGCATTCACGTTAAATAGGGCACCATCGAAATCCGTTGAGACGACACCATATGAACTATGGTTTGGCAAGAAACCCAAGTTGTCGTTTCTTAAAGTTTGGGGCTGCGATGCTTATGTGAAAAAGCTTCAACCTGATAAGCTCGAACCCAAATTGGAGAAATGTGTCTTCATAGGATACCCAAAGGAAACTGTTGGGTACACCTTCTATCACAGATCCGAAGGCAAGATATTTGTTGCTAAGAATGGATCCTTTCTAGAGAAGAGGTTTCTCTCGAAAGAAGTGAGTGGTAGGAAAGTAGAGCTTGATGAGGTAACTGTACTTTCTCCCTTATTAGAAAGTAGTTCATCACATGAATCAGTTCCAGTGATTCCTACACCAATTAGTGAGGAAGCTAATGATGATGATCATGAAACTTTTGATCAAGTTACTACCGAACCTCGTATGTCAACCAGAGTAAGATCCGCACCAGAGTGGTATGGTAATCCTGTTTTGGAGGTCATGTTACTTGACCATGACGAACCTATGAACTATGAGGAAGCGATGGTGAGCTCAGATTCCGTAAAATGGCTTGAGGCCATGAAATATGAGATGGGATCCATGTATGAGAACAAAGTGTGGACTTTGGTTGACTTGCCCGATGATTGGCAAGCCATAGAGAATAAATGGATCTTCAAGAAGAAGACTGACATTGACGGTAATGTTACTGTCTAAAAAGCTCAACTTGTTGCGAAAGGTTTTCGACAAGTTCAAGGAGTTGACTATGATGAGACCTTCTCACCCATAGCGATGCTTAAGTCCGTCAGAACCATGTTAGCAATTGCCACATTTTTTGATTATAAAATTTGGCAAATGGATATCAAAACTGCATTCCCCAATGGATATCTTAAAGAAGAGTTGTATATGATGCAACCAGAAGGTTTTGTCGATCCAAAAGGTGCTAACAAAGTGTGCAAGCTCCAGCTATCCATTTATGGACTGGTGCAAGCATCTCGGATATGGAATATATGCTTTGATAGTGTGATCAAAGCATATGGTTTTATACAGATTTTTGGAGAAGCCTGTATTTACAAGAAAGTGAGTGGGACCTCTGTAGCATTTCTGATATTATATGTGGATGACATATTGTTGATTAGAAATGATACTGAATTTCTGAATGGCATAAAATGATACTTTAATAAGAATTTTTCAATGAAAGACCTCGATGAAGCTGCTTATGTATTGGGCATCAAGATCTATAGAGATAGATCAAGATGCTTAATTGGACTTCCACAAAGCACATACCTTGATAAAGTTTTGAAGAAGTTCAAAATGGATCAAGCAAAGAAAGGGTTCTTGCCTGTGTTACAAGGTGTGAAGTTGAGTCAGACTCAATTCCCGACCACTGCAGAAGATATAGAGAAAATGAAAATTATTCCCTATGCTTCAGCCATAGGTTCTATCATGTTGCAATGTTGTGTACCAGACCTGATGTGTGCCTTGCTATTAGTTTAGCAGGGAGGTACCAAAGTAATCCAGGAGTGGATCACTGGACAACGGTTAAGAACTAAGTATATGTTTCTCGTTTATGGAGGTAACAAAGAGCTCGTCGTAAATGATTAGATCGATGCAAGCTTTGACACTGATCTGGATGACTCTAAGTCACAAACCGGATACGTATTTTTATTAAATGGTCGAGCTGTTAGTTGGTGCAGTTCTAAGCAGAGCATCATGGCGGGATCTGCATGTGAAGCGGAATACATAGCTGCGTCGGAAGCAGCAAATGAAGGATTATGGATCAAGGAGTTCATATCCGATCTAGGTGCAATACCTAGTGCATCGGGTCCAATGAAAATCTTTTGTGACAATACTGGTGCAATTGCCTTGGCAAAGCAATCCAGATTTCACAAGAGAACCAAGCACATCAAGAGACGCTTCAATTCCATCTGCAATCAAGTCAAGGAGGGAGACATAGAGATTTGCAAGATACATACGGATATGAATGTTGTAGACCCGTTGTCTAAGCCTCTCTCACGAGAAAAACATAATCAGCACCAAGACTCCATGGGTGTTAGAATCATTACTATGTAATCTAGATGATTGGCTCTAGTGCAAGTGGGAGACTGAAGGACATATGCCCTAGAGGAAATAATAAAGTTGTTATTTATATTTCCTTATATCATGATCAATGTTTATTATTCATGCTAGAATTGTATTAACCAGAAAATTAGTACATGCATGAATACATAGACAAACAGAGTGTCCCTAGTATGCCTCTACTTGACTAGCTCGTTAATCAAAGATGGTTAAGTTTCCTAGACATGGACATGCGTTGTCATTTGATGAATGGGATCACATCATTAGAGAATGATGTGATGGACAAGACCCATCCGTTAGATTAGCACTATGATCGTTTAGTTTATTGCTGTTGCTTTCTTCATGACTTATACATGTCCCTATGATTATGAGATTATGCAACTCCCGAATACCGGAGGAACACTTAGTGTGCTATCAAACTTCACAACATAACTAGGTGATTAGAAAGATTCTCTCCAGGTGTCTTCGATGGTGTTTGTTGATTTGGCATAGATCGAGATTAGGATTTGTCACTCCGTGTATCGGAGAGGTATCTTTGGGCCCTCTCGGTAATGCAGATCACAATGAGACCTGCAAGCAATGTGACTAATGAGTTAGTCACGGGATGATGCATTACGGAACGAGTAAAGAGACTTGCCGGTAACGAGATTGAACTAGGTATGATGATACCGACGATCGATTCTCGGGCAAGTAACATACCGATGACAAAGGGAACAACGTATGTTGTTGTGCGGTTTGACCGATAAAGATCTTCGTAGAATATATAGGAACCAGTATGAGCATCCAGGTTCCGCTATTGGTTATTGACCGGAGATGTGTCTCGGTCATGTATACATAGTTCTCGAACCCATAGGGTCTGAACGCTTAACGTTCGATGATGATATGTATTATGAGTTATGTGATTTGATGTACCGAAGGTTGTTCAGAGTCCCGGATGAGATCATGGACATGACGAGGAGTCTCAAAATAGTCGAGACATAAAGATTCATATATTGGAAGGCTACATTCGGACACTAGAATGGTTTGGTCGTTTTGGAGTACCGGGTGTTACCGAAACCACCCCGGGAAGTTATTGGGCCTTATGGGCCTAGTGGTGGAAGAGATGAGGCAGGCCAAGAGGTGGCGCGTGCCCCCCTAGCCCAAACCGAATTGGACTAGGGCTAGGGGGCGCCCCCCTTTCCTTCTCTTCTTCTTCTCCTTCCTTTTTCTCCTACTTGGACTAGGAAAGGGGGAAACCTACTCCTACTAGGAGTAGGACCCACCCCTTGGGCGCGCCCCTTGAGGCGGGCCCTCCTCCCCTCCTTTATATACGGGGGAGGGGGCACCCCATAGATACACAAGTTGATCTTTAGCCGTGTGCGGTGCCCCACTCCATAGTTTTCCACCTCGGTCATATTGTCGTAGTGATTAGGCAAAGCCCTACGTCGGTAACTTCATCATCACCGTCTACACGCCGTCGTGCTGATGCAACTCACCCTCGGCCTCAGCTGGATCAAGAGTACGAGGGACGTCACCGAGCTAAACGTGTGCAGATCGCGGAGGTGCGTGCGTTCGGTACTTGATCGGTTGGATCGCGAAGACGTTCGACTACATCAATTGTGTTACTAAACGCTTCCGCTTTCGATCTACGAGGGTATGTAGACACACACTCCCCTCTCATTGCTATGCATCTCCTAGATAGATCTTGCATGATCATAGGAAACTTTTTGAAATACTGCGTTCCCCAACAGTGGTGGTGTTTCTTTGTGAATCCTGTTCAATTCTTTTTGGTTGTCCCTCATGATAAAGGGGTTCCTGAGTCATTTTACCTACTCTATTTGCTATTCTAACAGCGAAGTCATGTATATTATTATTCATTTCATCTAGCAACTCTCTTTTAGATTTAGCAACTTGTTCTAACTTGGTTTGTACCATAGAAGCATGCTTTCCAACACCTCTAACATCATTTCAGATTCTAAATAACAAGTCACTCTAGCGAGCAATCATGTCAGAATTGTGTTTCCGTAGTTTCATAACATTTGCATTGAAGTGATCTTGTTTTCTAATATAGTTTTCAAACTCATAAAGGCATTGGCTAGGGTGCATATTGTGAGTATTGTCGTTATCACTGAATTTCATAAGAGAGTTTACCTCTACCACCTTAGGAGGTGGTGGTGTATTAAGCCCATGTATTTCTTCGATAGGAGGTAAATTTTTAATATCCTCAACTTTAATACCTTTTTACTTCATAGATTTCTTTGCCTCTTGCATATCTTTAGGACTGAGATATAATATAACCCTCTTCTTCAGAGTAGGTTTAGCCGGTGGTTCGGGAAGAGTCCAATCATCATAATTTTTGAATATGCTATTCGATAATTCTTCAGCTTGCCCAATAGTTCGTTCCCTCAAAACACATCCAGCACAACTATCTAGGAAATCCCTAGAAGCATCGATTAGTCCATTATAGAAGATATCAAGTATTTCATTTTTCTTAAGAGGATTATCAGGAAAAGCCTCCCCCAAGCTTGTGGGAGACTCTCTTCTTTAATTTGCACAAAGTTAAATATTTCCTGTAAAGCTGCTTGTTTCTTATGAGCAGGGAAATATCTTTCAGAGAAGTAATAAATCATATCCTGGGGACTACGTACACAACCAGGAGCAAGAGTATTGTACCAAGCTTTAGCATCACCCTTTAATGAGAACAAAAATAATTTGAGAATATAGTAATAACGAGTCTTGTCATAGGTGCCACGACAGTTTTAGTTTCATAACCATGGGAAGGATCAGATTCAACCAAAGTGATTAACTCTAGATCGACAGAGAATTCATAATCCTTATCATCAATAAAGATAGGTGAAGTAGAGAACCGAGGATCATATTTCATTCTAGCATTCAGACCTTTTTCCTTATACTTGCATAGTAATTTCTCTAGATCGTCTCTATCCTTACAAGCAGGAATATCTCTAGTTGTCTCCTCATTCATAACATAACCTTCCGGTACCTAGGAAATTCATATCTAAGAGGGCCAGTTCTAGTTCTTTCAGGAGTTTCAGTTGCAAGCTCATCATCAGATTAATAACATGTGGTGTTGTTGCAAGTTTACTTCTAACAGAAGGTGAATCTAAAGCAGAACTAGAAGGCAGTTCCTTACCTCCCCACGTCTTAGAGGGATAAATCTTGGTCTTAGCATCCTTTAGATTCTTCATAGTGATAAATTGATAATAATCCCAAGTGACTCAACAAACATAGCTATGCTCCCCGGCAACGGCGCCAGAAAAAGTTCTTAATAACCCACAAGTATAGGGGATCGCAACAGTTTTCGAGGGTAGAGTATTCAACCCAAATTTATAGATTCAACACAAGGGGAGCCAAAGAATATTTGAAGGTATGAGCAGCTGAGTTGTCAATTCAACCACACCTGGAGATTAATTATCTGTAGCAACGTGATCAGCAGCAAAGTAATATGATAGTTTTGATAATAGTGACAATAGCAATGGTAACTGTAACAGTGATAGCAGTAATTTTGTAGCAAGTGCAATAGTAACGATAGCAGTAGTAACTTAGAAAGAACAATATAGGATAAATTCGTAGGCATTGGATCGGTGACTTGTTGGATGATATTCATCATGAGACAATTATAACCTAGGGCGATACGACACTAGCTCCAGTTCATTAATATAATGTAGGCATGTATTCCGTAAATAGTCATACGTGCTTATGGAAAGAACTTGCATGACATATTTTGTCCTACCCTCCCGTGGAAGCGGGGTCCGATTGGAAACTAAGGGATATTAAGGCCTCCTTTTAATAGAGAACCGGAACAAAGCAATAACACACGGTGAATACATGAACTCCTCAAACTACGGTCATCACCGGGAGAGGTCCCGACTATTGTCACTCCGAGGTTGCCGGATCATAACACGTAGGTGACTATAACTTGCAAGGTCAGATCTAGGACATGGATATAATGGTGATAACATAAATGGTTCATATCTGAAATCATGGCACCCAGGCCCAAAGTGACAAGCATTAAGCATGGCAAAGTCATAGGAACATCAATCTTAGAACATAGTGGATACTAGGGATCAACCCCTAACTAAACTGACTCGATTACATGATGAATCTCATCCAACTCCTAACCAACAAGCGAGCCTACGAAGGAATTACTCACTCCTGGTGGGGAGCATCACGGAATTGGTGAAGGAGAAGGGTCGGTGATGACGAAGAACGAAGATCCCCCTCTCCGGAGCCCCAAACGAACTCCAGATCTAGCCTCCGGATGAAGAAAAGGAGGTGACGGCGGCTCCGTCTCGTGGATCGCGATAATTCTTTCTCCCTAATTTTTTCTGGAAAAATAGGTATTTATGGAGTTGGAATCAGGGTCTGCGGGGCCACTAGGTGGGGACAACCCACCTAGGCGTGCCAGGAGTGGAGTGCCCTGGTGGGTTGTGCCCACCCAGGTGCCCCCCTCCGGTGAATCTTGGCTCCAGAAATTCTCTTTATTTATATAACAATTCCTCGCAAAGCTTCATTCCATTCCGAGAACTTTTATTTCTGCACAAAAACAACACCATGGTAGTTTTGCTGAAAACAGCGTCAGTCCGGGGTTAGTTTCATTCAAAGCATGCAAATTAGAGTCCAAAACAAGAGGAAAAGCGTTATGAATAGTAAAATACATTGGAGACATATGACAAAGGAATCCAGATTCACAAGAGAACCAAACATATCAAGAGACGCTTCAACTCCATCCGCGGTCAAGTCAAGGAGGGAGACATAGAGATTTGTAAAATACATACGGATCTGAATGTTGCAGACTCGCTGACTAAGCCTCTTCCATGAGCAAAACATGATCAGCACCGAGACTTCATAGGTGTTAGAATCATTACAATGTAATCTGGATGATTGACTCTAGTGCAAGTGGGAGACTGAAGGAAATATGCCCTAGAGGCAATAATAGTGTAACATCCCAATTTTCAATTTGGATGTTATACATAGGTCATCATATGCATATCATATTATATTTGCATTTTTGGTTGAGATCCTAAAAATCTTAAGCAACTCAAGGACCCAAGGAGAGAGTTGGAGATTTCACAAATTTTCATATTTGAATTTTTCAAATTTGAAAAGAGGATCAATTTGATTTTAATATTTTTATCTCCAATTATTTCCAATAATAAAAATAAACGAGAGAAGATAAAATGTCTTCTTCAAAAGAGAGGACTATTGGAGAAGAAATTTTAAAATCAAATGATGATTTTATTTGTATTTTGTTTGCCATTTTATTTGAATTAGGAAAATATGCATTTTTGAAAATTGCATTTTTAGGCCAGAAAAATGTTCACCTTATCCTAAATATTAGGTTTGGATGGTGAAAATTGCTTCTGGTATTTTATTTTATTTTTTTTATATTTTATTAGGATTTTTCCTTCGGTCGAAATCTATTTTAAAAAAGTCTCTTCGCCCGACTGGGCCGAAGGCCCAGCCGAGCCGGCCCACCGCGCGCCGCCTCCCGCTCGGGAGAGTCCCGCCGCCGCCCGACTCGCCGGAGTCTGAGCCAGACTCCGGGTCCGCCGCCGCCTCGTGCCCCCTCCCGCAAGAAGCCCCCCAGTCCCTTTATAAGCCACCCAGCCCCGTCGCCTCCTCCTCACCCCGCCACCGCAGCCGCTGCCGCCTCCTCGCCACCGCAGCTGCATCGCGCCGCCCGTCGCTGCCTGCTGCCGTTGCTACCGCGCCGCTGCCGCTTGCCACCCGCTGCCGTGTGCCGCGCCGCCGCCACATCCCGCCTCGCTGGACCTCGCCGGAACCCGCCACCGGTTTTTGCCGGTTTTTAGGTAAAAACCTAGCTCGGTTTTTTAGGGTTTCGACGGTTTATTTTTTTCGGTTTTTCTTTTTAGTTTTAGTTTAGTTAGTGAATGTTCACCGGTTAAGTTCTATTAACGGACGGTTTTCGTTCGTTAGTCTCTGATAGCGGACGTTCGCCCGATAGATTTTTCTTTTTAGTTTTATTTTTCGGCCAGGGACCTATCCATGAATACTTTTATCATAGATTAGTCCCTGATCTTCAAACCTCTGTTACTTTTTGCTCGTTTATCCAAATCCAGTGAAACCAACGCCTAAATCTTCTTCTTGTTCCCTTCTTTCCAAATAACCAACTTGAACATGGTTTTGAAAATTTAAAATTTGATTTCAAGCTGATTTGAATTCGAACTTCTTTTGATCGCAGTTTAAGTTTCGTAGCTCCGATTCGATTGATTCTTTTTGCAAATCGAGGCTCATCAGTTGAGCTTTCAGTGTAGATATTTTCTCTTGAGTTTTACCCTTGCATATTATGCTTGAGTGCTTATGTATGCTATTGTTTGTTCACGATAGAGTTTCCGGAGTGCGAGGCTTGCTACTACGATTCACTAGGGTTTTCAGATCGTCAGCAAGGCAAGTAACACTTTGATCATACTCCCTTATTACCCAGTTTTTATGCATTAGTTTCAATCCTCAAACACTGCAAGGTTAGGACTTGATAACATGTGGGTATTGGGAAGTAGATGATGAGGTAGGAACCTATTGCCCTCTTATTCAAACCTTGGGAGTTACTACGTTATGCTTATACTGCTATGCTATGCTTGTAGACGTGGTTTGGTTTGAGTGATCCATGACAGATCTGAGAGTTTTAAATTAATGGTTAAACTTAAGGTGGCTACTTTAATACACATCTGGGTGGATTGGTTGAGGCACCCTAGAGCACCTAGTGGTTGTCCGGGCACCTGGAGCAATCTAGTGTTTTCCTAGGATATCCCGGAGTACCCGTGAGATCATCCTATGGTTTGCCTCCCAGGCTCAAAGGGATCTTTATATTATTCATGCTAGAAACTTCCGTGTGCAGCCACAAACCATTATGGGCTCTGGCATAGTTGAGTAAGCTGTGTGACCTCTTTCAGTGGTAGGCTAGTAGATGTAGGGGATGTAGGTGGTACTGTCTACCTAGAGTAAAGAGTTAATGCTTCTGAAAGACTGTCTCGGTCATCCATTTCTCAAACATCCTGAAGTGCCAGAAAAAAACGGAGGAGATCGGGTCTTGTGGAGAAAAGTGCACAACCCTCTACAGAGTGTACAAACTAATCATGGTTAGCCATGCTGTCCCCGGTTATTGACATCTTGAGTATCTGGTACTTGAATTATTGATTTGATCTCATCACTTTACTTAATTAATTTGTTGGGTTATAATTATTATTTTGGGATTGAGTTGGAGGAACCTTCTCAATAATTCTTTTTCAAACCAACTTTGTAGTTAAATAAAATATATTCCTTTGATGTAGGAAAAAATTAGCTTTATGCAAATGATAACATAGAGCCTCCACCAGCCATATATGCATATAGTTATAGATGTTACTTGTTCATTTCTCTATCGTGTTATCTTGCCAGCATATTCCATGTTCTGACCTACACAGGCCGCAACGTATTATGTTGCAGAGTTTTCAGACGAAGAGTAAGGTGCGCTAGGTCATTGTCGTGCACTCAGCTATGCCATTGGAGTTGATGGACTCATTTTCCTTCAGCCATATTATTGTAATAGTTCTCTCGTTGACATATTAGATGTAATAAGTGTGTGATTGCACTCTGTTATAAATCCTCGAGTACTGTGTGTGTCACCATTATCGATCCAGGGATGACACTTATGCACAAAGATTTCACCGTTAGAAGTCGGATCACTACAAATAAATTTGTTATTTATATTTCCTTATATCATGATAAATGTTCATTATTCATGCTATAGTTGTATTAACCGGAAACTTGATACATGTGTGAATACATAGACAAAACAAAGTGTCCCTAGTATGCCGCTACTTGACTAGCTCGTTAATCAAAGATGGTTAAGTTTCCTGACCATAGACACATGTTGTCATTTGATGAATGGAATCACAACATTAGGAGAATGATGTGATGGACAAGACCCATCCGTTAGCTTAGTATAATGATTGTTAAGTTTTATTGTTATTGCTTTCTTCATGACTTATACATATTCCTTTGACTATGAGATTATGCAACTCCCGAATACCGAAGGAACACCTTGTGTGCTATCAAATGTCACAACATAATTTGGTTGATTATAAAGATGCTCTACAGGTGTCTCCAAAGGTGTTTGTTGGGTTGGCATAGATCGAGATTAGGATTTGTCACTCCGAGTATCGGAGAGGTATCTCTGGGCCCTCTCCGTAATGCACATCACGATAAGCCTTGCAAGCAATGTGACTAATGAGTTAGTTGCGGGATGATGCATTATGGAATGAGTAAAGAGACTTGCAGGTAACGAGATTGAACTAGGTATGAAGATACCGACGATCGAATCTCTGGCAAGTAACATACCGATGACAAAGGGAATGACGTATGTTGTCATTGCGGTTTGACCGATAAAGTTCTTTATAGAATATGTAGGAACCAATATGAGCATCCAGGTTCCGTTGTTGGTTATTGATCGGAGATGTGTCTCGGTCATGTCTACATAGTTCTCGAACCCGTAGGGTCCGCACACGTAACGTTCAATGACGATTTGTATTATGAGTTATGTGTTTTGGTGACCGAAGATTGTTCAGAGTGCCGGATGAGATCACGGACATGACGAGGAGTCTCGAAATGGTCGAGAGGTAAAGATTGATATATTGGACGATAGTATTCGGACACCAGAATGGTTTCGGAGTGTTTCGGGTATTTTTCGGAGTACCGGGAGGTTACCGAAACCCCCCGGGAAAGTAATGGGCCAACATGGGCCGTAGGGCAGAGAGAGGAGAGCCCACAAGGGGTGGCACGCCCACCATGGGCTGTCCGAATTGAACAAGCTCTCCTTCCCCCTTTCCCCCACCGAAATAAGGAAGGGGGGCGACTTTCAGTAGGAGTCTGAGTCGGTTTCCCCCCATGGTGTGCCCCCTTAGGCCGGCCTCCTCCCCTCCTATAACATCCCCCGTATCACACTACAGTGATCACCCTCTAATAATGCATAGTCACCATGATTATGACTGCTTGATCATCATTTGGTTGATAGCTCATTTCAAATTTCAATTCAAATTTAAAGTGAAAATTCATTTATTAAAAATTCAAATGAAATCATTTTGGCTCCAAACCATTTTCTCGCATTGGTAAATATTACACTATAATTATTGAGCTAAGTCACATATTTTTAGAAAACTCAAATGGTGGCTAAACAATTTGCAAAATAGAAAATAAATCAGAAAAAATAAGAAAAGGCGCAAAGACCTACTGTGCTCTTGGGCTCCCAATGCACAGTAGCCAGCCCAGCCCACTAGGGGGGCCTTCCCCCTACCTCCTACTGCTCACCTCACGTGGTGGCCGCCGGGCATGCGTCCATGGCCGCGGATGGCCATGCGGCAGCCATCCGGCCTCTCCCCGCCATCTACAAGGTCGTCGTCGACCCTCCCGCTAACCCTAGCCTGACCCCCTCCTCTCTCTCATGCCTGCGCTTCCCCCTCCTCAGATCCCTTTTGACCCGAGCATGCTCACCACCGTTCCCTGTCGTCATCACGGCCACAACCACCACCTCGCTCCACCGTCCTGTCGTGAAGCTCCGCCGGACCCCGCTGCAGCCTCCCCGACCTGGAGCCCGAGCTCTGTGCCACCGCAGCCTCGGATTGAGGCCGTCTTCTTCCTCAAATCGCCGGCGCGTCTCCAACGAACGCCGTCGACTCCTGCTGCTCCTAAACTACCAAGGGCCATCGACGTGCCGCTCGGTGAGCTTCTCCGTCTTCTGCTCATCCCCGTTAACCCCCTCGCTCACCGTAGCTACCTCGTCGCCGTTGCTGTGAGCTCGTCGCCATGGATCATCTCGCATCGTGGCCATGGCCCCTATCATGCTGGCCTGAGCACGGCATCGAGCTCCTGGTGCTCACAGGAGCCCAACAAGCACGAGCGTGTGCCTTCTCGTGCCTCCTAGCTCCGTTTCCACTAGTGCCTGAACTCCGGTGCCGCTCCGGTGGTTCCCGGCGCCTCTCACTAGCCTAGATGAATGCGACACTCGTTGCTCGTTCGAACACACCCGTGCGCACGTAGCCCGTTTGCTGCCGCACTGCTCTGCATAGCTGCTGCTCGCCTACAGCCGCTGCTGCATCCGGCGGCCGCGTGCTGCTGCCATTGCCGCTCGTGTAGTCCCCAGCCCGTGGTTGGCTGCCAGCCTGTGCCAGCTCCTCTCGCCAGCCGCGAGCGTTCACTTGCGTCGCCGTGCTCCGCCTCCCCTGCACACACACGCCTCTGCGCCTGCCTCGCCGCGCCTTCGCTCACCGTCTGCAACTGCTACTACTAGTGGAGCGCTACTACAGTAACATTCAGTTACTTTAGCAGCTGCTAGCTTTTGTAAAACAACACTGGTTAGCCCCTGAACAACCTCAAAACAGCAACTAAACAAAGCTTAGCATAGCTAAAATAAATATGTGCGGGTAGTACACTTGACAAGGTTCAAAACATCCCATTGGACCAAATTCAAAAGATGTAAGGATTAAATCCTATAAAAATTACAAATCCTATGTTCATATATTTTAACAGTTTCTGGAATTAACTTCAAGTGGCACTTTTCAAATGTAGTTTCGATCAAGAAACTAAACTCTAACATGGATGTCAATGATACTCTCATGTAGATCACAGAAAGATGAAAAAAAATGGTAAAAGGTACTAATTCATAGGATGTAGAGAACACTAGCTATAGCCTCTGGAAAACAGCTAAGTGATGTTCAAAAACTGAACAATTCTCAGACTTAGCCAATTTTCAGGAAATTCCATAATATTGATTAAACTCTGAAATTAATATAAAATAATCTGTAACTTGGATGAAAATACTTTGTACATGAAAGTTGCTCAGAACGATGAGACAATTCCAAATACGCAGTCCGTTCGTTCGCCACACATACCTAGCATAGCGAACATGCAACAATCCCCCTCCGGTTCATCTACTTGAAAACATCAAACACCAGGAATACTTTCCTGGATGTTTCCCTCCTTTGTCGGCATCGCCTAGTACCGCGTTAGGGCATACCTAGCACCGCGTATTGCCTCGTTATGTTTTGTGATGCTTTGTTTGCTCCGTATTTACTGTTTCTTCCCCCTCTTCTCTTCTGTAGACTACGAGACTGACGTCACTGTTGGTGCCCCGATCGACTATGTTGTTGACGACCCCTACTTGACAGAGCAATCAGGCAAGCCCCCCTTTGATCACCAGATATATCCTATTCTTCTCTCTACTGCTTGCATTAGAGTAGTGTAGCATGTTACTGCTTTCCGTTAATCCTATCCTGATGCATAGCATGTCTTGGCTACTACTATTGTTACCTTTACCTGCAATCCTAAATGCTTAGTATAGGATGCTAGTATTCTATTCATGGCCCGACATTCTTGTCCGTCTGGCATGCTATACTATCGGGTCGTGATCACTTGGGAGTGATTACGGGTATATACTTATATACATTATATGTGATACATGTGGTGACTAAAGTCGTGTTAGCTCATAGAGTACCCGCAAGTGATTCCGATGTGGGGACTGAAGGGGGAGGTGGCTCCATCTAGGTAGTGATGGGCCTGGGTTCCTGACGACCCTCGACTATTACTTTATGGTGGAGCGACATGGCAGGTTGAGACCACCTAGGAGAGAGGTGGGTCTGGCCCTGGTCGGCGTCCGCGGTTACTTCAAAATAACACACTTAACGAGATCTTGGTATTTGATCTGAGTCTGGCCACTGGCCTATACACACTAACCAACTACACGGGAACAGCTATGGGCACTCGAACGCCTGGTATCAGCCGAAGCCTTCTTGACGTCAGCGACTGAGCGGCGCGCGCAGGATTGGACCGCGTAACGCAACTCCCTTTGAAATGGAGGTTGCTAGGTCTGCTCACCGGCCTCCCTCACAACGTGCAGGTGTGCAACGGGCGATGGGCCCAGACCGCTGCGCGCATAGGATTTAGACTGGCGTGCTGACCTCTCTGTTGTGCCTAGGTAGGGCTGCAACGTGTTGATCTTCCGAGGCCGGGCATGACCCAGGGAAGTGTGTCCGGCCAAAGGGGATCGAGCGTATTGGGAAATGTGGTGCACCCCTGCAGGGAAGTTTATCTATTCGAATAGTCGTGTCCCTCGGTAAAAGGACGACCCGGAGTTGTACCTTGCCCTTATGACAACTAGAA
This sequence comes from Triticum dicoccoides, assembly GCF_002162155.2. NCBI lineage: Eukaryota > Viridiplantae > Streptophyta > Magnoliopsida > Poales > Poaceae > Triticum > Triticum dicoccoides. Next base: position 325,481,287 of record NC_041392.1, on the reverse strand, counting down.
TCGGATACTTAATAAAATACACCCTTCCAAGTTCTAGATATAACCCGGTGATCGCTCTCTCACAGGGCAACGAGGGGAGGATCGCCAGGTAGGATTATGCTATGCGATGATACTTGGTTAACTTACCATCTACTGTCTTCTACTGCTTCAAGATGGAGGCTTCCAGAAGCGTAGTCTTCGATAGGACTAGCTATCCCCCTCTTAATCTGGCATTCTGCAGTTCAGTCCATAGATACTACCCATTTCATTGGTACCAATGCATATGTAGTGTAGATCCTTGCTTGCGAGTACATTGGATGAGTACTCACGGTTGCTTTGCTACTTCTTTTCCCCCATTCTCGGTTAGTGTGATCATATGATGGATTCCAGGAGCCAGAGGATCCTGAGAATGATTCTACGTGGTGTTCGACTTCGAGGAGTAGTTAGGAGGTCCCAAGTAGGAGGCCTCGCCTTTTCCATCGTTGCTACTTTTGTGCTAGCCTTCTTAAGGCAAACTTGTTTAACTTATGTCTGTACTCAGATACTTTTGCTTCCGCTGACTCTTGTGTATTCGAGCTTATGTATTCGAACCCTCGAGGCCCCTGGCTTGTAATATAAAGCTTGTATTATTTTAATTTGTGTCTAGAGTTGTGTTGTGATATCTTCCCGTGAGTCCTTGATCTTGATCGTACACATTTGCATGTATGATTAGTGTACGGTCAAATCGGGGGCATCACAAGTTGGTATCAGAGTCAACTGCCTATAGGAATCCCCCTTCCAAACTCCTTGGCCGAAGTTGAGTCTAGTCAACTACAAATCTTTTACTAACATGGCTGTGTGGCTTATGGGCCCACGTCGCCATTGGGTGGTATTAGGATCTTTTACTCCTCGTCTATACTCTGGGACTCTGATCTCTCTTCTATTCGGGTTAAATGATTTTGCTAACTATAACTCTAGGTTCTCGTAATTACTTCCTCTTAGAGAGACCCTCACTCCAGATGATTGCTTGGTGCATCGAAGGATTCCGAAGATACCCTCTGATGATCTCTCGAGACTTTGTGCCATCGCTATTGCAATTCCCTTCCAACGATAAACCCCTATGGATAACCACGTACACTTGCCATTCTTACAATCATTCCTCGTTGGTCTTGTTATTACAAGATATCCTGAAATTATCTCTATTGTTCCGAGAATACTTTGTGCCTACTGCCTTGCAGTTCCTTGCCACATGAATACCCCTACGGATAAATTCCTCGCACTTACCGAGTATCCGCTCATTCCTAGTCGTTCATCTGTTTCAGAAAAGTCTTCGAAATAGTATTCAACCTTCCGAAAATCCTTAGTAGCTTATTGCTCTTGAAATTTTTGCTTGCTTGCATTATGGATAATCCCATAAGTCTAGTAATCTTATTGGCATCATTTGTCACTATCATCTTGAGTCCGTTGATTCAATATGCTGCGAATGCCAGCAATCCTCAATCAGATCCTAGAATTCATCCTTCCAGCTTAGACGTCATTTTGAACAGGAGTTGGTTCTCGACCAATCAAATTGCCGTCGATTGTACCCCTAAGGCTATTCAACTTATCCATCCCTAATCAGAGCATTGCTTCTGATCCCTTGTCTTGGAATTCATAATTCCTTTGCATTTGAGCTTTGAGTTAGTCAGTTGTTTCTATAATCCGATGCACTTGCATTCCTTCTTCCTTTGATAGAGTACCGATACTCACGTCAGCTCCGTTCTAGACCACCAGACCTCTTGTTGGATTATTATCCGACATTGTCCTTCATATTCAAATAACCTTGTGAGCCTTTCCACGTATATATAAAGCCTTTGGTAAATTTTATCCTCTGCTTTCTCAACCATTCTCTATTTTCGAGCTGGTGGTATTTACTATTGAAGCTTATGGTATATGTTTCCACCATACCCTGACGGGTTGAACCTATGCCTTCCTTAATATGTGTGAACTCGAAATTTTCACGAGTCATACTCTTCTGGTATTTTGCTAGATAAAATTTCAACACTACAACTTCTTCGAAAGTGAGAGGTGAATGGAAGGTTATACATTGAAGAAGTGGGAGTCAACCTTGAACTTTGTGTTCATGCCCATGGACATGATGTAGATCCTACCATAGAAGCTTCTTGTAATAATAACTATTTCGTTGATATAATATCATCTGGTATCTGTGAGTTGGTCCTATGCAATCGTGGTTCCGACCATATTTTCTCTTTGATCCCATTTCTCGGACAAGTTAAAGCACTTGTCTTTTGCAAGTCAATACCCCAGTCCAACCTCTACTTTGATCTACCGTCGAGTATTACCCTCTGGTATCTCGAGAATATCTAAGAACTGTGTTGCATCTTATGAGTCTTCATCAGCTATTATTTCTCACTGATTCCAATTTTTCATGGGTTCTGAGTTGTTAGTCGCTCAAGAACACCGGTAAGTGAACCGATTCCGCACTCTGGTTCGATAATTCTAAGTAATATTCATTGCTTATGAGTTTAATAATCCTTCAAGTCATTCCTAGCCTGATCGGCTATATCATTATTGTGCTAAATTTTAACTGTGCTACCTGGTCCTTCTTCCCTGAGCACAATTTTTGTCGATGAGCTAAACTTATGTCGATCTTCCTCATCATCTCATTTCGCCTTGAACAGAAACTTGGTTTGGAGTTTGTGTCATACCCTTGGTTCCAATAACCTTTTGCTTCACCATTCATTTGACTTGATGTCATCACCGATCGATTACATCTTGAAATCTCTCAACAAATGTGTCATGATGATCATCAACATTTGGAGCTCTTCCAAGATAACTATTGAATTCTTGATGAGAAATACCACCCTTGCCCCTCGATGGTCTGTGTTATCATCGACAACATTATTGCCTCCCCTCCGACACAAACTTGATCATGTTATGGAGCTCCTTTCTATCCAGCTTATGTTATGTTCTACCTTGGGTACCACTGTCTTTTATGTCAAGAATGTCGCGATAATTTCACCACCCCTTAAGAATTCTTGATACAAGTGATATTTATTACCATCACCATTCTTTTCTTGGTCCCCGTGATGTTTCTAACCGGAATACCGACAAATGGTCAGTGATGTGTAAATTCAAAACTTCTAGCAACCCTATTGCTTTGACATTAATGGTTGATAGCTTGATTCTTAGTCTATTGGTTATTGAATCACCATTCTAACATTGATCGGGCTACTTAGTCCGTCCTTCTAGGTGCATGTTTTGATCAATGTTTAATCATGGATGTTTTCCTTGAACATACTTTGTTATCTACTTCGATATGTCCAATATTATCTCCTTGTTCACATAATTGTGGTAATCTATCTTTTTGGAAACCTCGATGAATTGTCGCTAATTCCATCAGCCACCTCCTCATCCTCTCATTGGTTTACTGATGAACTCTTGTTTCGGAACTTGCTTCCATAGTTTATTTCTCGAGAATCTTCGATGTCATCTCGTCAATTTGTGTCGCACCTTTTCTCCTCAAGCATCCTGAGTTTGAGGTATCCTGACACCAATCAGATCTGAATCTCGGTCAGATATGATGGTTGGAACATATATCCAAGAGTTATAACATTGGTCTTTATATGACCCGGTAAGATGATGTCATGCCTAGCACACCTGGCCGGAGGACCTATTGTTATAGTTTCCTTTTTAGCAAGCTTAGCGATTCTTCCATGAGGAAATTGCAAGACTTATTTTATAAGTTGTTCTTGATGAATCCTTTGTGTCTGCAAAGTCCGACCTTTGCTTGAAGACCATGTCAACGCCATCTCGAAGCATGTATGTGGTACTCCTATCATCAATAAGAACATTTGAAGCACAATGCAAAATTTTCCTTATCAATTATCCAAACACCTTTGTATGGGTAATGTCATGAAATTTCTCTCCTCTTACCTAAAGGGTTTTCTATGTTATATCCTGTCATTGATATCATGCCCTGCTTGTCCTTGGGAAGGATATACCCCTGAAATATGTGTTTAAACACATTTTCCCTTCCATTGTTTTGTTTAATCTGATAAACATAATTTCATTTCCATTGTTTTGTTTAACCTTTCTGTGATCAATATGATGTAAGCAGTAATATCTCCCTGCTTATGTAAACACTGTGGTGTAGAACTCGGTCAGTAAGACCCTGTTACTATTGTTGATGATATTCCGGTAACCACCGATGGACGAGAACTTTGCCTATTGGTCCGCCTCCTTTCGACGAGCAGGAAAATGGTTCTCTTTGTCCCTCGCCCTTGGTACCGATGTTGTTGCCGACATAAATGACAGGCTATCCTCTGATATGCCTTGCTTACATGATCACGCAAGACGTCTCCGCCCTTCCTACTTTTAACCCACATGGTGGGCCCATAACCCACAGTTCCACAGGATCGAAACCTGACTCTCCTGTACAACCCTGTTTCTAATGATTATTCCTCACGCTTGGCTTCGTATTTAATTCACGGGCCACCTTCCTAGTGCTCTATTCTGGTATCAGACGCAATACTTACTCTCGCTGCTCTGAACCCCTTTCTCACTCTGATTCAGACTTCGAGCAACTATATATCCGCTTGGAACCTCTTATTGTACATGCGTACCTTACTCTCGATGTATTTTATATGTTCAACTCGAGAGATATTCTTATTCTCATTCATGGGGTAACCCCGGATTGTTTCCCTCATAAGCATTCTGTCGTAGCCGAGCTGCCCCTTACCGATTCGTAAGTACGTTGGGGTTCCCAAGGAAAAGGATGACTTCACCATGATGACCTGAAGCAGAGAAATGAAGACGTCAATGTAATGGATCGACCACTTTGAGAAGAGCAACCACGGCCGAGAAGATCCGTTAGAATTTCATAACTAGACCTCCCCCCTTCTCTACCTCTTAAATCTCAGGACGAGATTTCTTGTAGTGGAGGAGATTTGTAACATCCCCAGTATCACACTACAGTGATCACCCTCTGATAATGCGTAGTCACCATGATTATCACGCTTGATCATCATTTGGATGATAGCTCATTTCAAATTCCAATTCAAATGGCAATTCAAATTTAAAGTGAAAAGTCATTTATTAAAAATTCAAATGAAATCATTTTGGATCCAAACCATTTTCTGGCAGTGGTAAATATTACACTATAATTATTGAGCTAAGTCACATACTTTTACAAAACTCAAATGGTTGCTAAACAATTTGCAAAACAGAAAAAAGCAAAAAAAAAAAGGGGCAAAGGCCTACTGTACTCTTGGGCTTCCAATGCACAGTAGCCAGCCCAGCCCACTAGGGGGGCCTTTCCCCTACCTCCTACTGCTCACCGCACGCAGTGGCCACCGGGCGTGCGTCCATGGCCGCAGATGACCATGCGGTAGCCATCCGGCCTCTCCCCGCCATCTATAAGGTCGTCGTCGACCCTCCCGCTAACCCTAGCCTGACCCCCTCCTCAAGCTCATGCCCGCGCTTCCCCCTCCTCAGATCCCTTTTGACCCGAGCACGCTCACCGCCGTTCCCTGTCACCATCGCGGCCACAGCCACCACCTCGCTCCGCCGTCATGTTGTGAACCTCCGCCACTGCAGCCTCCACGACCTGGAGCCCGAGCTCTGTGTCACCGCAGCCTCGGATTGAGGCCGTCTTCTTCCTCGGATCATCGGCGCGTCTCCGACGAATGCCGTCGACTCCTGCTGCTCCTAAACTACCAAGGGCCATCGGCGTGCTGCTCGGTGAGCTTCTTTGTCTTCTGCTCATCCCCGTTAACCCCCCTCGCGCACCGTAGCTACCTCGTCTCCATTGCTGTGAGATCGTCGCTGCGGATCGCCTCGTCGTCGTGGCCATGGCCCCTGTCATTCTCGCCTGAGCACGGCATCGAGCTTCGGGTGCTCACAGGAGCCCAACAAGCATGAGCGCGTGCCTTCTCGTGCCTCCTAGCTCCGTTTCCACTAGCGCTCGAACTCCGGTGCCGCTTTAGCTCATCGCCGGTGCCGCTCCGGGCGTTCGGCGCCTCTCGCTAGCCTAGATGGACGTGGCACCACTGCTTGTTCGAACACACCGGCACGCACGTAGCCCGTTTGTTGCCGCACTGCTCTGCATAGCTGCTGCTCGCCTACTGCCGCTGCTACATCCGGCGGCCGCGTGCTGCTTCCATTGCCGCTCACGCAGTCCCCAACCCACGGCTGGCTGCCATCCCGCGCCAGCTCCTCCCACCAGCCGCGAGTGTTCGCCTGCGTCACCGTGCTCCGCCTCTCCCGCACACGCCCGCCTCTGTGCCTGCCTCGCCGCGCCTTCGCTCGCCGTCTGCAACTGCTACTACTAGTGCATCACTGCTACAGTAACATTCAGTTACTCTAGCAGCTGCTAACTTTCATAAAACAACACTGGTTAGGCCCTTGAACAGCCTCAAAACAACAACTGAACAAATCTTAACATAGCTAAAATAAATACGTGCGGGTAGTACACTTGACAAGGTTCAAAACATCCCATTGGGCCAAATTCAACAGATGTAAGGATTAAATCCTATGAAAATCACAAAATCCTATGTTCGTATATTTTAACAGTTTCTGGAATTAACTTCAAGTGGCACTTTTCAAATGCAGTTTCGATCAAGAAACTGAACTCTAACATGGATGAGAATGATATTGTCCTGTAGATGACAGAAAGATGAAAAAATGGTAAAGGCACTAATTCATAGGATGTACAGAACACTAGCTATAGCCTCTGGAAAACAGCTAAGTGATGTTCAAAAACTGAACAATTCTGAGACTTTGCCAATTTTCAGGAAATTCCATAATATTGATTAAACTTTAAAATTAATATAAAATAATCCGTAACTCAGATGAAAATACTTTGTACATGACAGTTGCTCAGAACGATGAGACGATTTCGAATATGCAGTCCGTTCATTCGTCACACGTACGTAGCATAGCGAACATGCAACAATCCCCCTCCGGTTCGTCTGTCCGAAAACGTCAATCACCGGGAATAGTTTCCCAGATGTTTCCCCCCTTTGCCAGCATCGCCTAGTACCGCGTTAGGGCATACCTAGCACCGCGTATTACCTCGTTATGTTTTGTGATGCATTGTTTGCTCCGTATTTACTGTTTCTTCCCCTCTTCTCTCCGGTAGACTACGAGACTGACGCCGCTGCTGGTGCCCTGGTCGACTACATTATTGACGACCCCTACTTGCTAGAGCAATCAGGCAAGCCCCCCCTTTGATCACCAGATATCGCCTATTCTTCTCTCTACTGCTTGCATTAGAGTAGTGTAGCATGTTACTGCTTTCCGTTAATCCTATCCTGATGCATAGCCTGTCTTTGCTACTACTGTTGTTACCTTTACCTGCAGTCCTAAATGCTTAGTATAGGATGCTAGTATACCATCCGTGGCCCTACATTCTTGTCCGTCTGCCATGCTATACTATCGGGCCGTGATCACTTGGGAGGTGGTCACGGATATTGTCGGGGATATACCCCGCGGTATGACCCGGCCGGGGTTATAACCCGGCTGGGACTTGGTAAACCGGCGGATGATAAACCGGTAGACAGTTAAGACAGATGTTAAATCAGATAATAATCCGGCAGGTGTTAAGTCAGATGATAACCCGACAGACTATCATAACCCGGTAGACAGTCATAACCCGGGGATAGTCATAACCCGGCAGACAGACATAACCCGACAGACAGTTATAACCCGGCAGACAGAGTCGCCTGGGGTTAACAAGCCTGAGACATTAAGAAGCCCAATATGTTAAGAAGCCCATGAAGAGAAGTCAAAATAGTTTAAGTCTTAATCCGAGTTGGACTCTACATGTAACCCGCCCCTTCAACATATATAAGGAGGGGCAGGGCACCCCAAGAGGGGGAGAAGAATCTTAAGGGCTAGACATAATTGGGAGAGCCGGTTTACGACGACTCCCTCATGATGATAATAAGACCTAGCCACAAACAACATGTAGGGTTGTTACCGAATGATGTTTCCCGGGGCCCGAAGCTATCTAAATCCTTGTCTTGTGTTGCGTTTCTCGATTCCGCTCAACCCTCGCAAGCTACCACATAGATGCGTTGGCCTCATGACTAAGTCCTCACAGTAGGACATCTGCCGTGACAATTCCACGACAGTTGGCGCCCACCGTGGGGCTTGCGCACAGTTGTGTTGAGTTTTTGGAGGGATTTCTTCAGGGATGGAGAAGCCCGTGGTATGTCAGTTGGAGGATTGAGAAATTAGGGTTGCATGGTGCGGCCACCATAATGTGTTGATCCGTCGTAACCGGATGAATTTTTTGTTGCACTCTTAGATCCCGAGACGGGGTCAAACTGCCAGCTCAATCCTAAAACAACTAGGCGTTACAGCAAACTACGAAGAGCCACCCGTCGACCAGTCTCATTGGCCTGGAACCCCTACATCACCGAGCTATTTGCCTCTGGGTCACTTCCAGCGCCTCGCGTGAGTCGCCCCTGCCCCAGCGTTTTAAGTCGCAGCTGGTGCCATGGCCAAGTGGTTTCCAAGTCGTTGCTGCAGCTTCGCTCTGCATCCGCGAAGTCGCTACTATCTCTGAGCCGGCCACCATGACCCGGAGGAAGTCACGGATTGACCAAAACAGGCCACGACTCGGAGGAGGCAACACCGACGCATGATGCAAGGAAAGTACTCAACACCTGCACGAAATAGATAGAGAAACTCAATTGTCTGAAGATCCAATCAATACAGCTCGTTTTGGGAACTCTACAACCATGACCCGGAGAAGGACACAGATTCTGCAGTCACCCTCGCTCCAAGTCAACTCCTATGACTGTAATAAACCGCCTCGGCGCAAGCGGCTTGACCCGGTCCGGATTGACCCGCTCGTTATTGCCAGCTGCGGGCTCGGCCGACTCGGCCGGTCCTCCGTCTGCTGCCGCTGTAAGACAAGCGCCCGCCATCTGAACCGCGCCCTAAGTCGTCCCGGCCAAGCGACCTCGTCATCCACGCCCTGAGTCGCCGGAACTCAAAACACTACATCGTTGTCTCACTTTTAAATTGCCGAACGCCATCGTTTCACCGGCGAGCCAAGTCTTGATCTGCACTTCTACTGCAACCTTCGAGCCGGCCGTGCCGTGAGCCACGGCCAGGACGTTTCTGCTACAGCCATCGGTCTGCCACTGCGTGTTAAACCGGCCGTCGCTGCGCTTTGAATCCACCGTCGGTTCAACCGTGTGTCGCCATCGCGTCGTCTCAATCCGCCGAGTCTGAGGCAAGACCTTCTGCACAAGGTGATTCCTATGTAGCGTCACTGCTCCGAGGCCGGTTCGAGTTCAAGCGATCCGTCCGACCACAGGTTCCACCACAGTCACCAGTACAACCTCGCCACTGTGCCTGTAACTGTCTCCTCGAATGGCTGTCGCTGTCGTCCATAACTCACCGAAGTCGCCATTCTTCAATCGGAGTCGCTGCCGCGGTCTCCACCTCCGCCGCGGAAAGGCCACTGTTGGTGTTCCGCCTCTGTCCGGTTCACCGCACCATTGTCTATGTTGCCGTGAATCGCCCTGTGGTCACCTGGACACAGCCTCCTCTATGGCCCAGCCGCCCGCTCGCTTGCGTGCCACAAGGTCGCCATCGCCAAGCCACCTTTGCGGAGCCGCCTCGTCTCTTGGAGTTGCTGATGTCGCACGTCGTGCCTCCTGGAGCCACCGCTATATCGCGTCGCGCCTCCAGAAGCGCCGCTGACTTCGTCGCCATAGCTATGCCAGAACACCTCACCTCGGTTCATCATTGAGCCCCCTGTTGCTGCTTCCCTACCTCACTCCCCCGAGACACCCGGATTAGGGCCCTGCTGAGCGGCCACCGGGTCGATCTCCTGCCTTGGAGCCTATTAGTGTTAAATCACCCAACTGCTGACGACGAGCTGCCGACTATTTGTTCTACTCCACTGCAGCTGCTGCTGTTCTAAGCTATTTCCACCTTGTGCCGCCCTTGCTAGAGCGGCCTCGAACCACCGCTGCTCTAATCCGCCATACCTGCCAGCGACTGTGCCTGCTGAGTCGCCGCGCTTCAGCTCCAACCCGCCGGTGCCTCTCCAACCTGCCACCGGTCGAATAGTCGCGCCGGTCCCGCTTCTAAACTGCTCGCGGGCAGCTTCGGCCGCTACTGTGAATTGCCGAGACCACCATGGTCCCGCCTCCGCTGGCATCTGATGACTCACCGACGTCGCCGAGCCGCACATGTTGAAGCTTCTTCTGCCTCAATCTGCTACCTAGCCGCGGGCAACCTCACCTTTGCTGCTCCGCGCGGGCACCCCCGCAGCTGCCGTCCCTGGCCGAGTGATTTCGCTCCCGCCATGAGCCGCCGGCCGTCGTGGTTGCCTGCGACCCCCCTGCCTTGGCCCCGTCTCTGCCTCCGCTGACCCGCCATAGCAGTGCTAAACCAGCCCTGCCTCGTGATTAAACCACCGGGCAGAGCCCTAAGTTGCCCGTCTTGGCCGCTGCTGTGCTTCGAGACTCAGACTCGCCCCGCTGCTGCGGACAATCACCGAGAACCGACCCCGCTTATTTTCGCAGCCGCGCCCCCCTTCTTCGAGTCGCCTGGGTGGCTATTTCTGAATATGGTTATGTCTGAATGTGGCCTGTGGGCGTGTTGACTGCCCAACGGGGCTGGAAGAAAAGTTCAAAATCTATTGGTTTGTGGCACTTGATACTACGTGGAGGGTATCACGTGGACAAATTGCTATCAGTACTAGTCCGGTGTCAGCACAACTGTTACATCCAGCCAGAATAAATCTACGGGCATGAACACCAGGAGAACAAGGGATTATTTGCTCAGTCTGTGTTCATCCGTCAAAAATACCAGGTGTTATCTGCCCTATTTATTTCATCATTATACTTTAATTCCTCTGAGAAACATTATTGTGTCTTTAACGTTTTTATGCGCAGGACAAATTTTTCCATGATCATGGAAGACATGGTGAGATCATCTATCATCCAAATACATCAGGACAATTATTCACCGCCGACGTGGGGTTATATCACAGATATGGAGTGCATAGCATCGTCATTTTTCACTACATTTTTTCGTGTTGCCGTGCTCAATGGAAGTGCTTACGCTACCGCCCTTGCGATCTGGTTTACATCAACACACCGGGCCGCACCTGTCTACATGAGTTGTCTATTGAGTATGAGCAAGTCACTGGTTGGGTAGCTCGGTTTTCTTCCAACAAATTGGAGGCAAATTATCATCAGCCGCCGTCTACTGGATGGCTCAGTGGACATGCGCACAAGTCACCGCCACTACAATTTGATTAAACTTCAAACAGCCAGTTGAAAGGAACCATTGGCCGAGTTGCTGACACGGCTCATACAGGATCATTTATAACCCGCCGCGGTCACCTCAACCTTCTATGGATTCACATCGTGTTATCAACACCAATGATATATACCTGCTGCTATGGTTAAATACGAAGAATCTCAAGACAACTCCTCGAGTCGTCTTAAGACTCGGGGGCTACGATGACATAACTCAGCAAATCTTACCAGTTTCAGCAAATTTAAGAACCCCAGGACGATGGAGGGAAAGATAACCCAATCCCAGAGGCTACTGCTATATTGATGAAAATTTAAAGGCCGTTAGAAAATTTCCGGCTTAAAAAGTATATGAAAATTACAAAATCCCTGCTAAATGAAGAAGTTACTAGTCATCAGAAAGGATTCCAGTTCAAAATCCGGTTCAAGAGATATCTCTCTCCCATAAAGCGTTGACACTCTCAAATATCCGGTTTAAAATCCGGCTCAAGGGAAATCAGTCTCACTGAAGCTCTCAAATATCCGGTTTACAATCCAGTTCAAGGGAAATCTGTTCTCCCACAAAGCTCTGAAGCTCTCAAAACCAGTTTAAGAATTTCTGGTTCAAAAAAATTTAATCTCTCGCAAGTTTGAGTTTAAAGGCCGTCAGAAAATTTCCGGCTGAAAATGAAGATTCCGGTTTAAAATCCGATTCAAGGGAAAGATGTCTCCAACAAAGCTTTGAAGATCTCAATATCTGGTTTAAACATCCGATTCAAGAAGAAATATCTCTCGCAAAGTTCGAGTTCTCAGAAAAGTTAAAGGGACCATAGAGAGTCTGTTGCAAAAGCACAACTCAAACATAGGTTCCCCCTGAGCACAACTCAAAATATTGCTTGGGGGCTCTTTTGTTCTACAAGAACAAGGAGTCTATAACCTTGTAACAGGCAATAAAAGCCAGGCTTGGAAGCTAGGTGTATTCACCTAAAACCCCGGGTTATCCTGCCTTCTTAAGTAAGTCACTCCATCCAGGTAATCCTGGTAAGACCCGTCGAACGTTTGACAAGTCAATCTTATACAGACCCTGAACTTGTCTCAGTTAAAATGATGATTGGTTAATGTGAGTTCCATCTTATAAGGTTTGTACAAAATGGTTTAACTCAGTGGCCTGGCAGCCCATGAAAAGCCTCGTTTTGGGCCTGGCAGCCCATGAAAAGCCTCGCTTCTTGCGTGTTTTCTTTTGAATTCTTTCTTTTTGAGGTTTATTTTGGTGAGGTTTATACTAATCCGGTGTCTATTAACCCGGTCTGGCTTTCGACTATAAGTCACCAGTATGATGATAAATTATCCGGTGTTTATTAACCCGGCCTGGCTTGGGACTATAAATCGCCAGTATATATTTGGATTGCGCCATTGGAATCATGCGCTCATAAATCATTGGATTATATTATTCAAATCTTCAAATAGCCAACATGGCTGGATTTTATTATGGTTATCAATAACCAATATTATGATTAAGGTTTTTAGAGTCGCTTTAGCGCAATGGCTATTATATTATCAATGGATATGATTTATTCTACAATTGAAGGAATAGTCCCGAGTCGCTGCAAGCTTACAACCCGGCACTTGGGGGCTACATTATTCAAGTTGAGATTACATCAAATATGCAAGTCTCATGTCACTGCAACCATGCACCACGACACTTGGGGGCTAATGCAAAGTCATTTTTACTAGTCTTATTGAAGACCCAACTCATCACATCATAATGAGCCGGCCCTTGGGGGTTACCAATTGCTCCTGTCAACAATTCAAGGTACACAAGTCTTAATCCATTATATTGAAGGCTTTGCTCCTTAGTTGGTAAAGCACAAAGCTCTTAACCTTGTGGATGTGGGTTCAAGTCCCGTGATGGGAGTTACATCATATGATGTTATTTTCAATAAAGTATACATAAAGTCCCAGCTCAGTATTATCTTACTGAGCCGGCCCTTGGAGGCTCCATGTTGCTGTTAAAGTCTACATGATCATATTTTCAAAGTCCCTTCTCATTATTTGCATAATGCCCCGGCCCTTGGGGGCTACACTAGTTGAAGTTTTTATGAGCATCAGGCAATTACAAGTCCCAAGTTGCTGCAAGCATGAAAACCCGGCACTTGGGGGCTACATATGTGGAATACTCAGTTTTGATTAGTGATTGAGATGAACAACCTGGATTTCTTCAAGCTTGTGACATTCATATTGAAGCAATTCTTAAGCTGTTACTACATTACCTTCTTAAGACTTGGGGGCTACAAGTGATAGGCATATAAGAGGTATATTTTCAAAGCTGATGTTAACAAACAATTATGACCCGGTGCCATCAATATTTATAAACCGGCAATTTTGGCAATGATAAACCGGCAAGTTCTACATCCTTAAGCCGGTTGAAGATCATATGAGTATTTTAAAGACCAATATTTTTGGTAGGCATTAGGAGCTGAATCAAATGAATTATTCTTCACAATATTTCTCTGTGACGAACCAATGTCAGTAAATTGATTATGAAGCTGGCTTGTTGACCCGGATTTTCCAGAAGAAGGAAATGACAAGGACTTAAGGATGATCAGGATCAGTTTAACATGGATAAATCCAAATTAAATTGGGGGCTAATGTCGGGGATATACCCCGCGGTATGACCCGGCGGGGGTTATAACCCGGCTGGGACTTGGTAAACCGGCGGATGATAAATCGGCAGACAGTTAAGGCAGACAGTTAAGACAGATGTTAAATCAGATAATAACCCGGTAGGTGTTAAGTCCGAAGATAACCTGGCAGACAGTCATAACCCGGCAGACAGTCATAACCCGGCACACAGTCATAACCCAGCAGACAGTCATAACTCGACAGACAATCATAACCTGGGAGATAGTCATAACCCGGAAGACAGTCATAACCCGGCAGACAGTTATAACTCGGCAGACAGAGTCGCCTGGGGTTAACAAGCCCGAGACGTTAAGAAGCCCAATATGTTAAGAAGCCCATGAAGAGAAGTCAAAATAGTTTAAGTCTTAATCCGAGCTGGACTCTACATGTAACCCGCCCCTTCAACATATATAAGGAGGGGCAGGGCACCCCAAGAGGGGGAGAAGAATCTTAAGGGTTAGACATAATTGGGAGAGCCGGTTTACGACGACTCCCTCGTGATGATAATAAGACCTAGCCACAAACATCATGTAGGGTTGTTACTGAATGATGTTTCCTGGTGCCCGAAGCTGTCTAAATCCTTGTCTTGTGTTGCGTTTCTCGATTCTGCTCAACCCCTCGCAAGCTACCACATAGATGCGTTGGCCTCACGACTAAGTCCTCACACTCGGACATCTGCCGTGACAATTCCACGACAGGTATATACTTATATACATTATATGTGATACATGTGGTGAATAAAGTCGGGTCGGCTCGTAGAGTACCTGCAAGTGATTCCGACGTGGGGACTGAAGGGGCAGGTGCTTCCATCCAGGTAGTGGTGGGCCTGGGTTCCCGATGGCCTCCGACTGTCACTTTGTGGTGGAGCGACAGGGCAGATTGTGACCACCTAGGAGAGAGGTGGGTCTATCCCTGGTCGGCGTCTGCGGTTACTTAAAAATAACAAGCTTAACAAGATCTTGGTATTTGATCTGAGTCTGGCCTCTGGCCTATACACACTAACCAACTAAATGGGAACAGTTATGGGCACTCGACGTCATGGTATCAGCTAAAGCCTTTGTGACATCAGCGACTGAGCGGCGCGCGCCGGGTTGGACCGCGTAACACAACTTCCTTTGATATGGAGGTTGCTAGCTCTGCTCATCGACCGCCCTCGCAACATGCTGGTGTGCAATGGGCGATGGGCCCAGACCCTTGCGCGCATAGGATTTAGACCGGCGTGCTAACCTCTTTGTTGTGCCTAGGTAGGGCTGCGATGTGTTGATCTTCCGAGTCCGGGCAGGACCCAGGGAAGTGTGTCCGGCCAAAGGGGATCGAGCGTGTTGGGAAATGTGGTGCACCCCTGCAGGGATGTTTATCTATTCGAATAGCCCTGTCCCTCGGTAAAAGGATGACCCGGAGTTGTACCTTGATCTTATGATAACTAGAACCGGATACTTTATAAAATACACCCTTCCAAGTGCTAGATATAACCCGGTGATCGCTCTCTCATAGGGCGATGAGGGGAGGATCGCTGGGTAGGATTATGCTATGCGATGATACTTGGTTAACTTACCATCTACTGTCTTCTACTACTTCAAGATGGAGGCTGCCAGAAGTATAGTCTTTGATAGGACTAGATCCCCCTCTTATTCTGGCATTCTACAGTTCGGTCCATAGATACTACCCATTTCATTGATACCAATGCATATGTAGTGTAGATCCTTGCTTGCGAGTACATTGGATGAGTACTCACGGTTGCTTTGCTACTTCTTTTCCCCCTTTCCCGGTTATTGCAATCATATGATGGAGTCCAGGAGCCAGAGGATCCCGAGGATGATTCTACGTGGAGTTCGACTTCGAGGAGTAGTTAGGAGGTCCCAGGCAGGAGGCCTCGCCTTTTGAATCCTTTCTACTTTTGTGCTAGCCTTCTTAAGGAAAACTTGTTTAACTTATGTCTGTACTCAGATATTTTTTCTTCTACTGACTCTTGTGTATTCGAGCTTATGTATTCGTGCCCTCGAGGCCCCTGGCTTCTAATATAAAGCTTGTATTATTTTAATTTGTGTCTAGAGTTGTGTTGTGGTATCTTCCCGTGAGTCCTTCATCTTGATCATACACATTTGTGTGTATGATTAGTGTACGGTCAAATCGGGGGCGTCACACCTCCTCCTTTATATACGGGGGAAGGGGGCACCCCATAGCACATTAGTTATTCTGTTAGCCGTGTGTGGTGCCCCCTCCACAATTTACTCCTCCGGTCATATTGTCATAGTGCTTAGGCGAAGCCCTGCGTGGATCACATCACCATCACCGCCACCATGCCGTCGTGCTGACAAAACTCTCCCTCGACACTTTGCTGGATCAAGAGTTCGAGGGACGTCATCGAGTTGAACGTCTGCTGAACTCGGAGGTGCCGTACGTTCGGTGCTTGATCGGTTGGATCGCGAAGACGTTCGACTACATCAACCGCGTTGACCTAACACTTCCGCTTTTGGTCTATGAGGGTACATGGACACACTCTCCCCCTCTCGTTGCTATGCATCTCGTAGATAGATCTTGCGTGATTGTAGGAATTCTTTTGAAATTGCATGCTACGTTACCCAATAGAGGGGGGCTCTCCCCCCTCTCTCCCGGTGGCACTGAAACACCGCCGGGACAATCATCATGACGACGATCTACACCAACAACTTCGCCGCCATCATTACCAACTCTCTCTTCCTCTATGCAGTGGTGTAAAACCCCTTCTCCATGTTGTAATCTCTACTTAAACATGGTGCTTAATGCAACATATTATTATCCAATGATGTGTGGCCATCCTATGATGTTTGAGTAGATTCGTTTTGTCCTATGGGTTGATTGATGATCATGATTGGTTTGAGTTGTATGTTTTATTTTTGTGTTATCCTATGGTGCCCTCTGTGTCGCGCAAGCGTGAGGGATTCCCTCTGTAGGGTGTTGCAATATGTTCATGATTCTCTTATAGTGGGTGGCGTGAGTGACAGAAACACATACCCGGGTAATGGGTTGTTGCCTATGGGAGTAAAGAGGACTTGATACTTAATGCTATGGTTGGGTTTTACCTTAATGATCTTTGGTAGTTGAGGATGCTTGCTAGAGTTCCAATCATAAGTGCATATGATCCAAGTATGGAAAGTATGTTAGATCATACCTCTCCCTCATATAAAATTGTAATAATGATTAGTGGTCTAGTTATCAATTGCCTAGGGACAAAATACTTCTCTTGTGTTATACTATTTTTTCTACAAAACAACTAATTATTATTATCTCGCAAAGTACTCCTAGTTTTATTTTTGC
The DNA here is from genome assembly GCF_002162155.2 of Triticum dicoccoides. Classification (NCBI taxonomy): domain Eukaryota; kingdom Viridiplantae; phylum Streptophyta; class Magnoliopsida; order Poales; family Poaceae; genus Triticum; species Triticum dicoccoides. The sequence continues at coordinate 325,464,083 of NC_041392.1, read as the reverse complement.
ATAGTAGTTCTATCATCATACATACAAAATAGTTTCATACTTGTTCTAGGTAAAGCGAATGTTAAGTGTGCGTAGAGTTGTATCGATGGTCGATAGAACTTGAAGGGAATATAAATCCTGCCTTTAGCTCCTCGTTGGGCTCGACACTCTTATTTGTCAAAAAGATGGAATTGATCTCCTACACTTGTGGGTTATCAATACATTTTTGTGGCACTGTTGCCGGGAAGCAATTGCATGGGGTGAATATTCTCATGTGAGCTTGTTTGCTTTATCACTAAGTAGATTTTATTTTATGTCCTAAGTTGTTTTATATCTTTAGTTATGGATATGGAACACAAAATACCAAAAAAATTAGTTGTACTTTGTACTCATGGAGATGGGGAACCTCCTAAAACCCTCGATGCTCGTTATGTGAAAAATATTATACACTACTTTGATAATCCTGAGAAAACCCCATTCAACTTGATAATCGGGGACACGTTGGATCAATGTGAATACTTTAGGTATTATCGCTTGACTCAAAAAGGGAAACTCTTATGGGATCAAATTAATTACTTGCATTGGTATGCTTGGGATTTATGATTGATATATGATTATACTTGTTGCTCTAGGATGAAGGCTCCACACCTTCCCTTCTCACGTGAATATCATGATAATGAAACCTTGGCTTCTTATGCTAATGGTATATATGATTACTATGATGTGGAACGAATAAAAGAATTTGTTACTTTTAAGGGTGCTTATGAAATTGAATCTTTGTTTGAAATGTATGAAGATTTTGATGATGCTGTTTATAGACCTGAAAATTTTGCTATACTTAAATATTGCTATGAGAATTATAAATACAATGCTAATATTGATGCATTTATTGAGAAAGTCTCCACAGTCCAAGAAGAGGCTAATATTTTGTAGGAAACTATGGAAGAAGAAATTGCTAAAATTGTGAGCTCATTAGATAAAAAAATATGAGGAGGAGAGTGAAGAACAAAAGGAGGAAGAGCAGATTGATCACCCATGCCCACCTTCTAATGAGAGTAACTCTTTATCCCATACATTGTTTAATTTCACTTCATGCTTACTGAAGAATGAATGCTATGGTGATTGGTATGATCTTGTTGATTCGTTTGAAATATCCCTTTTTGATGAAATTGATGCTTGCTATGCATGTGGCCATGATGCCAATATGAATGATGCTTATGCAGATGAACTTGCTATAGTTCCTTATGTTAAGAATGAAATTGTTTCTATTGCACCCACACATGATAGTCCTATTATCTTTTTGAATTATCCCAAGTACACCATACTGGAGAAGTTTGCTCTTATTAAGGATTATATTGATGGGTTGTGTTTTACTATTTCACATGTTGATTTTGATGAATATAATACGCATGTACTTGCTGCTCCTATTTGCAATTATTATGAGAGAGGAACTACATCTCCACCTCTATGTTTCCAACACGATAAAATTGCAAGAAACTGTTTATGCTATGTCTCAGCCTTTACTTAATGTGCATGAATTGTTCTTTTATGACATGCTGATGCATAGGAAGAGAGTTAGACTTGATGATTGCATGATATATGTTGCTTTGTGCTCACTACTAAATTACAACTCATTGTTAATTAAAATTGGCTATGATATACCTTGGGATCTGGGTGGATCCATTACTTGAGCACTTTATGCCTAGGTTAATGGCTTTAAAGAAAGTGCTGCCAGGGAGACAACCCGAATGTTTTAGAGAGTCATTTTATTCTATTGTGTGATTTTAAAAAGCTAAAAAACAAAAAGTATAGAGGGGAACTTAAAACTCTTCAAAAAGAAAAGTGAAAGTAAGAAAGACGAGCACCATTGAAGTGGGGAGCTCCTTAAACTTTGTTCATTCCCATGGGAACTTTCCAAACCTTGATTACCGAAAATTTTCAACAAAAATAATTATCCCCTTGTACAAATCCACTGTATTATAAAAATAATGTGCCAAGATTTGCCTTTAGAATGTTTAGATTGCTTGTTTGGTATGTGCGGTGAAAAAACAAAAACTTTTGCTGTAGTGCGTGAATTTACATTTTCTTACTAGAACGTGCAAAAATTCTAAAAAATTTCCACAGTACTACTACGCAAATTGTTTATTTTTCCTAGTTTTTCAGAATTGTTGGAGTTACAGAAGTATGGTGAATGTTCAGATTGCTACATACTGTCTTGTTTTTGTCAGATTCTATTTTTGATCCATTGTTTTGCTTGTTTTGATGGAACTATGGATTGTATCGGTGGTATAAGCCATGGAGAAGTTAGAATATAATAGGTATAATGCAAAAATAAAATATGAATGGGTTTGCAGCAGTACTTAAAGTAGTTATTTGCTTTATTATACTAATGAATCTCACGAGGTTTTTTTAAGTTTTGTGTGATTGAAGCAAGTTTTGGGTGAGATCGTGATGGATGATGGAATAAGGAGTGGCAAGAGCCTAAGCTTGGCGATGCCCGAGGCACCCCAAGGTAATATTGAAGGACTCCCAAGCAACTAAGCTTGAGGATGCCCCGGAAGGCATCCCCTCTTTCTTCCAACGACCATCAATAATTTTACTTGGAGCTATATTTTTATTCGTCACATGATATGCACAAATTCTTGGAGCATCTTTTGTGTTTATTTTTCCCCTTTCTTTGATGCACCATGCTGGTATGAGATAGTCCTTGGTTGATTTATATAATGCTTCATGCACTTCACTTATATCTTTTGAGTATGGCTTTATAGAATGCTCCATGTGCTTCACTTATATCATTTGAAGTTTGGATTGCCTGTTTCTCTACATATAGAAAACCTTATTTGTAGAATGCTCTTTTTCTTCACTTATACTCCCTCTGTCCCAAAATTCTTGTCTTAGATTTGTCTAGATACAGATGTATCTAATACTAAAATGTGACTTGATACATCTTTATTTAGAAAAATCTAAGACAAGAATTTTGGGACGGAGGGAGTATTTATTATAGCATGGGCATGTCTTTGTAGAAAGAGTTAAACTCTCATGCTTCACTTATATCCGTTTGGAGAGTCAACAGGAATTGGTCATTCACATTATTAGTCATAAAATCCTACATGAAACTTGTAGATCACTGAATATGATGTCTTTGATTCCTTGCAATAGTTTTGCGATATAGAGATTGTAATATGTGGGAGGTACTAGTGAATGATTGTGGTTTAGTAAGAATACTGGTGTTAAGGTTTGTGATTCTCGATGCATGGACGTGTAGTATCTCGTTATGCTAAGAAGTTGGAGGATGATTTATTATTGATTTTCTTCCTTATGAGTGGAGGTCGGGGACGAGCGATGGTCTTTTCCTACCAATCTATCCCCCTAGGAGCATGCATAGTAGTACTTTGCTTCGAGGGATAATAAACTTTCGCAATAAGTATGTGAGTTCTGTATGACTAATTTGAGTCCATGGATTATATACACTCTTACCTTTCTGCAATTTGCTAGCCTCTTCGGTACTGTGCATCACCCTTTCTCACCTCGAGATGTGGTGCAAACTTCGCCGGTGCATCCAAACCCCATGATATGATACGCTCTATCACACATAAGCCTCATTATATCTTCCTCAAAACAGCCACCATAGCTACCTATTATGGCTTTTCCATATCCATTCCAAGATATATTGCCATGCAACTTTCATCATCATCATCATATACATGACTCAAGCATTTGTTGCCATATTTCTTTGCATGATCTTAAGATAGCTGGCATGATATTTTCTTGGCTTGTCCGTTTTTGATATCTTTGCTACACTAGATCATTGCACATCCTGGTACACTGCTAGAGGCATTCATTTAGAGTCATATTGTTCTAGGTATCAAGTCGTAATATTGAGCTGTAAGTCAATAGAAGTGTGATGATCATCATTATTCATTATTAGAGCATTTTTCCAGTGAGGAAAGGATGATGGAGACTATGATTCCCCCACAAGTCGGGATGAGACTCCGGACAAAAACAAAAAAAAGGAAAAGTGAGGCCAGAAGAGCCCAAGAAAAAAAGAAAAAAGAAAAAAGGAAAAAGAGAGAAAAAGAGAGAAGGGGCAATGTTACTATCCTTTCCACACTTGTGCTTCAAAGTAGCACCATGTTTTTCATGTACAGAGTCTCCTATGTTGTCACTTTCATATACTAGTGGGAATTTTTAATTATAGAACTTGACTTGTATATTACGATGATGGCTTCCTCAATTGCCCGAGGTCTTGAGCAAGCAAGTTGGATGCACACCCACTTAGTTTACATATTGAGATTTAATACACTTATAGCTCTCAGTGCATCAGTTGCATGGCAATCCCTACTGCTCACATTGATATCAATTGATGAGCATCTCTATGGCCCATTGATTAGCCACGTCGATGTGAGACTTTCTTACTTTTTTGTGTTCTCCATATTTACCCTTATCATCATACTTTATTTGACCCATAGTGCCATGTCCATGGCTTGCACTCATGTATTGCGTGGGGGTTGAAAAAGCTGAAGCGTGTTAAAAAGTATGAACCAATTGCTCGGCTTGTCATTGGGGTTGTGCATGATAAATACTTTGTGTTAAGAAGATGGAGCATGACAAGGCTATATAATTTTGTAGGGATAACATTCTTTAGCATTGATATTTTGGAAGACATGATTGTTTGTTGGGATGCCTGACTATTGATGTATTTTTGTCAAATTATAGACTATTGCATTGAATCACTTGTGTCTTAATATTCATGCCATGGTTTGATTATATGATCAAGATTATGCTAGGTAGTTTTCCACATCAAAAATTACCTTTTTTATCATTTACCTGCTCGAGGACGAGCAGGAATGAAGCTTGGGGATGCCGATACATCTCTGTCGTATCCATATGGCCAATGGACATGATCCCCACGCTATCAAATATTTGCCGCTCAAATGAAAGGGGTCGGCGAGGCATTGGCTGAACAACCTGCCTCCTCATTCCATCGGGAGCTGGGAAGCACTCGAGGATGCCTTTAGGGCAAACTTCCAGGGCACTTATGTCCGACCTCTAGATGTCGATGACCTCACCCATATCATTCAGCAACCCTGTGAGTCGGCAAGGAAATTGTGGAACAAGTTCTTATGTGAAAAGAACCATCATAGACTGCCCTGACGATGAGGCGGTTGCTGCCCTCCGGCAGAGCATCCGAGATGAGTAGCTGATAACCCACAAGTATAGGGGATCGCGACAAATTTTGAGGGTAGAGTCTTCCACCCAAATTTATAGATTCGACATGAAGGGAGCCAAAGAATATTTGAAGGTATTAGCAGCTGAGTTGTCAATTCAAACACACGCGGAGATTAATTATCTACAGTAACATGATCAGTAGCAAAGTAATATGATAGTTTTGATAGTAGTGACAACAACAATAGTAGCGGTAATAGCGATAGCAATATTTTTATAGCAAGTGCAACAGTAACAGTAGTAGTATTAACATAGCAAGAAGAATATAAGATAAATTTGTAGGCATGGGATCGGTGACTTGTTGGATGATATTCATCACGAGACATTCGTCAATATAATGTAGGCATGTATTCCAAAAATAGTCATACGTGCTTATGGAAAGAACTTCCATGACATCTTTTGTCCTACCCTCCCATGGTAGCGGGGGCAAATTGGAAACTTAGGGATATTATGTCCTCCTTTTAATAGAGAACTGGAACAAAGTAATAGCACATGGTGAATACATGAACTCCTCAAACTACGGTCATCACCGGGAGTGCTCCTGACTATTGTCACTCCAGGGTTGCTGGATGATAACACGTAGTAGGTGACTTTTTGCAAGGTCGGATCTAGAACATGGATATAATGGTGATAACATTAACGATTCAGGTCTGAAATCATGGCACCCAGGCCTAAGGTGACAAGCATTAAGCATGGCAAAGTCATAGCAACATCAATCTTAGAACATAGTGGATACTAGGGATCATGCCCTAACAAAACTAACTCGATTACATGATGAATCTCATCCAACTCCTCATCGACAAGCGAGCCTACAAAGGAATTACTGACTCCCGGTGGGGAGCATCATGCAATTCGCGATGGAGAAGGGTTGGTGATGATGAAGCACGAAGATCCCCCTCTCCGGAGCCCCAAACAGACTCCAAATCTGGCCTCCCGATGAAGAACAGGAGGTGACGGCGGCTCCGTCCCATGGATCGTGATAATTATTTCTCCCTGATTTTTTTCTAGAAAAATAGGATTTTATAGCATAGGTTTCAGGGTCTGCGGGGCCACCAGGTGGGGACAACCAACCTAGGCGCGCCAGGAGGGGGGCCTCCCTAGTGGGTTGTGCCCACCCAGGTGCCCCCCTCTGGTGGATCTTGGCTCCAGAAATTCTCTTTATTTAACAAAAAAATTCCTTGCAAAGTTTCGTTCCATTCCGAGAACTTCTATTTCTGCACAAAAACAAAACCATGGTAGTTCTGCTGAAAACAATGTCATTCCGGGTTTAGTTTCATTCAAATCATGCAAATTAGAGTCCAAAAACAAGAGGAAAAGTGTTAGGAAAAGTAGATACGTTGGAGACGTATCAACTCCCCCAAGCATAAACCTTTGCTTGTCCTCAAGCAATTCAGTTGATAAACTGAAAGTGAAAAAGACAAACTTTTACGAACTATTTGCTCTTGTTTGCATAAATAAGCTTAAACAGCACCCAGGTTTTCAGCCAACATTATAGCTAACCATGTCAACAATAACTCTTAAAAATTATATTAACTCATATGAATGACATAATCAGCTAGCGAGCAATAAAAAGATATCTCAAATGGCAACACGTTGTCGAAACAACCATGATATAATATGACAATAGTGGTATCTCGCTAGCCCTTTCTAAGACCGCAAAACATAAATGCAGAGCACCTCCAAAGTTCAAGCAGCGGCTAAACATTGTAATTCATGGTAGAAAAGATCCAGTCATGATGCATCCAACATTAGCTACACACAATGCATCAACATGACAGTAGTGCTCTCAGATTCTGGCACTTATTTTAGAAGGTGATGACACAACATAAAAGTAAATAGATAGTCCCTTCGTAGAGGGAAGCAGTGATTTGCAGAGGTGCCAGGGCTCAAGTTTTAAAACAGAGGTAAATGTTATTTTGAGACATGCACCCTTCTCATTTACTTCACGACCATCAGTTATCAATATCTTCCATGCTAAGCACGCTAGTGGCGGTTCCCAAGCGATAAAAGTAAAGGTTTTGACTCCATTGGGAGTTTTTGTTTGATTATTTGATTGCCGATACCCCTCTCTCATCTCCCACTGTCAAGGTATGATAAAAGGCCTCAAACGCTGCGGGCCTAGGCTCGACTAAGCTCCCGTCAGAAGGGATCATGCATATGTTACAAAATTTAGTAAGCAGTATCTGACAGGTTTCAGCATATAAATTAAATCGCACCTCAGGAGGATTATTCCTAGGAAGGAAATTAAAACTTTGAACAAAGGTGTTTGTGAGGAGATGATACTGTTCACATTCAGCAGCAATGAAGTCGGTGAGGCCGGCATTAGCAGCATATTGTGTAAACTCTTGCAGGATTCCAGCCTCTTCCATGAACGGGGTATGCGACCATTCGCACGGCCGTACTTCGGCCAACTTCCAAAGATGGATATCACTGTCACACGACTCCCCAATAACTCCCTTGGAGTTCTTCTTGGAACCAAACTTCCTAAAGATATTCATGTTTTTACTATGAACAAAAATTCTGAAATTTTTGTCCACAAAATTTTCCAACAGAACTTCACAAAAATGATAGCAAATACTCATAGGGATACATAGAGGCCATGTCAAGCATTCAAACTACTTAGAAATCTAAGAATTCAACATGCAAGCTCATCTACAACAGCACCAAGAGTAGCTAATTATTCAAAATATAAACCACTAAAACAAAAACTAATTGGACAAACGGTGGAGTCACATACCAAGCGACAATCCCCTGAAACAGTTTCGAAAATGGAGCTTCGAGCAAAGAGATCGAAATCCGCGGGTTTGGGAGCAAGAACACGAGAGAGAGAGAGAGAGAGAGAGAGAGAGAGAGAGAGAGAGAGATAGAGAGAGAGCTAGAGAGAGAGAGAGAGTGGGTGTGTGTAACACCCTGGATGTAACTTACCATATTTGTACTTCAACTCTTGCCATTTTTGGCTCTAAGTTATGATTTTCCTTCGTGGATGGGTTTTGTCTTCGTTTTGCATTTTGTTCATGCCATGCATTTCATATCATGTCATCATGTGCATCGCATTTGCATAAGTGTTCATCTCATGCATCCGAGCATTTTCCCCGTTGTCCGTTTTGCAATCCGGCACTCCCACGTCCTCCGGCGTCCCCTTTTGCCTCTTTTCATGTGCGGGTGTTAAACTTTCTCAGAATGGACCGAGATTTGCCAAGCAGCCTTGGTACACCGCCGGTAGACCGCCTGTCAAGTTTCGTGCCATTTGGAGTCCGTTTGATACTCCAACGGTTAACCGGGGAACCGTAAAGGCCTCGTGTGTGTTGTAGCCCAACACCCCTCTAAAACGGCCCAATAACCCATCCAAACCCCCTCTACATATATATATGTCCTCTCCCCCAAAATTTTCGCGGATGAAACCCTAGCCCCACTCCTCTCACGCCGCCGGACGAAAACCCCGCCACCGGACGTGTCCGCCGGCCACGTCCCCTGCACCAATCGGGCGCCACCACGTCATCAACCCCGCCGCCTAAGCCAACCGCGCGCCGCCACGCGTCCCCGCGCTCGCGCCCACTTCACCGCCGCCCGCGGGCTCGCCGGGGCCCGAGCAAGGCCCTCTCCGGCCCAGCCGTCCTCGCCGCCGCGCTGACCCCGCGGGTCCTCTAACCTCGTCGCCGGCCTCGCCGGCACCCGTCCGCCGCCCCGAGCTCCTCTCCTCCGCCCCCGACCGCGCTCGCCTCCGTGCCTCCGTTGGGCGACCCACGCCGTCCCTTCGTCGTCCTCGCGCCGGGATCCGGCGACCGCGCCGCCGCCGCCATGCGGGATCGGGAGGAGCCCGATCCGCGCATCCCCGTCCGGCCCAGATCCAGGCCCAGCTGGCCCGCTCCCTCCGGCCCAGGCCTTCTCCTCTCCACGTGCTGGGCCTCAGCCCCTAGTGAGATGACCGCTACCCCTCGCTCGTGCGTAGAGTAGTTATATTGTGCTTACTCTGGGTTTTTTTTTGATAAAACGGCCAAGTCCCTGAGATTCATCATTCTGGTGCCCTATTCATGAGGCCATAACTCCATGCTCTTTGCTTCGATTCATGCATATGATATATCAATATGTTCATCATGATGTGCTCTTCATTTTGTTCCATTGTGACATGCTTGTTTGAGTCCATATTGATGCCCAAATCGTTGATGCAAGAGTGCTATAAAATGTTAGGTGTTGTTTCTTATCAGATTATGAGCATTTGTCATTTTTGCTACAATTATTATGTGCTGCATATGGGCATGAGCTCTACATGTGTTTTGGTCTATGGCATGCCATCTTTACAGGGGTGTATGCCAGGTATTTTTGTGATCAATGTGGTGACTAGCACAAGCATGCAAAGTAGCTCTCGTGATATTGCTGTTTTCAGGGACTTAGAATTTGGCAAAGTCATTTCCCTCCTGTTATTTTTATGCCATGTATTCATGTTGCTACAGTGAGATCCATGCTTCTTTTGAGTATGTTCATTAAGGATGATTTGGACATATGGTTGTGCTCTATCCATTCATGTCCCTGGTTGCATTTATGGAGTGCTCTAGCGGGACTAAATCTTGCTCTACTTCTGCTATAAAATGTTCCTGGCAGATTGTTTACGTGTTAATCAATTTTGCTAAGGTTGTTGTAGTTGATCCATGCATGCTATGAGATTGTTCTTGCCACGGTTAGCTTCATGAACATGTCTTCTTGCTATTGCTATGCATATCTTGTCATGCAATGCCTTGTGGTGAGTAAATCGAGCTCGCAAAGAGGCCTTCATAATTCTGTTTTTACCATGTCCGGTTTTCTACTTAGTCTGAATCTGTTAACGAAACTTGTTATGTTTACATGGGTGCCATCATATCTTCTGATCCTTTTTGGCTTATGGTCAGTAAGGGACTTTTGTTCTATGCTTTGAGTAGATTCATGCCATGCCTTGTATTGCTATGTTCTGTTCCTATAGCATGTTGTTTTCTTGCTCTAAACATTGCTTCCTGATGTTAATTCCTGACATGTTAGTATTTTCACTAAGTCTGTGGAGTTGATATCTTTTGCACTTTTGCCATGCTTGTTTGAACCTGCTCTTGTGTGTTTTAGCCGTAGCTCGGTGTTCATCTTTTGTCAAGCTTTTCGAGTAGATCACTGCCATGTGCTTTGTTGCTATGTTGGAGTGCAGTAGCTTAGATTCTTGTTGCATTTTAGATGGCATCGTGATGTTAATCACAGAATTGTGCCATTATTGTTTTGCTTGCCATTTGTAAACCGTGCATCCGATTCCGGTGACCTTTATATCATTTTCGACCGAAATCAACTCATCTTTCCAGCGGTGCACTTGGTTTGCCAAGTTGAGGCATGGTTCAATCTTTCCCTTCTGAAGCATGCATATGCATTGCATATCACATCCCGCATGTCATGCCATGTTTTGCATCATGTTGAGTGTGCATTGCACCGTGGTTGATTGTTGCTCCTTTTGTTTGTGTTCTTGATTTGGGTAGGGCCGGGAGATGAGTACGTGATCGAGGACCCCGTTGAGTATGCTTACGAGGATCAAGCTTTCGTCAACTCGGAGAACATTGCAGGCAAGATGACCATACCCTCGAAATCACTTCTATCTTTGCTTGCTAGTTGTTCGCTCTTTTGCTATGCCGCGATACGTACCACTTGCTATATCATGCCTCCCAGATTGCCATGTCAAGCCTCTAACCCACCTTTCCCCGCAAAGCGTTGTTTGGCTATGTTACCGCTTTGCTCAGCCCCTCTTATAGCGTTGCTAGTTGCAGGTGAAGATGGAGTTTGTTCCTTGTTGGAACATGGATATTGTTGGGATGTCATTATTATATCTTGTTTACTTTAATGCATATATATACTTGGTAAAGGGTGGAAGGCTCGGCCTTATGCCTGGTGTTTTGTTCCACTCTTGCTGCCCTAGTTTCCGTCATACCGGTGTTCTGTTCCTTGATTTTGTATTCCTTACGCGGTTGGGTGTTATGGGAACCCCTTGACAGTTTGCTTTGAATAAAACTCCTCCAGCAAGGCCCAACCTTGGTTTTACCATTTGCCTACCTACCACCATATACCTTCCCTTGGGTTCTACAGACTCAAGGGTCATCTTATTTTAAACCACCCCCCCCCCCCGGGGGGGGCCAGTGCTCCTCTGAGTGTTGGTCCGAACCGAGCCGCCTGCGGGGCCACCTCGGGGAAACTCGAGGTTTGGTTTTACTCGTAGCCTGTCTCATCCGGTGTTGCCCTGAGAACAAGATACGTGCGACTCCTATCAGGATTTGTCGGCACATTGGGTGGCTTTGCTGGTCTTGTTTTACCATTGTCGAGATGTCTTATAACCGGGATTCCGAGACTGATCGGGTCTTCCCGCTAGAAGGAATATCCTTCATTGACCGTGAGAGCTTGTGATGGGCTAAGTTGGGACGCCCCTACAGGGTTTTGAACTTTCGAAAGCCGTGCCCGCGGTTATGGGCAGATGGGAATTTGTTAATATCCGGTTGTAGAAAACTTGACACTTAACTTAATTAAAATGAATCAACCGCGTGTGTAGCCGTGATGGTCTCTTTTCGGCGGAGTCCGGGAAGAGAACACGCCCTCGTGTTATGCTTGAACGTAAGTTGTTTCAGGATCACTTCTTGATCATTATAGCTTCTCGACCGAGCTTTGCTTCTCTTCTCGCTCTCATTTGCGTAAGTTAGCCACCATATATGCTAGTGCTTGCTGCCGCTCCACCTCACTACCTTTTCCTACCCATAAGCTTAAATAGTCTTGATCGCGAGGGTGTGAGATTGTTGAGTCCCCGTGACTCACAGATTACTTCCAAAAACCAGATGCAGGTGCCGACGATGCCTTGGTAGACCCTTCTTGAATACTGCAGGGGATGCGACCGGACTCAAGTGGGAGTTCGACGAGGATTCGGGACGTTACTATGTTTCCTTTCCGAACGATCAGTAGCGGAGCCCAGTTGGGGCGATCGGGGATCTATGCATTTGGGGTTATCTTTATTTATGTTGGTTCCGTAGTCGGACCTTAATTGTATTCTAGATGATGTAATGCTATATTTATGTATTGTGTGAAGTGGCGATTGTAAGCCAACTCTCTATCCCTTTCATATTCAGTACATGGGATGTGTAAACATTACCCCTCTTGCGACATGCCTACTATGCGGTAATGCCTCTAAGTCGTGCTCCGACACGTGGGAGATATAGCAGCATCATGGGTGTTACAGAGAGAGATAGAGAGAGAGAGAGAGAGAGAGAGAGCAAAGGTGAATTTTTCTGGAGGTAGGTGATGAGTGGTGTGAAGAGATAAGTGAGGGGGGCCACATGGGGACCACAACCCACCAGGGCGCGCCTGGGGGTCCTGGCGCGCCTAGGTGGGTTGTGCCCACCTAGTGCACCTCCCTCTGATATTATTTGCACTAGAAATTCTAAAATATCCAGAAAAAATCGTATTAAATTTTCAGAGCATTCTAATAACTTTCATTTTTGAGTCATTTTTTTGTTGCACGGGAAATTTAGAAAACACACAAAACATGGCATTTTATGTTATTAAACTAATAAAAACACAAAACAAAAGGTAGGGACAGAAGGTAGTGCTTACTAAATTCATCAAGTTCATACGTGTAAAAAATGATCCATTAATAAGGTTGATTAGGTCATATTAATAACCACTTCCGATTAATATGAAACCGAAGAACTTCCGTAAATCACTAAGTTACCTCAACGGGGATATGAATGTCCCCAACAATAAGCATTTCATATTTCTTTTTGATAGTAGGTAGAGGTATTTGAAAACTTCCAATAGTGATTGTCGGAGATTTTTCAATAACATTAATACCATTCACTTTGAATTGTTTCTTCGGAAAGTGCATTGTATGCTCATTATCATTGATATGAAAAGTGACCTTGCTTCTATTGCAATCAATAACAGCCCCTGCAGTATTCAAGAAGGGTCTACCAAGGATAATCGACATGTTGTCATCCTCGGCATCTCAAGTATAACAAAGTCAGTAAAAATAGTAACATTAGCAACAACAACGGGCACATCCTCACAAATACCGATAGGTATGGCGGTAGATTTGTCAGCCATTTGCAATGATATTTCAGTAGGTGCGAGCTTATTCAAATCAAGTTTTTTATATAAAGAGAAAGGCATAACACTAACACCAGATCCCAAATCACATAAAGCAGTTTCCACATAATTCTTTTTGATAGAGCAAGGTATAGTTGGTATTCCCAGATCTCCAATGTTTTTAGGTACTCCATCTTTAAAAGTATAATTAACAAGCATGGTGGAGATTTCAGCTTTTGGTATTTTTCTCTTATTGGTGATGATGTCTTTCATATACTTTGCATAAGGAGGCATTTTAAGGATATCAGTCAAGCAAGTACGCAAAAAGACTGGCCTCAACATTTCAGCAAAGCGTTCAAATTCTTCATCATCTTTCTTTTTAGTTGTCTTAGGTGGAAAGCGCATAGGTTTTTGAACCCACGGTTCTCTTTATTTACCGTGTTTTCTAGCAACAAAGTCTCTTTTATCATACCTTTTATTCTTAGGTTGTGGGTTATCAAGATCAACTGGTGGTTCTATCTCAACATCATTGTCTGGTTCATTACTATTTGTTTGAGTATCCTCGTGAACCTCGTCATTATATTTTTCATTATCAGAAGGTGAGTGTTCACTACCAGGTTGAGTTTCAGCATCACAGATAGAGACTTCATTATCATTATCAGGAGGTTTTTCTATTTCACGTTCATTAGAAGCATGCAAAGTCCTATCGTTTTTATTTTTTGTTCTTCTTTTTAGTAGGACTAGGTGCATTAGTATTAGCTCTTTGAGAGTCTTTTTCAATTATTTTTGGGTGTCCCTCAGGATAAAGTGGTTCCTGAGTCATTTTACCTCCTCTAGTTGCTACTCTAACAGCAAAGTCATGTATATTATTATTCATTTCATCTAGCAACTCTCTTTGAGATTTAGCAACCTGTTCTAACTGGGTTTGAACCATAGAAGCATGTTTTCCAACACCTCTAACATCATTTGAGATTCTAAATAACAAGTTACTAAAGTGAGCAATCATATCAGAATTGTATTTCAATTGTTTCATAATATTTGCATTGAAGTGATCTTGTTTTCTAATATAGTTTTGAAACTCATAAAGGCATTGGCTAGGGTGCATATTGTGAGGATTAACATTATCATTGAACTTCGTAAGATAATTTACCTCTACCACCTTAGGCATCACCCTTTAATGAGAATGGAAATAATTTGAGAATAAAGTAATAGTGAGTCTTCTCATCATGAGTAAAACGGGTGACTATGTCATTCAACTTAGTAAGATGTGCCACACCAGTTTCCGTTTCATAACCATGGAAAGGATTAATCTTAGTCTTAGCATCCTTTAGATTCTTCATAGTGATAAATTGATAATAATCCCAACAAATATAGCTATGCTCCCCGGCAATGGCACCAGAAAAAGGTATTAATAACCCACAAATATAGGGGATCGCAACAGTTTTCAAGGGTAGAGTATTCAACCCAAATTTATAGATTCTACACGAGGGGAGCCAAAGAATATTTGAAGGTATTAGCAGCTAAGTTGTCAATTCAAACACACCTGGAGATTAATTATCTGCAACAATGTGATCAGTAGCAAAGTAATATGATAGTTTTTATAGTAGTGACAGCAGCAATAGTAACGGTAACAGTACTAGCAGTATTTTTGTAGCAAGTGCAACAGTAATAGTAGAAGTAGTAACTTAGCAAGAAAAATATAAGATAAATTCGTAGGCATTGGATCAGTGACTTGTTGGATGATATTCATCATGAGACAGTTATAACCTAGGGCAATATGACACTAGCTCCATTTCATCAATATAATGTACGCATGTATTCCTTAAATAGTCATACATGCTTATGGAAAGAACTTGCATGGCATCTTTTGTCCTACCTTCCCGTGGCAGCAGGGTCCAATTGGAAACTAGGGGATATTAAGGTCTCCTTTTTATTGAGAACCGGAACAAAGCATTAGCACATGGTGAATACATGAACTCCTCAAACTACGGTCATCACCGGGAGTGGTCCCGACTATTGTCACTCCGGGGTTGCCGGACCATAACACGTAGTAGGTGAATATAACTTGCAAGATCGGATCTAGAACATGGATATAATGGTGATAACATAAACGGTTCAGATCTGCAATCATGGCACCCAGGCCAAAAGTGACAAGCATTAAACACGGCAAAGTCATAGCAACATCAATCTTAGAACATAGTGGATACTAGGGATCATGCCCTAACAAAACTAACTCGATTACATGATGAATCTCATCTAACTCCTCACCGACCAGTGAGCCTACGAAGGAATTACTCACTCCCAGTGGGGAGCATCATGGAATTGGCGATGGAGAAGGGTTGGTGATGATGAATATTGAAGATCCCCCTCTCCGGAGCCCCAAACGGACTCCAGATCTGGCCTCCCGATGAAGAATAGGAGGTGACGGCGGCTCCATCTCCTGGATCGCGATAATTCTTTCTCCCTGATTTTTTCTGGAAAAATAGGATTTTATAGCGTAGGTTTCAGGGTCTGCGGGGCCACCAGGTGGGGACAACTCACCTGGGTGCGCTAGGAGGGGGGCGTGCCCTGGTGGGTTGTGCCCACCCAGGTGCCCCCCTACGGTGGATCTTGGCTCCAGAAATTCTCTTTATTGATATAAAAAATCCTCGGAAAGTTTTGTTCCATTCTGAGAGCTTTTATTTCTGCACAAAAACAACACCATGGTAGTTCTGCTCAAACAGCGACAGTCCAAGGTTAGTTTCATTCAAATCATGCAAATTAGAGTCCAAAACAAGAGGAAAAGCGTTAGGAAAATTAGATACGTTGGAGACGTATCAGTAGCTTGCGCCCCAGTTTGGGCAAGATAAGCCAAAGACCATGGTGGTCCTCACATCACTTATGACCTGCTTTTGCACAGGATAGGATAGTTGGCTGGCCTGCAACACTCACAACGGCGAGGCACGAACCTCTGAAAGCTCGTAACGCCAATGGCAAGCCCAGGCACAGTAAGCATAAGCGCATGCATAAAAATGGTGGGAGCAATACCGAGGACGCAATAGTAAACGCAGGGAACAAAGATGGAGCCAGCCAGCTAGAAAAGATCCTCGACAGACCATACCAGATCCACGACACCTTGGATAAACCTGCAAATCACACCTACCAGAACTACTGGGTCTTCAAGAAGGCCAAAATGATGGCGACTGAGGGCCAAATAAAGCCCAATCTCGTAGCAAAGATGAAGATGAACCTCGGTGATCCAATAATGGAGGCCAAAAGTAGTTTCCTCATGAGGTAAAAGACATGAACATGATTTACGCTACCCACCACACCCCTAAAGAGGAGAGGAAATGAGCACTTCAGGACATTTATGCTCTAGAGCATGTTGCCCCAAAGTTCAATCCGTGGTCAGCTTACCCGATCACATTTCACAAACATGATCATCTGACCAACAGAAGGCGTGGAAGATCAGCTTCTTTGGTCGTGGATCCGATCGTTGATGGATTCCATCTGACACGCGTCCTTATGGATGGAGGTAGTAGCCTCAGTTTAATCTACATTGATACGATCAGAAAGATGGGCATAGACTCATCTCAGATCAAGCCCAAAACCACCACCTTTAAAGGTGTCATACCTGGTGTCGAAGTTCGCTGCACGAGAACAGTAACACCGGAGGTAGTCTTCGGGTCACCCGAGAACTTCTAGAGTGAAGAGTTAACCTTCGATATCATCCCATTTTGGAGTGGATACCACGCGTTGCTAGGGCGCACCACATTTCCTTACTTTAACAAGTCCTTCATTACGCTTACTTCAAGCTAAAACTGCCGAGACCAAACGGTGTTATTACTGTCAATGGTAACAACAAACGCTCCCACCTTTCGGAGCAGCAGACCATGACTTTCGTAGCCGAGGTACATGCAATAGAGGAGGCAGCTCATGCAGCTAAACACATGCCCAACTCACCAAAGCACACACGGGCTACACAGGCCGACCCCGGTCAGGCATCCTCTCATCCCTAATAGGGGCACAAGCTCCTCGTTCGCCTCCCTTGGGAAGGGCATTACATCCCTAGCATGCATAAATTTGAACTAAAAATTCCATGGGCAGCCGAGGAGCTGAAGCAAATGATGCGTCGTTGTTAGCTTGACCGAACAGTGGCGCACTTTGGACTTGCATACTGCCAGGCCATTGTAAAAGGCCCAAACGGGAGTGGCATGTACACATGGCTTAAACCATCCAAATGGTAGCTGCACACCTTTTTAAAGGACTCAACCGATGAAAGCACCAAGCAAACTAACGGTTGAGCTTGTAGACAACCCATACCAACTTTGCTATCAATGAAAACGAGCTGGTTAACAACACAGAGATGCAGACGTGCGATAGGGAGGGACTCGGGCTAATCAATTTGGCAACATGTCCACCCTGGTTTTACTCCTTTCCTTTTCTTTTTTACACATTGTATCTTTTACAAGTTTGTTTTGTTAAAGGTCGGCATGTACAGCTTGACCACATGAAATAAAGAAAATGCACCCCTTGAGGTCATTAAACATTTCCTTATATGTACTGCCTTGGAGCCAAAAGTGTACTTTCTTGATACAATTATCATTTGCATTACCAAGGGCTTATATTTTAATCTCACGCCTCAACTATAAAGTCCAAAACATCTACTCGGTGTCTTGGATGTTGTGTTTTATGAATCAACTTTGAACCTTGATTTTGGTTAATATTTGGTTGCTTGGCTTCTGTGCTTACCCCTTACGTTTCTGATCCATTCGGCTAAGGGTGTAAAGGGAGAACCACTGTGATTGCACTAGCGGCTCGAATGGAAAAGCGCCGCAGTGGAGAAAGCCGAATACTGACTGTCTTGGTAAGCGTAAACTGGTTGGCCGTCCAATGACAGTGTCAAGCAATGTATCATTCGAGATCATCCATGTTAAATGAAGGGCCTTTTATCAAATCAGCCGAAGTGGTTAGGGGAATAAACCCCGGCTACATAGCCAACCACTTTGCACACAGGGGGTTCATCATTAGCCCTTACAGTCCAGCTCCTATGACTAAGTGAAAGTTATAAAACCATTATAGTCTGATTGCCTTGTTTCAATGTGCATGGACCTCCTTTGGGAACCGATAGGTTGGCTAAGGGTCATGATTGCCTACGAAACACCCTTTGTATATTGTACAAAGGGGTCGAAGCCTGGTCACTTTTAGTTTAACACAGTCACACGGGAGTTAAAAAAATAAAGCATACAATTATATGTCAGAATATAAAGCTGCATACATTTCAAATAAGAGGAAATCTTTTACATTCCTCTGAACTTCGGCATTCCGAAGTACTACATAAAAATATAGTGTCCCTAGGACACTCGGCCTCGGTGATCCGGGCTCCTTCCATCACCTCGGCCAGGAACTGCTCCACTATTTGGTTCTTCCTTTCAGGGGGCCGTGCAGCCACAAACGCCACATCCATGTGGGGACACTGCATCCTGACGTAGACATATGCCTGCTGGGCACCCTCGAGGCATGCTGAACACTTCTAGCGCGCCACATGGTGGTTGGCCACTTGCAAGCGGACTAGAAGCCCGAAGACGCTGGTTGGCAATGCCTCGTGGGCAAAAGGTTGACGTAGAGGTCCTGGAGCGCCATCTTCGCCATGCGGAGGAGGTCCGTGAGCTTCTTTTTCTGATGATTCAGCAGCTCCAGATGCAACGACGCCTGGAATTGTTGCCAGAACACCCTCTCCATGGCATAGCCCTCCCGCGGGCCAAAGTGGAGGCCGGCGTCAGATGCGCTCTTCGGGAGATACGCGAAGGCCTCTGCGGATCGCCACATCTGGGTGAGCTTGACAAACCCCTTGCGGCCAAAAACACATTAAAGTAAAACTAACTTACCAGCAATGATCCGCCTCACTTGCTGGAGCACTTCACGCTCTACCCTAGCCTGGGTCTGGACCTCGGCGTGTGCCATACGCAGCTTGTCGAGCTTTGCACTCGCCTCCTTCTCCTTGTTCTAAAGGGTGTTGCGGACCCGCGCCTGGTCCTTGCCCCTAGCCACCTTTTCAGCGGTTAGATCCTCGGCCTTGGTGGCCGCAGGCTTCTACCGCTCGGCCTCCTAACGAGCTTTCGTCAGCTCAGCCTTGAGCGCCTCAAGCTCTGCCATAGCAGCTGTCATGAAAAATAGCTCGACGTCAACATTAAAATTTAAGTGCATTTTGAAGGTAAATTTGATAACCTTACAACTTCTTGAGCTTACCTTGGGACAACTCGATCTTCTTTTGCATCAGATCGA
Organism: Triticum dicoccoides; assembly: GCF_002162155.2. NCBI lineage: Eukaryota > Viridiplantae > Streptophyta > Magnoliopsida > Poales > Poaceae > Triticum > Triticum dicoccoides. The sequence continues at coordinate 325,444,547 of NC_041392.1, read as the reverse complement.
GGTCCTCCTCGGACCTCTTGAGCTTCTGGTTCATCTCCGCTATCTCCTCAGAGGTGGAGTTCAAAGCCGAGGTCAATACCTGCAAAGATACACTCATTCCTTAGTCCCCGTTTCTGACATCAATCCCTTGGTCAGCACTTTTTGAAGGTCAGCCAGAGTCTAGGGGGCTACTTAATCAATGCCTTATGATCACATGCTTCGACCCTAAAGCTAGGTTCTTAAAACTACCTTTGGACTCAGTGGCTACTAACTGGCCATGCTCTTACAAGTGTTACACTATGATATAAGCAAAAAAGTCTTCGGACAAAAGCCCGCTTTTACGAGCAATTCTAAGCATGGAAGTCAGTCTTAATACGAATATAAAGAAGCATACCTTGAAGCCCTTGATGAGGCTCTTGAACACCTTATGCATTCCAGCCTCTGCGGACCAGAAGCCTTGCAGCACCGTGTCGATCAGGGTGTTGTGCTCTTCTATGATGGAGGAGCCTATTAAGGCTACCTTCATCTCCTTGGCCCACCCCACGGCAGCCTGCCCTAGGGTGGGATGTGAGGGAGGTACAACCTATGAACCCATCTCCAAGGTTCTTGACTCCTTGGGGAGCAGCACATGCGGATCCTTGACTAAGAGAGTCGTGAGTTGGGGAGTCCTCCCCCCTTGGACAAAGGTTCCGGGCACAACATTTCCCGCGCCTTGGAGACCCACTTCTGTAAATATAAAGTCGACTGATCAGTTGAAGTCTATCATGATTGAAGAAACACGGTGTGTAGGGCTATGTATTACAAAATTTCCTCGGGGGCGTCGTGGGCGGCTTCGAAGAGAGAAGGGGCAATGTTACTATCCTTTCCACACTTGTGCTTCAAAGTAGCACCATGTTTTTCATGTACAGACTCTCCTATATTGTCACTTTCATATACTAGTGGGAATTTTTAATTATAGAACTTGACTTGTATATTACGATGATGGCTTCCTCAATTACCCGAGGTCTTGAGCAAGCAAGTTGGATGCACACCCACTTAGTTTGCATATTGAGATTTCATACACTTGTAGCTCTTAGTGCATCCGTTGCATGGCAATCCCTACTCCTCACATTGATATCAATTGATGGGCATCTCTATGGCCCGTTGATTAGCCGCGTCGATGTGAGACTTTCTTACTTTTTTGTCTTCTCCATATTTACCCTTATCATCATACTCTATTCGACCCATAGTGCCATGTCCATGGCTTGCACTCATGTATTGCGTGGGGGTTGAAAAAGATGAAGCGTGTTAAAAAGTATGAACCAATTGCTCGGCTTGTCATCGGGGTGGTGCATGATAAATACTTTGTGTTAAGAAGATGGAGCATGACAAGGCTATATAATTTTGTAGGGATAACATTCTTTAGCATTGATATTTTGGAAGACATGATTGTTTGTCGGGATGCCCGATGACATCCACACAAACAATCATTGGATATGACAGAGACATCCCATTCAATAGTCAGGCATCCCAACAAAAAATCATGTCTTCCAAAATGTCAATGCTAAAGAATGTTATCCCTACAAAATTATATAGCCTTGTCATGCTCCATCTTCTTAACACAAAGTATTTATCATGCACAACCCCGATGACAAGCCGAGCAATTGGTTCATACTTTTAAATACACTTCAGCTTTTTCAACCCCCACGCAATACATGAGTGCAAGCCATGGACATGGCACTATGGTTCGAATAGAATATGATGATAAGGGTAAATATGGAGAAGACAAAAAAGTAAGAAAGTCTCACATCGACGCGGCTAATCAACGGGCCATAGAGATGCCCATCAATTGATATCAATGTGAGGAGTAGGGATTGCCATGCAACGGATGCACTAAGAGCTATAAGTGTATGAAATCTCAGTATGCAAACTAAGTGGGTGTGCATCCAACTTGCTTGCTCAAGACCTCGGGCAATTGAGGAAGCCATCATCGTAATATACAAGTCAAGTTCTATAATTAAAAATTCCCACTAGTATATGAAAGTGACAACATAGGAGACTTTGTCCATGAAAAACATGGTGCTACTTTGAAGCACAAGTGTGGAAATGATAGTAACATTGCCCCTTCTCTCTTCGAAGTCGCCCATGACGCCCCCATGGTAATTTTGTAATACACAGCTCTACACACCGTGTTTCTTTGATCCTCATAGACTTCAGCTGATCAGTCGACTTTATATTTACATAAGTGGGTCTCCAAGGCGCAGGAAATGTTGTGCCTGGAACCTCTGTCCGAGGGGGGAGGACTCCCCAACTCACGACTCTCTTAATCAAGGATCTGCATGTGCTGCTCCCCAAGGAGTCAAGCACCTTGGTGATGGGTTCATAGGTTGTACCTTGTGGGGACCCCGACTCATAAGTCGTGATCACCGAATGCACGTGTACAGTGATCCTAGAGATCAATGCTCACTGAACACACAGAAGCTGAATAACAAGAGACTTTACATCCGTACATACCGTATTACACAAGTAGGAACATTATGGTCAAGTCTTGAGTATAGCATCGCAGCGGAAATCTTCGTCGATAACTTGGACCCATGCCATTTGCCTTAACCCTACAGGCATTCTGACTGGGAAGTGTCCTAGCTCGCATGTTCGTCACCAAGGTACTCTTCATTATATCCTGTTCTGTCATGCCTGGCCAATAAAATAACCAGTGGCAAGCCAATGAGTACTTTGAATGTACTCGCAAGCAACCTAAGGGTGATAACAGAATAATTATGCAAGGCACTACTGCTAATTTTGGCATTTTTGCGGAAAGCTAGTTTTTCTCATGCAAGTATGATCAACATTTATCAAGGATATGAATGCGTCTGCAACAAGTATCAGGAGGTTACAGACATCAACATCGGGATAGAGTTGTGAACAACTCATACTCAAGCCCATCGTGACTTCCTCACGAATCACGTCAACAGATTTACCAAACCGTGTTGTTTGTCAGAAACATATGGACGTAGTCTAAGCAGCACCACCCAACTATCCTTGATCGTGGACACGGCTATTCGAATAGTTTTACACTCTGCAGAGGTTGCACACTTTACCCACAAGATCCGGGGAACTTTCGTGTCATCCACGACCCGCGGTACCTCAAGTACCCGGGGTAAGCACCCGATCACTATCTTTCCCTAGACGACACGAACAAGGAGTCCACTTGTTGTTCCGTATGCTCACGATGTACATCATACGAGACTCACTCGAGATCGTAACATCCGAGAGGGGACACAACGGTGTATCCGGTGCCCTGTGAAAACAGTCATGGCCGCCCTACCTAGCACGACCCCGTCCCGAGAGAGCGCACCAACAACTCTCCCATCACTAGTAATGCAGGCTCCAAGCTAGTATCGGCCTAGGTAATCAATAATGCCCTTTCCCATATAAGGGTAGAGTGGTTGCGCATGTAAGGTTGGGACAGTCGACAAATCTTAAATCTAATCCGTCTCTGTAAACAACACTTTTATCGAGCCTCGGTACACTACCTCTCCACCAAGTAGTGACCTAGTTCATCATCATCTCCCAAGGGCATTAGTGGCACCCACTGGGCTGTTTGCAAGTATGTCAACCCATACTTGTTTCTTTCCATGCATAACCCTGACCCACTTTGCGTAGCCATCTACTATAGCATATTTCTACAACCCACCAACACAACTCTAAGCAAGGGTAGAGTCATGAACAATCCAAGTATCAATGGAGTATGCAACGGAGGCAAGCCTAGCAAGGTTGCCATTCAAGATATATCATGCACTCGATGAAACAACGAAAATGCTATTATGATGAAAAAAATGGTTCATCATGGTCAAAGGGCTGCTTGCCTGGTTCATCAGAGTCATGAGATCTTCTGGTCCTTCTCCAAGTACTCCGTCTACTTCGTCAACTAACGTCGAAACAATCATAATAAGCAACACAACAAGGCAGAAAATAAAAGTGCTCCAAAAATATTGATTTGACTTTTCTAGGACATCTCTGGTTATATGAAAATTAATCAGAGTGGTTTCATTGGAATTGGGTCAGTGGATATTTCTAAACATTTTGATATGAGGGAATCAAGGGGTTTATGGATTTGCAAGAAGTGTAGAGAAACATATTTTTGAAAAATGAGCAAAGCCACCCATTTAACAAATCATGATTTTAGAAGCATCTAGGAGTTGGTTTCACTGGATTTGGAGTTCAAATGATTTCTCTATGAATTTGCAAAGTTGGCTATATATGAAGAAATAGGCCATTATTTGAGGTGATACAGAAAGTATTAGTAAAAATGTTCAAAAACTAAGTTTTGAACTTATAGACATCTAGGATTTTGAATCATGGAATTTGGATCAAAAATGGGCTCTCTGTGATTTTCTAAAGTTCATCATAGAAATGGAAAATGGGGTTTTAATAAATATTTCTGAAGAGAAAGTTTCTGGAAAAATGTGCAAATAGCACTATGTGATAGATCATGATTTGTGGATCCCCTAGAAATTTGAATCATCAAATTTGGAGTTGATTTGGTTTATTTAAGTGCTTTTGAAGTCTATTGGGAAAAAGAAAAAGGGAAAGGGGGCTTTACCCTTATCATGCGTGCAAGGCGAGAGATAGGCAGCAGGCCGGCCCAGCTGCTCGGCCGCGCACGGGCTGTCGATGCAGGAGGCGTACTCGGGGAAATACGCCTTCCCCGAGCGAAGGCGTCAGCAGGCAGAGCCCGTGTCCACTTAAACGAGGCAGGGCCCTCCTGTCAGGTTCGTCCTCCACCTCCCGTGTGGGTGCGACAGGAGACAAAGGAGGCGCTCGATGCCGGTCGCCGGTGCTACAGGGCGTCTCTGGCGATGTTGTGCCCACCGGCGTGCTCAGGGGACCCGGCCGCGTCCAACCGTGGGTGGCACGGTCGCCCAGGGGCACCAGGTTGAGTAGGGCGTCGACTGCGGCGGACGAGGCTGACGGTGGTGGTGGAACTCGACGGAACAGCCACGGGGAGGAGGGGGGAGAAGCACAGGAGGGGCTCGCAGTGATGGTGGAGGTGCTCTAGTGCGGTCTAGAGGGGAGGAGGAGGAGTGGTGGGTGCGAATTTAGGCGGAGGTCGACAGCAAGGCTCCGACCATGGTGGCGGATGGAGAGCGCGAGGAGGGGAGTGGGTTGGTCCAGGGGGTCGCTGGGAGGGGGAGAGAGTGAACGGAGGCCAGAGAGGGCCCGGGGTGGCCTTTTATGGCGGGGCGATGGTGCACCGTGGGCTCGTGCACCGGCGAGCTCCTGCTCGTCGCTACGGGCTTCGGGAAGGTGCTGCGCCGAGCCTAGGGAGTTCGTGGAGGTGGACTACGCCCAGGGGGAGAAGAGAGGGAGCGGGGAATGCGGCAAAGCGGGTCCCCGCCGCGGCCAGCGACTGGCGCGCTCGGGCGGCGCTCTGTCTGCACGCGAGGAGAGCCGGAGAGGGAGAGAGAGGAGGGGACGACAGTGTAGCATGTTGCGGACGTCGAGGTGACCTCGGGGGACATGAGGGGGAGGCCCTAGGTGGCCGGAGGCGGTTGGAAGGGGGCGGCTACAGTGCGTGTGTGCACTGTAGCACGCTCTGGAGCACGCCAATTGCATGCCAGGGCATGCCTTTGGCTTGTAGGGCGTGGCCACTTGTGTCTAGGTTGTTTAGGGAGGAGTAAACAAAGGGGAGAGGGCCTTGGATGCCCTGGACAGCCAGTAGGAGAGGAGAGAGGTTGAGGGAGAGAGGGAAATGGGCTGTCCAGAGAGAGAAAATGGGGTTTTACCCCTCCAATAATTGATCAATGACCAGGGGAGAGTTACTGGAGGTAGGAGAAGACTAGGAGGAGCTGTGGTAAAAAGTTGAGCTCAAGGAGATTAGTGGAAGGGGTCAAAATGGTGTTTTTGGAAAAATGGCAGAAGGTGTTTGATGATGGTTTGGGCCAGCAGATGATTTCCTACTGCCATGAGACTCCACAGGGTGAAGGGAAACATATAATTAGGGCCTTCTACCAATCTGGAGCTGATTTGGGCAAAGTTGCCAATGCAACGTTTATAAGCCATATAAATTAGCAGAAATGAACTTGTGTAGATCTAGTTGAGCAAATCACTTCTCCTTGATGCACCACTTGGTGTAGTGGCCTCATTTGGTCGTGTGAACATGCTCACAAAAGCTGGGGTCAAGGAGAGAAAGTTGGTAATAGAAACTTGTTCAAATTAGATTATGGTCAGAGAGGGTTTTGGGGCACTTTGATCAAGATAACATTCTCTGCAACTTGTGCCATTTGGTCTAGATGCATTATTACACCATTTGAGCATGTGCACCAAGTTTTGGAGCATTTGGACATGTTTGACAGTGCAAAGTTGTTCAAACTTGAAAAAGGACAGAAGTGGTTTTGAGAGGGTTTCATGGGGTTATATTGTTCTCCATGACATGAAACTTGTCAAGATCATCAAACATGTCATATGTGACACGCTAGAATTTTCTTGGAATTGTTGGGGAATATTTCCTGTAGAAATATTTCAAATCCTTGAAATGGGCAGAAATGGTTTTGGGAGGTTTTGTCCAATATTTTGAACATGACCATGTGTTTAAACTCATATATATGGAAAATATATGTCCACTGAGTTTCCTTGATTTTTCTCAAATATTTTTGAAACAATAAAATATTTTACCCTATTAAAGACCATTTATGGCCTTAAGAAAAAGCTTTTAAATAAAATAGGAAAATAACTTTTAAAATTATATTTTTGTGGTTTTTGGGTATCCTATATCTAATAGGAGTCAAATATATTTTTGGAAAGATTTTACTGCCCTTAATTAGGTACTTGCAGTGCAAACCTCAATTCAGGGGGGGGGGGTTTGGAAAACTAATTTTTGAAAATACTATTTGGCCAAATTATTTTTGTAAGAAAATACTATATTGCTCTATACACATGGTATGATCATTGGTTCAAGAGTTTGGAGCAAGGAGATGAAGTATAGGAGTTTGGAGGATTTATTTGATTTTTAGAGCACTTGCAACCAACACACAAAAAGCAAATCAAGCAAAGTCCAGAACACTGAAAGGTTTTTGTCAAACAACATTGCATGATTTATTGACTTAAGTGTTGTGTCATGAAAATCAGGGTTTGACATACCTCCCTCGCATCCCACCCTAGGGCGGGCTACCGTGGGGTGGGCCAAGGAGATGAAGGTAGCCTTCATAGGCTCCTCCATCGTAGAAGAGCACATCGCTCTGATCGACACGGTGTTTCAGGGCTTCTGGTCCGCAGAGGCTGGAGTGCATAAGGTCTTCAAGAGCCTCATCAAGGGCTTCAAGGTATGCTTCTTTATGTTTGTATTAAGACTGACTTCCATGCTTAGAATTGCTTGTAAAAGCGGGCTTTTGTCTGAAGACTTTTTTGCTTATATCATAGTGTAACACTTGTAAGAGCATGGCCAGTTAGTAGCCATCGAGTCCAAAGCTAGTTTTAAGAGACTAGCTTTAGGATCGAAGCATGTGATCATAAGGCATTGATTCAGTAGCCCCCAAGACTCTGGTTGGCCTTCAAAAAGTGCTGACCAAGGGATTGATGTCGGAAACAGGGACTAAGGAGTGAGTGTATGTTTGCAGGTATTGACCTCGGCTTTGAACTCCACCTCTGAGGAGATAGCAGAGATGAACCGGAAGCTCAAGAGGTCCGAGGAGGACCTCGATCTGATGCAAAAGAAGATTGAGTTCTCCCAAGGTAAGCTCAAGAAGTTGTAAGGTTATCAAATTTACCTTAAAATGCACTTAAATTTTAATGTTGACATCGAGCTATTTTTCATGACAGCTGCTATGACAGAGCTTGAGGTGCTCAAGGCCGAGCTGACGAAAGCTCGTTAGGAGGCCGAGCAGTAGAAGCCTGCGGCCACCAAGGCCGAGGACCTAACCGCTGAAAAGGTGGCTAGGGGCAAGGACCAGGCGCGGGTCCTGGAAGTAGAGGAGACCCTAAAGGGCGCATACTAGGAGCGCAGCACCCTTTAGAACAAGGAGAAGGAGGCGAGTGTAGAGCTCGACCAGCTGCGTCTAGCACACGCCAAGGTCCAGACCCAGGCTAGGGTAGAGCGTGAAGTGCTCCAGCAAGTGAGGTGGATCATTGCTGGTAAGTTATTTTTACTTTAGTGTGTTTTTGGCCGCAAGGGGTTTGTCAAGCTCACCCAGATGTGGCGATCCGCAGAGGTCTTCGCGTATCTCCCGAAGAGCGCGTCTGACGCCGGCCTCCACTTTGGCCTGCGGGAGGGCTATGCCTTGGAGAGGGTGTTCTGGCAACAATTCCAGGCGTCGTTGCATCTGGAGCTGCCGAATCATCAGATAAAGAAGCTCACGGACCTCCTCCGCATGGCGAAGACGGTGCTCCAGGACCTCTACGTCAACCTTTTGCCCACGAGGCATTGCCAACCAGCGTCTTCGGGCTTCTAGTCTGCTTGCAAGCGGCCAACCACCATGTGGCGCGCTAGAAGTGTTCAGCATGCCTCGAGGGTGCCCAGCAGGCGTATGTCTGCGTCAGGATGCAGTGTCCCCACATGGATGTGGCGTTTGTGGCTGCACGGCCCCCCGAAAGGAAGAACCAAACAGTGGAGCAGTTCCTGGCCGAGGTGATGGAAGGAGCCCGGATCACCGAGGCCGAGTGTCCTAGGGACACTGTATTTTTATGTAGTACTTCGGAATGCCGAAGTTCAGAGGAATGTAAAAGATTTCCTCTTATTTGAAATGTATGCAGCTTTATATTCTGACATATAATTGTATGCTTTATTTTTTTAACTCCTGTGTGACTGTGTTAAACTAAAAGTGACCAGGCTTCGACCCCTTTGTACAATATACAAAGGGTGTTTCATAGGCAATCATGACCCTTAGCCAACCTATCGGTTCCCAAAGGAGGTCCATGCACATTGAAACAAGGAAATCAGACTATAATGGTTTTATAACTTTCACTTAGTCATAGGAGCTGGACTGTAAGGGCTAATGATGAACCCCCTGTGTGCAAAGTGGTTGGCTATGTAGCCGGGGTTTATTCCCCTAACCACTTCGGCTGATTTGATAAAAGGCCCTTGATTTAACATGGATGATCTCGAATGATACATTGCTTGACACTCTCATTGGACGGCCAACCAGTTTACGCTTACCAAGACGGTCTGTATTCGGCTTTCTCCACTGAGGCGCTTTGCCATTCGAGCCGCTAGTGAAATCACAGTGGTTCTCCCTTTACACCCTTAGCCGAATGGATCAGAAACGTAAGGGGTAAGCACAGAAGTTAGGCAACCCAACTATTAACCAAAATCAAGGTTCAAAGTTGATTTATAAAACGCGACATCCAAGAAGTCGAGTAGATGTTTCGGACTTTATAGTTGACGCGTGAGATTAAAATATAAGCCCCTGGTAATGCAAATGACAATTGTATCAGAAAGTACACTTACATATAAGGAAATGTTTAATGACCTCAAGGGGTGCATTTTCTTTATTTCATGTGGTCAAGCCGTACATGCCGAGCTTTAACAAAACAAACTTGTAAAAGATACAATGTGTAAAAAAGAAAAGGAAAGGAGTAAAACCAGGGTGGACATGTTGCCAAATTGATTAGCCCGAGTCCCTCCCTATCGCATGTCTGCATCTCTGTGTTGTTAAGCAGCTCGTCTTCATTGATAGAGAAGTTGGTATGGGTTGTCTACAAGCTCAGCCGTTAGTTTGCTTGGTGCTTTCATCGGTTGAGTCCTTTAAAAAGGTGTGCAGCTACCGCTTGGATGGTTTAAGCAATGTGTACATGTCACTCCCGTTTGTGCCTTTTACAACGCCCTGCCAGTATGCAAGTCCGAAGTGCGCCGCTGTTCGGTCAAGCTGACAACAACGCATCATTTGCTTCAGCTCCTCGGCCGCCCATGGAATTTTTAGTTCAAACTTATGCATGCTAGGGATGTAATGCCCTTCTCAAGGGAGGCGAATGAGGAGCTTGTGCCCCTATTTGGGATGAGAGGATGCCTGACCGGGGTCGACCTATGTAGCCCGTGTGTGCTTTGATAAGTTGGGCATGTGTTTAGCTGCACGAGCTGCCTCCTCAATTGCATGTACCTCGACTACGAAAGTCGTGGTCTGCTGCTCCGTAAGGTGGGAGCATTCGATGTTACCATTGACAGTAATAACACCGTTTCGTCTCGGCATTTTTAGCTTGAAGTAAGCGTAATGCGGGACTTGTTAAAGTAAGAAAATGTGGTGCGCCCTAGCAACGCGTGGTATCCGCTCCAAAATGGGATGATATCAAAGATTAACTCTTCACTCTAGAAGTTCTCTGGTGACCCGAAGACTACCTCCGGTGTTACTATTCTCGTGCAGCGAACTTCGAGACTAGGTATGAAACCTTTAAAGGTGGTGGTTTTGGGCTTGATCTGAGATGAGTCCATGCCCATCTTTCTGATCGTATCAACGTAGATTAAACTGAGGCTACTACCTCCATCCATAAGGACGCGTGTCAGATGGAATCCGTCAACAATCGGATCCAGGACCAAAGCTGCCGATCTTCCACGCCTTCTGTTGGTCAGACGATCATGTTTGTGAAATGTGATCGGGTAAGCCGACCACGGATTGAACTTTGGGGCAACATGCTCTAGAGCATAAATGTCCTGAAGTGATCATTTCCTCTCCTTTTTAGGGGTGTGCTGGGTAGCGTAAATCATGTTCATGTCTTTTACCTCATGAGGAAACTGTTTCTGGCCTCCATTATTGGACCACCGAGGTACATCTTCATCTTCGCTGTGAGGTTGGGCTTTATTTTGGCCCTCAGTCGCCATATTTTTGGCATTCTTGAAGACCCAGTAGTTCTGGTAGGTGTGATTTGCAGGTTTATCCGAGGTGTCGTGAATCTGTATGGTCTGTCGAGGATCTTTTCTAGCTGGTTGGCTCCATCTTTGTTCCCTGCATTTACTATCATGTCCTCGGTATTGCTCCCACCATTTTTATGCATGCGCTTATGCTTACTGCGCCTGGGCTTGCCATTGGCGTTGCGAGCTTTCAGAGGTTCCTGCCTCGCCGTTGTGAGTGTTGCAGGCCAGCCAACTATCCTATCATGTGCAAAAGCAGGTCATAAGTGAGGTGAGGACCACCATGGTCTTTGGCTTATCTTGCCCAAGCTAGGGCGCCAGCTACTGATACGTCTCCAATGTATCTACTTTTCCTAACGCTTTTCCTCTTGTTTTGGACTCTAATTTGCATGATTTGAATGAAGCTAACCTCGGACTGTCGCTGTTTCAGCAGAACTACCATGGTGTTGTTTTTGTGTAGAAATAAAAGCTCTCGGAATGGAACGAAACTTTTCGAAGATTTTTTATATCAATAAAGAGAATTTCTGGAGCCAAGATCCACCGGAGGGGGGCACCTGGGTGGGCACAACCCACCAGGGCACGCCCCCTCCTGGCGCACCCAGGTGAGTTGTCCCCACATGGTGGCCCTGCAGACCATGAAACCTACGCTATAAAATCCTATTTTTCCAAAAAAAAATCAGGGAGAAAGAATTATCGTGATTCATGAAATGGAGCCGCCGTCACCTCCTATTCTTCATCGGGAGGCCAGATCTAGAGTCCGCTTGGGGCTCCGAAGAGGGGGGGTCTTCAATCTTCGTCATCACCAACCCTTCTCCATCGCCAATTCCATGATGCTCCCCACTGGGAGTGAGTAATTCCTTCTTAGGCTCGCTGGTCAGTGAGGAGTTGGATGAGATTCATCATGTAATCGAGTTAGTTTTGTTAGGGCATGATCCCTAGTATCCACTATGTTCTAAGATTGATGTTGCTATGACTTTGCCATGTTTAATGCTTGTCACTTTTGGCCCGAGTGCCATGATTTCAGATCTGAACCGTTTATGTTATCACCATTATATCCATGTTCTAGATCCAATCTTGCAAGTTATATTCACCTACTACGTGTTATGATCCGGCAACCCCGGAGTGACAATAGTCGGGACCACTCCCGGTGATGACCGTAGTTTGAGGAGTTCATGTATTCACCATGTGCTAATGCTTTGTTCCGGTTCTCAATAAAAAGGAGGCCTTAATATCCCTTTGTTTCCAATTGGACCCTGCTGCCACGGGAGGGTAGGACAAAATATGTCATGCAAGTTCTTTCCATTAGCATGTATGACTATTTATGGAATACATGCGTACATTATATTGATGAAATGGACCTAGTGTCGTATCGCCCTAGGTTATAACTATCTCATGATGAATATCATCCAACAAGTCACTGATCCAATGCCTACGAATTTATCTTATATTTTTCTTGCTAAGTTACTACTTCTACTATTACTGTTGCACTTGCTATAAAAATACTGCTAGCACTGTTACCGTTACTATTGCTGATGTCACTACTATCAAAACTATCATATTACTTTGCTACTGATCACATTGTTGCAGATAATTAATCTCCATGTGTGTTTGAATTGACAACTTAGCTGCTAATACCTTCAAATATTCTTTGTCTCCCCTTGTGTAGAATCTATAAATTTGGGTTGAATACTCTACCCTTGAAAACTGTTAAGATCCCCTATATTTGTGGGTTATTAAGACCTTTTTCTGGCGCCATTGCCGGGGAACATAGCTATATTTGTTGAGTCACTTGGGATTATTATCAATTTATCACTATGAAGAATCTAAAGGATGCTAAGACTAAGATTAATCCTTTCCATGGTTATGAAACGGAAACTGGTGTGGCACATCTTACTAAGTTGAATGACATAGCCACCCGTTTTACTCATGATGAGAAGACTCACTATTACTTTATTCTCAAATTATTTCCATTCTCATTAAAGGGAGATGCCTAAGGTGGTAGAGGTAAATTCTCTTATGAAGTTCAATGATAATGGAAATCCTCACAATATGCACCCTAGCCAATGCCTTTATGAGTTTCAAAACTATATTAGAAAACAAGATCACTTCAATGCAAATGTTATGAAACAATTGAAATACAATTCTGATATGATTGCTCGCTTGAGTAACCTGTTATTTAGAATCTCAAATGATGTTAGAGGTATTGGAACAGGTTGCTAAATGTCAAAGAGAGTTGCTAGATGAAATGAATAATAATATACATGACTTTGCTGTTAGAGTAGCAACTAGAGGAGGTAAAATGACTCAGGAACCACTTTATCCCGAGGGACACCCAAAAATAATTGAACAAGACTCTCAAAGAGCTAATACTAATGCACCTAGTCCTACTAAAAAGAAGAACAAAAAATAAAAACGATGGGACTTTGCATGCTTCTAATGAACGTGAAATAGAAAAACCTCCTGATAATGATAATGAAGTCTCTATCTGTGATGCTGAAACTCAACCTGGTAGTGAACACTCACCTTCTGATAATGAAAAATATAATGACGAGGTTCACGAGGATACTCAAACAAATACTAATGAACCAGACAATGATGTTGAGATAGAACCACTAGTTGATCTTGATAACCCACAACCTAAGAATAAAAGGTATGATAAAAGAGACTTTGTTGCTAGAAAACACGATAAATAAAGAGAACCATGGGTTCAAAAACCTATGCGCTTTCCACCTAAGACAACTAAAAAGAAAGATGATGAAGAATTTGAACGCTTTGCTGAAATGCTGAGGCCAGTCTTTTTGCGTACTTGCTTGACTGATATCCTTAAAATGCCTCCTTATGCAAAGTATATGAAAGACATCATCACCAATAAGAGAAAAATATCAAAAGCTAAAATCTCCACCATGCTTGCGAATTATACTTTTAAAGATGGAGTACCTAAAAACATTGGAGATCTGGGAATACCAACTATACCTTCCTCTATCAAAAAGAATTATGTGAAAACTGCTTTATGTGATTCAGGAGCTGGTGTTAGTGTTATGCCTTTCTCTTTATATGAAAAACTTGATTTGAATAAGCTCACACCTACTGAAATATCATTGAAAATGGCTGACAAATCTACCGCCATACCTATCGGTATTTGCGAGGATGTGCCCGTTGTTGTTGCTGCTAATGTTACTATTTTGACTGACTTTGTTATACTTAACATGCCAAGGACGACAACATGTCGATTATCCTTGGTAGACCCTTCTTGAATACTGCAGGGGCTGTTATTGATTGCAATAAAAGCAAGGTCACTTTTCATATCAATGATAATGAGCATACAATGCACTTTCCGAAGAAACAATTCCAAGTGAATGGTATTAATGTTATTGAAAAATCTCCGACAATCACTATTGGAAGTTTTCAAATACCTCTACCTACTATCAAAAAGAAATATGAAATGCTTATTGTTGGGGACATTCATATCCCCGTTGAGGTAACCTAGTGATTTACGAAAGTTCTTCGGTTTCATATTAATCGAAAGTGGTTGTTAATAAGACCTGATCAACCTTATTAATGGATCATTTTTGAGACGTATGAACTTGATGAATTTACTAAGCACTACCTTCTGTCCCTACCTTTATTTTTGTGTTTTTATTAGTTTAATAAAATAAAATGCCATGTTTTGTGTGTTTTCTGAATTTCCCGTGCAATAAAAAAATGACTCAAAAATGAAAGTTATCAGAATGCTCTGAAAATTTAATGCGATTTTTTCTGGATATTTAAGAATTTCTGGTGAAAATAATATCAGAGGGAGGTGCACTAGGTGGGCACAACCCACCTGGGCGCGCCAGGATCCCCAGGCGCTCCCTGGTGGGTTGTGGTCCCCATGTGGCCCCCCTCACTTATCTCTTCACACCACTCATCACCTACCTCCAGAAAAAATTCACCTTTGCTCTCTCTCTCTCTCTCTATGTGTGTGTATGTAACACCCACGATGCGGCTATATCTCCCATGTGTCGGAGCACGACTTAGAGACATAACCGCATAGTAGGCATGTCGCAAGAGGGGTAATCCTTACACATCCCATGTACTGAATATTTAAGGGATAGAGAGTTGGCTTACAATCGCCACTTCACACAATACATAAATATAGCATTACATCATCCAGAATACAATCAAGGTCCGACTACGGAACCAACATAAATAAAGACAACCCCAAATGCATAGATCCCCGATCGCCCCAACTGGGCTCCTCTACTGATCGCCCAAGAAGGAAACATAATAACGTCCCGAATCCTCGTCGAACTCCCACTTGAGTTTGGTCGTGTCCCCTGCACTGGCATCGTCGGCACCTGCATCTGGTTTTTGGAAGTAATCTATGAGTCATGGGGACTCAGCAATCTCACACCCTAATGATCAAGACTATTTAAGCTTATGGGTAGGAAAAGGTTGTGAGGTGGAGCAGCAGCAAGCACTAGCATATATGGTGGCTAACTTACGCAAATGAGAGTGAGAAGAGAAGCAAACCTCGGTCGAGAAGCTATAATGATCAAGAAGTGATCCTGAAACAACTTACGTTCAAGCATAACACGAGGCTGTGTTCTCTTCTCGGACTCCGCCGAAAAGAGACCATCACGGCAACACACGCGGTTGATTCATTTTAATTAAATTAAGTGTCAAGTTTTCTACAACCGGATATTAAAAAATTCCCATCTGCCCATAACCGCGGGCACGGCTTTCGAAAGTTCAAAACCCTGCAGGGGTGTCCCAACTTAGCCCATCACAAGCTCTCATGGTCAACAAAGGATATTCCTTCTAGCGGGAAGACCCGATCAGTCTCGGAATCCCGGTTACAAGACATCTCGACAATGGTAAAACAAGACCAGCAAAGCCACCCGATGTGCTGACAATTCCCGATAGGAGTCAAACGTATCTCATTCTCAGGGCAACACCAGATGAGATAGGCTACGAGTAAAACCAAACCTCGAGTTTCCCCGAGGTGGCCTCGCAGGCGGCTCGGTTCGGACCAACACTCAGAGGAGCACTGGCCCGGGGGGGTTTAAAATAAGATGACCCTTGAGTCTGCAGAACCCAAGGGAAGGTATATGGTGGTAGGTAGGCAAATGGTAAAACCAAGGTTGGGCCTTGCTGGAGGAGTTTTATTCAAAGCGAACTGTCAAGGGGTTCCCATAACACCCAACCGCGTAAGGAACACAAAATCAAGGAACATAACACCGATATGACGGAAACTAGGGCGGCAAGAGTGGAACAAAACACCGGGCATAAGGCCGAGCCTTCCACCCTTTACCAAGTATATAGATGCATTAAAGTAAACAAGATATAATAATGACATCCCAACAATATCCATGTTCCAACAAGGAACAAACTCCATCTTCACCTGCAACTAGCAACACTATAAGAGGGGCTGAGCAAAGCGGTAACATAGCCAAACAACGGTTTGCGGGGAAAGGTGGGTTAGAGGCTTGACATGGCAATCTAGGAGGCATGATATAGCAAGTGGTAGGTATCACGGCATAGCAAAAGAGCGAACTACTAGCAAGCAAAGATAGAAGTGATTTCAAGGGTACAGTCATCTTGCCTGCAAAGTTCTCCGCGTTGACGAAAGCTTGATCCTCGTAAGCGTACTCAACGGGTTCCTCGATCACATACTCATATCCCGGCCCTACCCAAAGCAAGAACACAAACAAAAGGACCAACAATCAACCACGGTGCAATGCACACTCAACATGATGCAAAACATTGCATGACATGCGGGATGTGATATGCAATGCATATGCATTCTTCGGAAGGGAAAGATTGAACCAGGCCTCAACTTGGCAAACCAAGTGCACCTATGGAAAGATGAGTTGATTTTGGTCGAAAATGATATAAAGATCACCGGAATCGGATGCATGGTTTGCAAATGGCAAGCAAAACAATAATGGCACAATTCTGCGATTAACAGCATGATGCCATCTAAAATGCAACAAGAAGCTAAGCTACTGCACTCCAACATAGCAACAAAGCACATGGTAGTGATCTACTCAAAAAGCTTGACAAAAGATGAATACTGAGCTACGGCTAAAACACACAAGAGCAGGTTCAAACAAGCATGGCAAAAGTGCAAAAGATATCAGCTCCACAGACTTAGTGAAAATACTAACATGTCAAGAATTAATATCAGGAAGCAATGTTTAGAGCAAGATAACAACATGCTACAGGAACAGAACATAGCAATACATGGCATGGCATGAATCTACTCAAATCATAGAACAAAACTCCCTTAGTGACCATAAGCCAAAAAGGATCAGAAGATATGATGGCACCCATGTAAACATAGCAAGTTTCGTTAACAGATTCAGACTATGCAGAAAACTGGACATGGTAAAAACAGAATTATGAAGGCCTCTTTGCAAGCTCGATTCACTCACCACAAGGCATTGCATGACAAGATAAGCATAGCAATACCAAGAAGACATGTTCATGAAGCTAACCATGGCAAGAACAATCTCATAGCATGCATGGATCAACTACAACAACCTTAGCAAAATTGATTAACACGTAAACAATCTGCCAGGAACATTTTATAGCAAAAGTAGAGCAAGATTGAGTCATGCTAGGTCACTCCATAAATGCAAACAGGGACATGGATGGATAGATCACAACCATATGTCCAAATCATCCTTACTTAACATACTCAAAAGAAGCATGGATCTCTCTGTAGCAACATGAATACATGGCATGAAAATAACAGCAGCGAAATGACTTAGTGAAATCGTAAGTCCCTGAAAACAGCAATATTACGAGAGCTACTTTGCATGCTTGTGCTAGTCACCACATTGATCCCAAAAATACATGGCATACACCCCTGTAAAGATGGCATGGCATAGCCCAAAACACATGTAGAGCTCAAGCCCATATGCAGCACACAATAATCATGGAAAAATTGACAAATGCTCAAGATCTGCTAAGTAACAGGAACTAACATTTTATAGCACTCTTGCATAAACGATTTGGGCAACAATATGGACTCAAACAAGCATGGCACAATGGAACAAAATGGGGGTAGGTATGGAGAGGCAAGGTCCTAGCTATGGAGAGGTTGTAAACACAAGGGATGTACGAGTTCAGGCCCTTCTCGGAAGAAGTAATAGCCCTACGTCTCGGAGCCCGGAGGCGGTCGAGTGGATTATGAGTATGTGAGTTACAAGATGCCGAACCCTTCTGCCTGTGGAGGGGGGTGGCTTATATAGAGTGCGCCAGGACCCCCGCCAGCCCACGTAGGAGAGGGTTTAAGGTGAGTTAAGTCTGGGGCGTTACTGGTAACGCCCCACATAAAGTGTCTTTACTATCATAAAGTCTACTTAATTACAGGCCGTTGCAGTGCGGAGTGCCCCTTGACCTCCTGGTGGTCGAGTGAGTCTTCGTGGTCGAGTCCTTCAAGTCAGTCGAGTGAGTCCCTCGTTGGTCGACTGGAAGGCGACCTCTTCTAAGGGTGTCCTTGGGTAAGGTACTTAGATCAGGTTCGTGACCCTACCCTAGGTACATGACCCCATCATTAGCCCCCGAATGGATCGAGGCTTCGAGTGAGGAAGGAGTTGATGTTGTTTCCGATTAACCTTTGCGCTCTGGTCGTGCATTGTTCTGGACCAAAGAATCTCTTCGTCGATGGTGAGCAACTTGTCTTCAGTCGACTCGATTCATTCTCTTCTTTCGTCGAGTGATCTTTCGGGCTTCAACGATCCCCGAGCGACGGATCGCGGGAAACCCCGCGTCTGACAGACTGATCTGCCGTTCGCGGATTCTGCGGGATGCGAAATTTGGGGACGCGCGCGAAGTGGAGCGGACCGCGGCGTTCGGATGGGACGGGACATAGACGCCTCGATCTCCGCGCCGCTTTCTTCGCCACGTATCCCGTCTGCATAACTGCTCCCGGATATGATTAGATCGTCCGGGCCCACCTGTCATCCACTCGGAAGGGACCTTATAAATGCGCCCGGCGAGGATTTCTGTGCTGCGCCTCAGCATTCTCTCTCTCTCTCTGCTCCCTTCGTCCCCGCCCAGCGCGCTCGCTCTCGCCTCCGCACAACTTCCCTTCGCGCATCTCGCCGGCAACCATGGCCAAGGAGAAGACGGCGGCGCTGGAACGTGCGAAGAAGGCGTCGGCATCGGAGAAGGCAAAGGGGAGATCTACCAGCCGCGAAGGGTCCTCGTCCAGATCCCGCCTGCCGAAGGGCTGGGTCCAAGGAGACTGGATCCAGTCGACCATCACAGAGAAAGACCTCCTCGACATGGCCAACGAGGGCTTGATTCCTCATGGAGCTGCGAGGCTTCCGGGGGAGGAATGGCAGCCCCAGCCAGAACAGGGTGAGTGTGTGCTCTTGGCCACCCATGTTGATCGTGGATTTTCCTTGCCGCCGAGTATTTTCTTCCGTGGCTTCTTGAATTTCTTTGGAGCGCAGCTCCACCACTTTACCCCAAACTCTATTGCCTATCTTGCCGCGTTCGTGTCCATGTGTGAGGGTTTCCTGGGCTGTCGACCGCACTGGGGTTTGTTCAAGCATATATTCACGTGTCGCTCTCAGACCATGAAGAAGGCGAGCCCAGGTGATGAGAGAACCCGAGTCGTCCAAATGTGTGGGGGTCTGGGAATCCAGGTGAGGAATAAGAGCACCTTCCCGCCCATGACCTTTCCCGAGTCAGTCAGAGGCTGGCAGTCGACCTGGTTCTACTGCCAGGACCAGTCGACGCCGGGACAGTCGAGTGGACTCCCACAGTTTACCATGGACCGAGTGAACAAGCCCTCCTCTCTGAAGTTGATTCCGGAGGAGAAAGCCGACGTGAAGATGTTGATGGAGCGCGTGGTGCAGTTGGTTCGGGAGGGAGTGACGGGCATGGACCTCCTGGAGGTCTTCCTCAGGCGTCGCATCCAGCCCCTTCAGTTCCGGAGCCACTGCATGTGGTTGTACTGTGGGACTGAAGACGAGACTCGAGTCCATCCAGAAGCAGTCGACGATGTCACTCTGGAAAGATGGATGGTAGCCGTTACCGGAAACAAGGACAACCCACGCGGAGCCAGAAGGATTCCTCCACTCGACCACAACAGCGATCCAAACAAGGTACACTTGCTCTGCTCTCCACTGCGTTCTTGTCGCATTCATTTCTGTTTACCCTGCCGACTGGTCGACTGATCCTTGTCTTGATATCTGCTAGGCCCTCACCGAGCTGTACTCGATGCCCAATGGGGCACAAGCTCCGACTGAGGAGGGTGAGGCGAGTGGGGGCGAGAGCCAGGACGAGGAGGAATGGGACTCGGACGTTGCAGAGGATGATGATGACGATGATGATGATGACGGTGATGAAGATGATGTTGAAGACGAGGAGGAAGAGGAGGAGGAGGTCGTACCATCGTGCTCGGAAAGGCGGTCGAAGCTTGTCCACGACCCTTCGACCGAACGTGGTAAGGGGGTTGTGACCACCGCTCAGTCGACCAAGCGCCCTCGGACCACCTCTCCGGTGCCGACTGAAAAGGCGCCGAAGCAGCCCAGGGCGGCCTCGTCGAAGCCGATCAAGCTCCTGCCGAAGATGAAGGTGTCCATCCCCACCATATCAGGGTAATCGTGCTGCTTAAGTCTTCTTATTTTGTGTGAACTTTGTCTCTGGTCGACGCTGAAGTTAGTCGACTGATCCTTTGGAGTTGCAGTGCTGCTACTTCTGAAACCTCGGCCCGGGCTGATGACCACGAGATGGAGGACGCAGCAACTTCGAAACCAGGTACTGTATTCTTAACGCCGTTCTTAGTCGACTGACTCGCGATCTCTGACCCTGATTCTTCTCCGTAGCCCCACCCACTGTTGTTATCAATCTTCCTGATGATGATGAGGATGAAGAACCACTGAAGCGCAGGAGAAGTAGGAAAGCGTCCGCCAGTAAGGTGCCCCAGGATGTGACGGCGCCTGAGATTCTGATTGCGGAGGAAGAGAACACCACTCGACACACGGTGTCCTTCGCAGATCCATTGACGAGTGCTCAGCAGCCCTCCCTCTTCGCGACGCACCATGTCCCAGAGGACCAAGCTGGCGCGGCGAAGGAAGCGATACGCCAGGCGGGAATCATGATGGAGCAGTTAAAGACCATCCGGGATGCGAGCCAGGCAGCTTATGATGCCAGTTCTGCCCTTCAAAGCAATGTTCAGGTCAGTCGACCACTGTTTGTTCTGTTGGATATGCAACCAAAAACTTTTCCTTTCCGGAATTTATAGTAGTCACCCACTGGGTGTGTCGATTAGACTCCGTGTTTAGCGGGGGCACGCTGAGTGCACCCGCTGGGTGTAGTCCCCAAGGCTAAGGTCGACTGCTGGCAGTCGGCCTTAGGCTTTATGATGTCCATCTTTCTGTCAGTCGACTATGTCGACTGGATTTCACAAACCGGTGGGGGCACGCTGAGTGCACCCACTGGGTGTAGTCCCCGAGACTGTGGTCGACTGCTTGCAGTTGATCACAGTCTTAAAGAATACATCTCTCTTTTTTTTTTGAGGTCGACTGGTCGACTTTGTCTTCAACAAGATTAGTGGGGGCACGCTGAGTGCACCCACTGGGTGTAGTCCCCGAGACTACGGTCGAATGCTTGTATTCGGCTGTAGTCTTAGAAACGTGTGTTTTTTCCTTTTTCACTCGGAAGTGAATTATATTTGACATTTAGTCGATTGGTTCTTCGCAGAACTCTTGTGATCTTGTGGCTCGCTACTCTGAGCTGGAAAACAAGCACACTCAACTCGAGCTGAGCTTGAAGCTGGTTCAGGAGAAGCTGACGAAGGCCAAGGAGGAGACCGAAGGTATGTTTGGTGAGACCCTGACGACTGCTTTTCCCCTTGCTTGTTTCAAAATCTGATCTTGCTGTGACTTGCAGGTAAGGTAAGGGAGGCCCAACAGAAGAAAGACCTCGAACTAGCTGAGAAGATCAAGCTTGCTGACGAGAAGTTAGCTTCAGTCACCAAGCTTGAACAAGACAATACCAATCTGAAAGCTGCTCTTGGGATTGCCAACAAGGAGGTCAGTCGACTAAAAACTGATAAAGCTGCCCTGACCGACCAAGTCAGCAAATTGACTGGGAAGAAAACTGATCTGGAGGCCTTCCTGAGTGGTCTTGCCAAGAAGCTGTTTCTTATGCTTGAAGGTAAGCCTCTATGCTCGGCAAACATTTCCAATCGTGGTTTTTCCATTCGACCATCCTCTTGACTCAGTGATCATCCTTGCAGAATTTTGCCAAAACTTTGAAGAAGAAACTAGTCGACTGGAGCCAAACCTCGACCCCGTCAATTCTCCGGTGAACGACGAAGTTGCCATGGATGTTTTCCGACTGGAGTCTCGTGTTGCAGCTGTTGTGGATTATCTCGCAAGGCTAAAGGCCGCCACCTCTCGCATCGACTCGACACTCTGGCCTGAGGAGACACTTTAGAATGACCTTGAGTCGCTGATGGCCCGCTTGAACACGATCCCTGGTCGAGTGCAGGAATGGAAGAAGTCCTCGGCTCGGTGTGGTGCAGATGTTGCTCTGTGTCTGGCCCGAGTCCACTGTAAAGATGCGCGAGAAGAGAAGCTGGCGGCCCTTCGGGTGGCCAACACCAAGAAACACGACTTCAGGTCCTTTATGGAAACTTTCCTTGCAGCTGCCACTCGGATCGCCGACGGGATTGACCTTGATGAATTCGTTGCACCTTCCAGCCCTCCACAGGAGGGGTAAAAAACTTCTTCTGGCTCGACGCTTTAAATTTGCCTCGGTATGCCGAGTGGAATTGTAACCGATAAACCTTAACAGGCTTAACGCCTGAGCACTTTCGGTTCCTTTAGATATCGATTCAAACTTAAATTTGGTGCTTGAATACGATTGCCTTTGGCTCGAAATGTCTTTTGCAGGTTTAAAGCAAGGCACCTTTACAGCAATCGACTTATTCTTTAGTCCACTTAGGCGAGCACTGGGCTGCGGCTAAGCCTCCGAGTGGAAGCCCGGCTTACCACTCGGTAGGATTTCTATAACTTAGGTGAGCACAGGGCTGCAGCTAAGCCCCCGAGTGAGAGGTTTGCTCTGCACTCGGTAGGATTTTTATAACTTAGGCGAGTGCTTGGACTGCAGCTAAGCCCCCGAGTGAGAGGGTCGCTCTTCACTCGGTAGGATTTTTGTAACTTAGGCGAGCACAGGGCTGCAGCTAAGCCTCCGAGTGAAAGTCTGGCTTACCACTTGGTAGGATTTTGATAACTTAGGCGAGTGCTTGGACTGCAGCTAAGCCTCCGAGTGGAAGTCTGGCTTACCACTCGGTAGGATTTTGATAACTTAGGCGAGTGCTTGGACTGCAGCTAAGCCCCCGAGTGAGAGGGTTGCTCTTCACTCGGTAGGATTTTTGTAACTTAGGCGAGTGCTTGGACTGCAGCTAAGCCCCCGAGTGAGAGGGTCGCTCTTCACTCGGTAGGATTTTTATAACTTAGGCGAGTGCTTGGACTGCAGCTAAGCCCCCGAGTGAGAGGGTCGCTCTTCACTCGGTAGGATTTTGATAACTTAGGCGAGCACAGGGCTGCAGCTAAGCCTCCGAGTGAAAGTCTGGCTTGCCACTCGGTAGGATTTTTATAACTTAGGCGAAACGGATTCGCAACTAAGCCTCCGAGTGAGAGTCTGGCTCACCACTCGGTAGGATTTTTACAAACTTAGGCGAAACGGATTCGCGGCTAAGCCACCCACTGAGGAGGAATTTTATTTGGACAAAAATAAAAAGTGACAGAAATTATGGAGGAACCATGACACTATTATTTTGAGGTCCATGAACTACAGAAGTACTTTATTGCAACTTATCCGAGTGATAAAACTTAAGTGTAAAATGGGCGGAGTAGCTCCGCGTTCCAAGCTCGGGGCTCGTCGATATTATGCTCGACGTTGTAAAGACGGTACGCCCCGTTGTGGAGAACCTTGGTGACGATGAAGGGGCCTTCCCAAGAAGGAGCAAGCTTGTGTGGTTTGTGCTGATCCACTCGGAGAACCAAATCCCCTTCCTGGAAGGCTCGACCTCTCACATTTCTGGCGTGGAAACGACGCAAATCTTGTTGGTAGATGGTCGACCGGATCAGAGCCATCTCCCTTTCTTCCTCTAAAAGGTCGACTGCGTCCTGCCGCGCTTGTTCAGCCTCTGCTTCGTTGTAGATTTCAACTCGAGGAGCATTGTGGAGAAGATCACTCGGCAAGACTGCTTCAGCTCCGTAGACCAAGAAGAATGGAGTTCTTCCGGTCGACCGATTAGGTGTGGTCCGCAGCCCCCAAAGCACTGAGGGAAGTTCGTCGACCCAAGCTCCAGCCGCGTGTTTGAGATCACGCATCAGTCGAGGCTTCAATCCCTTAAGAATCAGTCCATTAGCTCGCTGTGCTTGCCCATTCGACTGCGGATGGGCGACTGAAGCGTAGTCGACCCGTGTGCCTTGGGAGTTGCAGAAATCTCTAAATTCCTCTGAGTCAAAGTTCGACCCATTATCTGTAATGATGCTGTGCGGGACTCCATATCTGAATATTAGTTCCCTGATGAAGCTAACAGCAGTACCGGTGTCAAGGCTCTTGATTGGTTTAGCCTCGATCCACTTGGTGAATTTGTCGACTGCCACCAGTACATGCGTGAAGCCACTTCGTCCTGTTCTCAAAGGACCGACCATGTCCAGTCCCCATACTGCGAAAGGCCAGACGAGTGGGATGGTCTTCAGGGCCGACGCAGGCTTGTGCGACATATTCGAGTAGAACTGACATCCCTCGCACTTATCCACTATATCTTTTGCCATCTCATTCGCCTTTGGCCAGTAAAATCCGGCTCGGTATGCTTTGGCCACGATGGTCCGAGAGGACGCATGATGACCACAGGTCCCCGAGTGAATGTCATTGAGGATGAGTCGACCTTCTTCTGGTGTTATGCACTTCTGACCAACTCCAGTCGCGCTTTCTCTGTATAATTGTCCTTTGATTACGGTAAAGGCCTTAGATCGACGGACGATCTGTCGAGCCTCTTCCTCATCCTCCGGAAGCTCTTTTCTCAGGATATATGCGACATACGGAACTGTCCAGTCGGGAATGACCACCAAAACCTCCATGATCAAGTCGACGACCGCTGGGACTTCAACTTCAGTCGGATCTGTGGTACTCTTGGGTTGTGGAGTTTCTTCGGTGAAAGGATCTTCTTTGACTGACGGAGTGTGTATATGCTCCAAGAACACACCACTCGGAATGGCTTCTCTCTTGGAACCTATCTTTGCTAGATCATCAGCTGCTTGATTTTTCAGTCGGGGTATATGATGGAGCTCCAACCCCTCGAACTTCTTTTCCAGCTTCCTCACTGCACTGCAGTATCCAGTCATGGCTGGGCTTCTCACGTTCCACTCTTTCATCACCTGATTGACCACTAAATCCGAGTCGCCATAGACCATCAGGCGACGGACGCCGAGTGAAATGGCCATGCGCAACCCATATAAGAGGGCCTCATATTCTGCCTCATTGTTGGAGGAGTGAAAGTGAATCTGGAGCACATATCTGAGCTTATCTCCTCTGGGGGAAACCAGGACAACCCCAGCACCGGAACCATTCAACATCTTAGAGCCATCAAAGAACATGGTCCAATGCTCCGAGTGAACTTCAGTCGGCTGCTGTTGTTCAATCCACTCGGCGAGGAAATCTGCTATTGCCTGGGACTTAATGGCTTTCTTTGCCTCAAACTTGATATCAAGGGGAAGAAGTTCAATCGCCCATTTGGCCACTAGACCAGTTGCATCTCTGTTGTGCAAAATCTCTGATAGTGGAGCGTCGCTGACGACTGTGATGGAATGATCAGAAAAATAATGAGCAACCTTCTTTGTGGTCATGTATATTCCATACACACGCTTCTGATAATGAGGATATCTCTGCTTGGATGGAGTCAAGACTTCAGACAAATAATACACTGGGCGCTGAACTTTGAGAGCTTTTCCTTCTTCTTCCTGCTCGACCGTTAGCACAGTACTGACGACTTGTCCTGTGGCTGCGATATAGAGCAACAGAGGCTCTTTGCTGATTGGAGCAGCAAGCAGCGGCTAGGTGGAAAGCAGAGTTTTTAGCTCGGCAAACGCTGCATCAGCTTCTGGAGTCCACTCGAACTTGTCTGTCTTCTTCATCAGTCGGTAAAGAGGCAATGCCTTTTCACCGAGTCGTGAGATGAATCGACTTAAAGCGGCCAAGCATCCAGTAAGCTTCTGGACATCGTGCACTCGCACAGGGCGTTTCATTCGGAGAATAGTGCCAATCTTCTCTGGGTTAGCGTCGATTCCCCGCTCGGAAACGAGAAAACCGAGTAACTTGCCACCAGGAACTCCAAATGTGCACTTCGATGGATTGAGCTTGATATCATATCTTCTGAGGTTGGCAAATGTTTCGATGAGATCAGCGAGCAGGTCGGAACATTTTCGTGACTTGACAATGATATCATCCATATATGCTTCCACATTCCGACTGATTTGAGTGAGTAGACACTTCTGAATCATTCGCATAAATGTGGCTCCGGCATTCTTGAGGCCGAATGGCATGGTGATATAGCAGAAGCACCCGAATGGAGTGATGAAAGCTGTTTTAACCTCGTCGGGTCTGTACAGACGGATCTGGTGGTACCCGGAGTAGGCATCTAAAAAAGATAGCCCCTCGCATCCCGCGGTCGAGTCAACAATTTGATCTATGCGAGGGAGAGGAAAATGATCTTTCGGGCAGGCTCGGTTGATGTGCTTGAAATCAATGCACATTCGGAGCGACTTGTCCTTCTTGGGAACCATGACGACATTAGCGAGCCACTCGGAGTGGTATATCTCTCGGATAAATCCTACCGCCAACAGTCGAGCCACTTCTTCACCAATGGCTTTTCTCTTCTGGACGGCAGACCGCCGAAGATGCTCTTTGACTGGTTTTGCAGATGAGTCGACTCTTAGGCGATGCTCAGCCAGTCCCCTGGGAACACCTGGCATGTCAGCGGGCTTCCATGCAAAAATGTCCCAGTTCTCACGGAGGAACTGGATGAGCGCTTCTTCCTATTTTGGGTCGAGTGTTGTGGAGATGCGGGTCGGAGCTGCATCAGGGTCGGTCGGGTGAATGTGAACAGGCTTCGTCTCACCGGACGACTGGAATGCAGACTCTGTGGCGGGTTTCTTTGATCGCAGCAAGTCACTCGTATCTGCGTTTTGCTTGTATTCTTCGAACTCGACCGCTGTCACCTGGGAATCGGCAATCTTGGAGCCCTTCTGAAAGCACTCTTCTGCCTTTTTCCGATCACCGGTGACAGTGATCACTCCTTTGGGGACGGGCATCTTCAATTTGAGGTACACGTAGCATGGTCGAGCCATGAACCGTGCGTAAGCTGGTCTCCCCAAAATGGCATGATATGCACTCTGAAAATCCACGACCTCAAATGTCAACTTTTCTTTGCGAAAATGTTTCGAATCACCAAACACCACATCCAAAGCTATTTGGCCGAGTGACTCGGCCTTCTTCCCTGGTATAACTCCATGAAAGCTCATGTTACTAGTGCTCAGTCGGGACATCGGAATGCCCATTCCTTTCAGTGTGTCTGCATACAACAAGTTCAGCCCACTTCCACCATCCATCAGCACCTTTGTCAGTCGAGTGCCTTCGACAACTGGATCGACCACCAAAGCTTGCCTCCCAGGGGTGGCAATATGAGTCGGGTGATCAGATTGGTCGAATGTGATGGGTATTTGAGACCATTTCAGATAATTTGCTTTTGTTGGGGCAACCATGTTCACCTCTCGGTTAATGACTTTCAGTCGACTCCTGCTTTCCACATCTGCAAAGATCATCAGAGTGGAGTTGATATGTGGATATCCTTCCTCACTGTCCTCCTTGTCTTCGGCCTTGTCTGACTCCTTCTCCTTGTCCTTAGACTGTTTTCCCTGAAACTGCTGGATCAGGAGTCGACATTGGCGAGTGGTGTGCTTCGGGTAGATGATATTCCCCTCTTCGTCTTTCTTCGTATGGATGTGACATGGCATATCCATTACGCCGTTCCCTTCTTTATCCTTTACCTTCTTGGGGTTCCAGGATCCTTTTGGTTTCCCCTTAAACTTTCCTTGAGTCACGGCCAGAGCCTCTCCAGGAGCTGCCGGTTCAGCCTTCTGCTTCTGTTTCCAACTAGTGTTTCCTTTTTCCGACTGACTCGGCTTGTGCTTGCCGCTTCGGAGTCGGTCTTCTTCTTCGCCGTTGGCGTACTTGGTAGCAATCTCCATCATCCGACTCAAGGTCATGTCACCGGTTCGACCAAACTTCAAACTCAGTTCTCTGTTCTTGACGCCATCTTTGAAGGCGCAGACTGCCTGATGATCAGACACATTCTCTACAGTGTGGTGCAAAGTGATCCACCTCTGAATATACTCTCTGAGAGTCTCATTAGCCTTCTGCACGCAGACTTGCAACTCTGTCAATCCAGCTGGTCGCTTGCAAGTCCCTTCAAACGTTCTGATGAACACTCGGGATAGATCTTCCCAAGCGTAAATGCTGCTAGGAGGTAATTGAGTCAACCACGCCCTGGCAGAACCTTCCAGCATGAGGGGCAAATGCTTCATGGCCACCTCGTCGTTCCCACCACCGATCTGAACTGCCACTCGGTAGTCTTCAAGCCACGTTTCAGGCTTAGACTCACCAGTGAACTTGCTGACTCCTGTTGCCAACCTGAAATTGGGAGGGATAACTGCGGCTCTGATAGCTCTGCTGAAACATTCAGGACCAGAAATATGCATTCGACTGCTTGTGGGCGCATCTCTGTCGAGTCCGCCTCGATGGGCTCTGTTCCGGTCGACCAAACCTTGCACGATAATGGATCGCGCATCGAAGCCTGGTTCTCTGGGGTCGACTGGAACCCTTCGCCCTGTACTGTACTGACGCCTGTCATCTTGCCACCGAGGAGTGTAAGACCCACCCCTCAGAGGAGAATTGGGCACTCGACGCCTATCATCTCGGCCGAGTCGGTCCCCATATTGATCTTGCCGATTCTCGCGCCCTTCACGCCGCGGAGGCGATCTGGGGCTGTGAGCCGACTGAACCGTATTCGCAGTGACAGATCGACTGTGAATTTTGTTGCGCGACTGAGACACGGCTGAATTCTGATCTCCTGCTGCCCGGAGCAGATCCCTGATCTGCAGCAACCTCTGCCAGCTTCCGACTGCAAAGGCTGGATGGACTCTGCTATACGGGTCGCAGCTGCTAAATTTTGGATTGGGGTTCGATATACCTGAGTCGGCGGGAAGAGTTGACGTCGACTGGTGTCGGGAACTCGTTGCCTCGCGCGCTCGTCGAGTGCTCGCTGAAGATTCTCCAGTCGAGTGCGCTCGGCCAAATTGGCCAGACGTGCCTCCTCTAAGGCACGAGCCTCGGGGGTTTCTCCTGCGATGGGAGTACGCAGGGCATCCACGTTCCTGCGGCGAAGTTCCTCTCTTTTCAGAGAGTCGAGTGGCTCGGGCTGGTACTCTTCATGGCGTCGTGCGGGGTCGTCTCCGTCACCTACTCCACCATCACGGGCGAAGCCAGGGGGACTGCGGGGCCCGTCGACCATCAAGATTTCTGCCGCTGGATCACTGCTACCGCACTCGGATGCAGTCTCTACGGAGCCAGTCGACAGATCGAACAAGCCGTAGAGAGATTCGTTGGGCTCGATTGCCGCTACTTGGGTGGTGGCCGATTGGCGAGCCACCGCGTGCCTCACCCATCGCTGAAGCCTCGACCGGCCCGAGCGCTTGCGCTGGCGGGAGACCGGGAGGGTGGACGATGGAGGAGCCGACCGATACTGGGTCGATGGTTGCCGCAGCAGAAGCCGCGGACACATGCGCGAAAATGCATCGCACCGCGGACGGGGAGCGCATCTACGTAGAGTGGAGCCTCCTGGAGCCATGCAGAGTCTTCGGCGATGAAGGTGAGAGTGCCGAGACGGATCTCTTGACCCCCGACCAAAACTCCAGCAAACACCATGATGAAAGTACTCGGAAGAATCGCAACTTCTCCACAAAATCGCTAAAACACCTGCCCCACGGTGGGCGCCAACTGTCGTGGTTCTAAGCCTGACAGTAGAGTGGGGGTAGGTATGGAGAGGCAAGGTCCTAGCTATGGAGAGGTTGTAAACACAAGGGATGTACGAGTTCAGGCCCTTCTCGGAAGAAGTAATAGCCCTACGTCTCGGAGCCCGGAGGCGGTCGAGTGGATTATGAGTATGTGAGTTACAAGATGCCGAACCCTTCTGCCTGTGGAGGGGGGTGGCTTATATAGAGTGCGCCAGGACCCCCGCCAGCCCACGTCGGAGAGGGTTTAAGGTGAGTTAAGTCTGGGGCGTTACTGGTAACGCCCCACATAAAGTGTCTTTACTATCATAGAGTCTACTTAATTACAGGCCGTTGCAGTGCGGAGTGCCCCTTGACCTCCTGGTGGTCGAGTGAGTCTTCGTGGTCGAGTCCTTCAAGTCAGTCGAGTGAGTCCCTCGTTGGTCGACTGGAAGGCGACCTCTTCTAAGGGTGTCCTTGGGTAAGGTACTTAGATCAGGTTCGTGACCCTACCCTAGGTACATGACCCCATCAATCAGCTCCACAGACTTAGTGAAAATACTAACATGTCAGGAATTA
The DNA here is from genome assembly GCF_002162155.2 of Triticum dicoccoides. Lineage (NCBI taxonomy): Eukaryota > Viridiplantae > Streptophyta > Magnoliopsida > Poales > Poaceae > Triticum > Triticum dicoccoides. The sequence continues at coordinate 325,414,106 of NC_041392.1, read as the reverse complement.
ATATCAGGAAGCAATGTTTAGAGCAAGATAACAACATGCTACAGGAACAGAACATAGCAATACATGGCATGGCATGAATCTACTCAAATCATAGAACAAAACTCCCTTAGTGACCATAAGCCAAAAAGGATCAGAAGATATGATGGCACCCATGTAAACATAGCAAGTTTCGTTAACAGATTCAGACTATGCAGAAAACTGGACATGGTAAAAACAGAATTATGAAGGCCTCTTTGCAAGCTCGATTCACTCACCACAAGGCATTGCATGACAAGATAAGCATAGCAATACCAAGAAGACATGTTCATGAAGCTAACCATGGCAAGAACAATCTCATAGCATGCATGGATCAACTACAACAACCTTAGCAAAATTGATTAACACGTAAACAATCTGCCAGGAACATTTTATAGCAAAAGTAGAGCAAGATTGAGTCATGCTAGGTCACTCCATAAATGCAAACAGGGACATGGATGGATAGATCACAACCATATGTCCAAATCATCCTTACTTAACATACTCAAAAGAAGCATGGATCTCTCTGTAGCAACATGAATACATGGCATGAAAATAACAGCAGCGAAATGACTTAGTGAAATCGTAAGTCCCTGAAAACAGCAATATTACGAGAGCTACTTTGCATGCTTGTGCTAGTCACCACATTGATCCCAAAAATACATGGCATACACCCCTGTAAAGATGGCATGGCATAGCCCAAAACACATGTAGAGCTCAAGCCCATATGCAGCACACAATAATCATGGCAAAATTGACAAATGCTCAAGATCTGCTAAGTAACAGGAACTAACATTTTATAGCACTCTTGCATAAACGATTTGGGCAACAATATGGACTCAAACAAGCATGGCACAATGGAACAAAATGAAGAGCACATCCTGATGAACATTTTTATATATTATGCGCATGAAACGGAGCCACGGTGATAAAGTTATGATGCGATGAACATGGCCTGAAAACATCACAGATCTGGGCGCTTGGTCGTTTTCGGAAGAAAAAACAGGCGGGCGCTGAATAGCTAAAGCGTGCACTGGGCGAAGCATAGAGGGGGCCACTCACCAGATGGGCTCGGCCCAGAGAGGAGGAAGCAGGTGGGCCGGGGAAGTCGGGCTGGGCCGGGCCACCCAAGCTAGGCCTGTGGGGTCTGGGCCACGGGGCCCACGTGGCGGCGTCGTCCTCCTCTTGATCTCGCCTGGATCGAGGGAGGCATGGGAGGCGGCGGCCGATGGGGCTCCGGCGAGCCCCCAAGGATGGCGGGGAGGCGAAGGGAGGGGCAGATCCGGCCTTGGCGCTCTGGATCCGACCGATTTCCGGGCGGCGGCGAGCTGATCGAGGCGGCGCGGCGCTGCGGGCAACAGAGGTGGCCGGCGTCGGGGGCGAGGGTCATTGGTCGCAGCGGCGTACGGGCGGCCAGGGGCGGCACCGGCGAGAAGACGGCGGCGGCGGACGGAGGCGCTCGCCCGCGGGTGCTGCGGCAGAGCGGCGGCGAGGGCGCTGGGCGGCGGAGGCGCGACGGCGCGAGGCGAGGCGGTGGCCAGTGGCGAGCGAGCGGGACGGAGCGGCCGGGGCGCGGTGGCGGACGCATCCGGCGCCGTCCGGACGTGTCCGGCGCAGAGGGAGAGGGAGGTCTAGGGTTAGACTGCGCAAAAAATTCGGGAGGAGCACAAATATATAGGTAGAGGGAGCTAGGAGAGTCCAAATGAGGTGCGGTTTTCGGCCACGCGATCGTGATCGAACGGCCGAGAGGATGGATGGGGTTTGGATGGGTTTTGGGCCACTTTGGAGGGGTGTTGGGATGCAACACACACGAGGCCTTTACGGTTCCCCGGTTAACCGTTGGGGTATCAAACGAACTCCAAATGGCACGAAACTTGACAGGCGGTCTACCAGTGGTGTACCAAGGCCGCTTGGCAAATCTCGGTCCATTCCGAGAATGTTTAACACCCTCTCACGAAAAAGAGACAAAAGGGGACGTCGGAGGACATAGGAGTGCCGGATTGAGAAACGGACAACGGGGAAAATGCTCGGATGCATGAGACGAACACGTATGCAAATGCGATGCACATGATGACATGATATTAAATGCATGACCAGAACAAAAGCAAAATGAAAAACAAAACCCAGCCATGAAGGGAAAATCATATCGCATCTCCGGAAAAGGCAAGAGTCAGAGTACGAATATGGAAAGTTGTATCTGGGGCGTTACAGGTTGCCACACAACAACAATTTGAAGGGGGGACAGTGGCGCAGTCTATCCCGACTAAAGGTGGTCTTGGTCTGCAAAGCCTCCGTCCATGACGCGCCGGTGGGCTCAGTGATGACTTCCGCCCTACCCGCCCATCATCTTGGTCCTCTTGCACCGGTCAGGCAACCTTTGGGGATTGCTTTGGGTACGGGTGGCTGGCCTTGCTCCCTTAGCACGAAAGAGGAAATACTCCACATCCATGCCTGATGGCACGGCTTATGGCATCGGTCGTCATCGCATGCATCACCCACGTGAAGACTCAGGGCCGCGCGACCAGGCGGTAGCTCTTGACTTGTTCGCCTCCGAGAGGGGCCTCGGAGGCTGCCTAGTGAGGCTCCTAGTGGCGCCTCGAATCTGCCTGGGGCGCTTGCTGACATGGGCCTCGTGAGGAGTCTTGCTCGAGAAGCTGGGTGGTGGGCCATCCGTTGGGCCCAAGATATGCGCCGCACCCTGGACCATAGGTAGACGGGTTTGGGTATCCCTAGTCTCACGGGCCCAACAATAGCCCATGTGCCTGCGGTGCACATAACTCCGCCTGCTAGGGGAGGCAAAACAGCATGGGCCCCAACCGCCCATGGGCCAGGCTCGACGCATGGCACACGATGGAACATGGGGCGCCCCCACTTCTCCCACGATGCATCGGCAACTGCCTAGGCTAACATAAAGCATGCCTGCGCATGGCGTGAGGCCATCATTACCTCCCTTGTCTTGCATCCACCTTCCTGTGCCTCCCTTCTCGCGATCCAATCCCAGGCGCGACATATCCCCCACCTTCACTCGCAAGTCCACAACACGCGAATGGCTCCTGCCGGCAAGAAGGCAAAGCCGACGGCCCCGGCCTTGAGCGTGCCCACTGTCGGGGCGGCGCTCTTGTGCACCTCCATCAACAACACGGAGGACCAGGGCCCAGTGCTCCCGGTGGTGGACGGCGACTAGAATGAAGGCAGGCAACCAAGATATGGTCGGGCTTACAAGCGCGGGGCGGTCTGGGGACATTCACCTACCCCTTCTTCCTCCACAAATTTTACGCCGACGTTGTTCTTAGAGTTCTTTTATGCCATCCTTTCCAACTACCAGATCCATGCCCTCCATCTCCAACCCAATTCCATTCTCCTTCTGGCCATATTTGCCTTTTACTGTGAGGCTTTCGTGGGTGTGAGGCCCTCGGTGGCGCCGTTTCACCACTTTTTCGACCTATGCTTCACCTGCCGGATCAACGCTCCGCGTGTGTCTCCTTTTTTGTTGTCAAGGTGATGGAGGATGATATCATCTGCTTGAAGGCCGGGAAGAAGGTGGAAGGCTATCGGCAGCGTGGGTTTTTATGGACCAGCCCGCTACTGATGATTCCAGCGGACCGGACCGTGCAGAACCCTGGATCGGGGCATGAGAAGCTCACCGACCTGAAGGCGGAGCCTGTCTTGGAGCGGATGGTCGGGCTGTTGGAGATATGACCTAGAGGCAATCATGTATGATGATATTTCCTATGTGTTTATGAATAAAGATAGTCCTTGGCCATTATAAATGATGTGTATCAGCAAGTACGTGACTTGTTTGTGGGACTATGCATTGTATGATGACTGTCCTAAAAGGTCCCTAGTCGAAAGGGTTGTGCGGACGCACAGCCAACTAGACTAGAATATGACATGGTGGATGGCTCGGTCTCACTAGCCATGGAGCAATGGATGCTATCCAGATAATACCGAGTTGAGATAAGGTCTGAGTCGGACAGACCCACCTATGAGACATAGTGACATGTCATTTGTGAGTCTCTAGTACAGCATCCACTCTATGTCCTAAGACCTGAGCTGGCGCATGTACTCGGGATGGTGACATACCTACTTTGGGCCGACCAAACGCTACTCCATGACTGGGTAGTTACAAAGGTAGGTTTCGGGTTGTCCAGACCCATGTTGCGAGACATGGTCGAGCAAGATGGGATTTACCCCTCCGGCCAGGAGAGATATACTCTGGGCCCCTCATGTGATCCGACCAAGATAAGCATGGCCATGCGACAAGGATTATGAGATAATCCAGTTTGTGGTCGGCATCACTGGAATGAGAAAGAGGTTGGGGTAGCACAAGGATGACAGACTCGCCTTGAGCCCGACAACATATATCGTGTGGGCAAAGGGAATAGAAGTGTGACACGTTGTACAGGTTCACCTAACCGGCTTCATCGGATACTTGGAGTCAGCACGCTTTGCTAGAGACCGCTACCGACTAGACGAGTCGGATGTGATCTGACTCGCGACCAAGTGAACGAGAAACTAAGGGGTCGCACGCTTAAGGGAAGGAACCTGTGAGGCTGTACATGACTCCACGAGTCAGATGTGATCCTACTCGGACTCGGATCCAGGTGGGCTTTAGGATCCGTGCGAGGCCCAAGCGTTGAGCCTGCAATGGATGCCTATATATAGTGGGGGTGCAGCACACTCAGTTGGTTGATCGCTTCAACATTGTCACTAGATTTTGCATGTGTTGCGAATAGCCACCTCCACTCGTCGCCGACTATGTGATCGGACCTAGTAGTACGCCTCATGGTGTTCCTCCTGCACACGTGGATACTGTTAGAGGAGGTGCACTTGCGCCGCTCCGGCGAACCACTACGTGGCATCCAACGACTGGTTGTTCGAGGGAGATCGGACGAGGAGGAGACGAACCACGCGGACGCGCCGCCCCAACTCTTCTTCCGCTGCATGACACTGCACGTCTAGTGGTAACGATCCATGATCTATCTCCCGTAGCATGTTCTTGGTTGATCTGCGTGCAGAATTTTTTAATTTGCAGTCGATGCACCCTACAGTAGATCCCAATAGTTGTATCAGAGCCTCTGCTATAGGATTTGGATTCTGATCGTATGCATATTAGATGTGTGGAGGCGGTAGATGAGATCTATTGTCGTTTATGAGATCAACTATGTGCATGATTGATGAGATCAACTGCACATGGGGATCGATGTGGCTATGTTTTCTGGTAATTGGAATCGACGAGGTCGTGACACAACCTACCCCTACCGGTCGAAATCCGCCATCAGGGTTAACAATGAAATGTAAATCCGAATCAGACCGCTGTGTGTATAGCGCCTTGTATTTCGTGCACGATCACTCAAACCGGTAGATTGCAATTATGTGCATAAATTTGTTTTGTAGGTTTGATGTGAATAATATGGCTCATGTGTACGTGATGCATGTGTGTAAATTATACATGGCATGCGTGTCATGTTTGTCAGCCGGCAGGAGCCAAAGTGTTGTCATTATAATGTATAACAACCTGCGTGTCAACTTGTGATTCTCCGTAAATTCATTACTAGTTGTAGTAGTTGGATAATAGAGATCAGGTTGGTGGCTTGGCATCCTGGCGTGCCGAACAAGATGGAGTTCCTAGATGGTCATCAGAGTCGAAGCCAACCTAGAAGAACATCCATGAAGGAGCCATACTATTTCACAATATATGTTTATTTGTGATTGTTATGCTTCTTGTTTTCTATGCATGTTAATATGGTAGAAAGATCCCTCGTTAAAAATTGCAATCCCTGATGTTGCACCTTTGCACGTCAAGTACGTCTAGTAGTAGGCTCAAAAAGTTGGGGTTCGACTAGGTGTCCTTGAACTGAAGTTCCACTGCATCTGTTAACTTGACAAGGCTATCAAAATGGTTTTGGGCCTTGTGGCAAAGAAGGTTGGGAGCCAGGGTATAAGATACCTACCCGACCGGCATGAGTCATATAGAGATACGATTAGCAAGGAGTTGCTTACTGGATAGGTATGTTGGCTAGAAGTGATGCTAAAGCTCACTAGTTGCATGCGCTAGTTGGATCCTGAATCACTGAGAGTTTGCGGAGGGATGCCGACTTCAGTGGGAGTATTTCTGTTTAAGGCTTGAATTACTCTACATAAACACATTGCTTAGTGATTGCATATTTTTATGTTGTAGATCAATGGCACAGCCTGCTCAACCCAACTTTGCATTGAAATCAACTCTGGAAAAGGATAAACTGAATGGAACAAACTTTACCACCTGGTATAGAAATTTGAGAATTGTTCTCACGCACAATAAAAAGGAACATGTTCTAGAGGATCCACTTCTAGAGGAACCTAACGATAATGCTAATGCCACAACCAAGAATGCCTACCAGAAACTCATTGATGAATCAACGGATATCAACTGTCTGATGCTGGCTTGTATGGATCCCAATTTGCAAAAACGTTTCAAAAATGTTGAGGCTTACAATATGATCGAGAGTCACAAGAGCATGTTTCAGACACAGGCTGCTAGGACCGAAAGGTTCAACATCTGGTGATCCTTGATGTATTGCAGGCTGAAGGAAGGTGATCCACTAAGCCCACATGTGATCAAGATGATCGGATACGTGCAAGCTTTGGATCGGTTGGGCTTCCCACTCTTGGATGAGATGGCTACTGATGCAGTTCTAGGTTCTCTTCCTCCCAGCTATGGGACGTTCATCTCGAACTATCCACTAGTACAACGAGGTGCTATACAAATGGTTTTTAACCCCTTTCCGCGATGGCATTATAAACCGTCGCCAAGGGAGTGACTGTGATAGGGGTGTCCTTCCCACACGACACATAAACCGTCGGGGATAGGGCCTCCTGGCACACACGCTCAGCAAAATGAGGCCATGTGCGATGGGCGAGCGATCAAATACGGTTATACATACAGTTGTGCTAAAAAATACAATTCTACAGGCCAAATCATTTCCGATCGTAAGTACATCCCACACAGTCAGTCTCGGCTAAACATTTCCATTTGTATGTACATTCCACACAGTCAATCCAAGGAATACGTTTCTGTTAGTATGTACATACCACACAGTTAATCCAAGAAGTATGTTTCCATTCGTATATACATCCCACACGGTCACTCCAAGGAAAACGTTCTGTTCGCAGGTACATCACACACAATTTTCCCCATTAAATCGTTTGTGATAGCGTTGCCATTGCACACAATATTAACAATTTTATCGTTTGCGTTATTGAATGCATCACACATGATGCATAGAAGAAACTGTGTGGCAAAGGATGTCCATCACACGCACTTTTTATGTGGTAAACGTTTGCGCAAGGTGGCCTAATGCAAACAGTTATCAAGAGGATGTCGTGTGTGATTGTTCATTTATCCAACACGGCTTATTCCTAGAAACTGTGTGCGTTGCCTGAGGTCATCACCCACGGTATTTTCTCAATAACTGTTTGCAATAGAAAACCCAATTAGTAGGCTAATTGGCCATTAGCTGGCTAATTGCCCTGTTATTAATAATCCATTTATTAATCTAACTGACATTTCATATTAAGCATAGAATATATTTCACTTTTCATATTAAGGAAGCAAGATTTCATAATTGAAATACATTAGGGTACAACATCATATAGCTTCGGCACTCAGCTACCCCATTACACGACTGCACCAGCACCAAGTTTCACACGCAACATCTATAACCTTTCAAAATTAGCATCATAGACAGTACATAGACAGATGGATCTCATCTGAAAAACTGCTGAAGCGGAAGGCGAATATTGAGCGTTGATTGATGTTGAAGGTGTTTGCAACTTTATGAAAGTGCCTGTCCATCCTTCGTCTTCATCGGGAACATTTCAATATTGAACCACGGGTGTTGTATGAATATCTTCATCGCCTCTTGACCATACAGGTGGTTTGAGAGGTAGACATCAATGAACTACTTTGGAAAAGCATGAAAACAAGGATATGCATAAATATCTTCTCTAGATTTAAAATGGCGCAAAGGAATTAAAAAGACAAGGTATAACAGTTAGTACCATCCCGTAGTGAACTGATGTCTTCTTTATTGTGTAGACAAAGATCTTGTTGTTTTTTGTCGCTAATTTCTTTATCGTAACAATCTTTCTGAGTTTCTTGACTTGACTGATATTCATGGACAACTCATTTCCACATATGCAAAAAGGGTCAAACAGTGGGTCAAAACTTCTGACAGCAGGACCTACATGTGCAAGGCCAAATTGTTAAAAACCTAATATTTAAAAACAAGAAGTGGAAAGGTGTGTTATTAACCGCAACATGCTTAATATTTAAAAACAAGTAAACATAGTCATTAAACTTGTATTGTGCATGTCTAAGTACACTAGTTATTGGCCCTGTTTGGATCCATGGGTTAGAGTTAGTTCGAGCTAGTTTGGGCTCAAATAGCCCTAAAGTATCCAAACATGAGGGCTAGTTTGAGCTAGTTGTGTCTAACCCACCCAAAAAACTATCCCACCCAAGAGGTGGTGATTGGGGCTAGTTCTCCTAGTGCATTTATTGTCAATCTAACACTGTCATCCAAACACCTCTTTGGCTAGAGTTAGTTTAGGGTTAGTCATTGTTGAGTATCATTGTTATTTAGGAAACATAGGATTTATTCTACCTTAACTTGTACTCCAAGATGACCATGTACTCCTATATATATGCCCATGAGGCTCAAGCAATACAATCAACTATTCCACCAATCCCTCTCTCCCTTTAAACTGTCATGAGCTAAAAACTAACTCTAACCTCTAAATAAGTTAGAGTATCCAAACAGTGGCATTGTTAAACCAAATGGAAAGGCGTGTTAAATAATCCCTCCGGTCCTTTTTACTCTGCATATAAGAATTGCCTGAAGTCAAGCTTCATAAAGTTTGACCTTATTTATATGAAAAAATATCAACATCTACCATGCTAAAGTTATACAATGTGAAAATTTAAGTCATGACACATGTATTGATATTTATTTCATATTTTGAATGTTGGTATTTTGTTCTACAAAGTTGGTCAAACTTTACGAGGCTTGACTTTAGACAAATCTTATATGCGAACAAAAAATATTCGAAGGGCGTACAACATGCTTAACAGCAACCAAATATAGTCATTCATAGAGCTATTGTTAAATTTGGTATTGATGAAATTGAACTGCACAGTTCATACTAGCACATACAGAACATCACACTGTTAATAGCTGAAATAAACAAGGCATACTACGAACAACCAAAGATGCAACTAAAACTGGACATATGCTAACTACAAACAATCGAACAACCATAAACCGTAGAAATAAAAAAGGCATAATGCAAACAAGCAAATATAGCAATAAATACTGGACAGGTTCTCACTACAAAAAGGGTTCGAGACAACAAATCATGGGTTTCCTCAGTTGTCACATACTGGCTCCTCCTCGTGGTCACCGTCGATGAGGTTTGACTTGCCAGCTGAGGATCCCAAGCCTGCGTCGCAAAACGTGTCCTTCAGAAATGACAAAAGGGGTTCCATGGCGATGAGGTATGGCAAATTGTTCATAACGAGCCGCGTGAGATCAACGGCAGGGCCATCAATGAGATCGACAGCTCTCGAACCCGAAGGGTTGGGGTGGGCAACTTAACATGTGACATAGCCCGCATCAAGCCGTCGGTGTCGACAACCTTGATGTTGTAGTCGGCGTCCGCGACATGCCAGAATACTCTAGCCCGTTGATTGAAAGGCTCGATCCAGGTCCAGTCATTGTCGTCAGCTTCCTCGGCGGCCACCTTGCCGACGTCGGGTGAAGAGGCCGCGATAAAGCTCTTTTGAGCCATTCACTCCTCAAGCTCCCCGAGAAGCGAAGCCGGGCTTTGGCTACAATGCTCTGCAGTAGGGGAGGGGTGGGGATTGGGATCTCTAGGAAAGGGGGCGTTTCGCAGGCATCATCAAAGAAACTCAGGGCAGCGAGGGTATGTATATCAGTGGGTAAACTGCAAGGGCAGACCGACAGAGGTTGAATATGGAGGTGGCACGGCGGCGACAGCCTTAGCTAGGTTTGGAGCAAGGGAGGGGTGGTGTGCATGTGTGTGAGCGGGGGATTTGGGGTGAGCGAAGGATTTGGAGTGTGTGTGTGTGTGGAGGGGGTCCAAGGTGGTGTTTGAGGAAATGCCATGGGTACTGAAAATTTTACTAGGCGGGGCTACCGAAAATTTGGATCAAGGGATCAAAGCAGAGCGGGGCGGGAGTAACAAACATGACACACAATTAAAACATAATAGTCGTGTGCTACCAAACAGAAAACCACTCCAGCCGAGCAGATAATTTTTGAGATTGCGAGGGATGCAGGCAGGAGTAAACTGCCAGAGCTCCAATTCAAAAGAAACCCGGGGCTACTGAAAATTTGGATCATGTGATTGAAGCAGAGCGGAGTAATAGACATCGCACACAGTCCACACATACGAATTGTGTGCTATCAAACAGAAAAACCCTCTACGCGGGTAGATATTTTCGAGATTACGAGGTAGTAGATATTTTCGAGAGCGGGAGGCAAGCCTCATGGAGCCCAATCTACTGTGCTGATGTGAGTGACTGCAGGGGCACGGGCGTGGCACACGGGTAGTCTGACCGAACCATGTCTATTGTGTACCCAATTGCAGACGGTTTCTACATCCAACTCATGTGATGTATATAAATTTGGCAAAAAGAATAACGCGGGAAAGGGTCAGAACATGAACGCACTTGCATGTGGACCAAATATATGTATGAAAAGGGTGGTTTGATGTTCGAATACCCACTGCACAACTTTGATGTGGCACCTGTCGCACAAAGCGCACGGTATTGCTAGTTAGCCACCCCCTACGAACCCCACTTCGTGTCGGCAGTAAGGGAATCCTAGATACGAATGCATGCCCCCAGATAGTTAGGTTTGAAATCTCACCCTACCATAACACAAAACCTATAGGAGTCCATCATATATATGGTCAAACTTCCCCTTTCGCTTCTGGACAAAGGTGGACCGTGTCCCGACCCACAAATGTGTGCTTGTGGCGGGAGATGAGTGATACCACATACGAACCACTTGCGGGTGGCCCTATACTATACGTATGAAAAGGGTGTGGTGTGATATTTAACTATACCATTCACAACTTTGATGTGGCACATGTGCCTCACAAAATAACCGGACTTCCCCGACCCCATGGAGGTTGCGGGTAGTGCGAAGTACCCCCCCCCCACACACACACACACACGTGTCAGGGGAGAGCATCTTGTCGTGGTTTTGTCACGGCAGATGTCCTAGAGAAAGGACTTAATCGTGGAGCCATCGTGACGGGTTAGCTTGAAGGGGTTAAAGCGGACTCAAGGACGCAAGAGAGTTTATACTAGTTCGGCCCCTTCGATGAAGGTAAAAGCCTACGTCTAGTTGTTATGGAATTGATGGGGTTTCGATGACTAGGGAGCCAACAAGCTTCAACTATGTCTCGATTTGTTGTCTGTTTGTCCTTAAACCGCCGCCGGGTCGTCCCCTTATATACATGGGTGACTCCCGTCGGCTTACGGAGTCCCAATACCGGCTCATAGATGTGTCTGGTTTGGTCTCTACTTATTCCTAACTTACAACACAGGTTAACTACTAACGCCGGTTTACGGCTACAGGCCTTGAACCGACCATGTGTCAGGACCCCGACTCGATGTCACATCGATCTAGCCGGTAACACCTCATATCACTTTGCGGCCTCACGCACGGTATCCCCACGGGTGTCGCCTTACCTTTGCCCGGGACCGTTTGCGCCTTTTGGCTCACGTATATGATAGTGTCGCTAGCATCCATATGATAAGGAGCCCGGGCTGACATGACTAGTCGTAAACCCAAAGTGGCACAGACTTACAGGGACAGGCATCCATGACCCAGCTTCGAACGTGTCGGTCATCAGCAAGTGGGTCCGGGCTGTAGCACTGGGCTAGCAGGACTCCGGTAAACCGGGCTGTAGCGGGCTAACAGGACTCCGGTACTCAAAGCGTGACATTTCCCCGAAGGGACAGACACAGGAACGAAGAAGGACACATGCCGGCCAGCCTAAGTGTTCCAGAGCAGTAGCAAGCTACCATGGCTCA
>NC_041392.1:325352458-325399016 GCF_002162155.2 Triticum dicoccoides | reverse complement strand
CGGCGGCTGCGCTCTGCTTCGGGAGAGGGGGCGAGGGAGGCGAAGCAGGGAGAGAGGGAAGAGCTGCACGGGAGAGTGAGGGGGGGTCAGGGGGATCGGGACGGCCTGCGGAAGTCGTCCACGCGGCCAGGAGCTCGTCGGCAAGCAGGAGGTGGCCGCGCGGCCGTGCGCGTGCGAGCACGCAGCAGCTTCGGGGCGAGGGGAGGAAGACGACGGAGGGCTGCAGTGGTGGGCTGGGCCGCCTGCTGGCTGGGCCGGACAGGGAGGAGCCCAGGTAAGCTCCTCCTTTTATTTATTTCTGTTTTTTAAATTTTCTGACATTTGTTTTGATTTAAATAAAATATTAAATCATTTATTTACCTTATGCCAATTTTTGCAGGAGCTAGATATATTATTCCAGAGCTCCTTTATAAATGGCATAATATTTGGACATATATTAATATATATAACTAATATATTTCCAAAGCAAATATTTATGCATTAAATCCAAATGCCCAAAATAAATACCTATGAGCTCTTAAAAATATTGATTTGATTTTTATCTCTGTCCAATATTTTCAGAGAGCAACATGAGCATTTTCTTGGACCCTTTTGGAGAAATTTTTATTTGGGTCATTTTCAAAAATGATTCTGAGGGTTTCACAAATCCCCATTTCAAATTAAATGGAATTTTAAACATGATGCACACACTCTGATGCATGACTAGCTAGGGTGTGACAACTCACCCCCACTCAAAAGAATCTCGTCCCGAGATTTGGGTTCCTCCGGGAAGAAGGCGGGATACTCAAGTCGAAGACGATCCTCCCTTTCCCAAGTTGCTTCATCCTCAGAATGGTGCGACCATTGTACTTTGAGAAACTTGATATTATGACGTCGGGTGGTACGTTCGGTTTGATCGAGAATACGAATGGGGTACTCTCGATATGTAAGATTATCTTGGAGATCAAACGTTTCGTGGTCCACTCCACGGATAGGATCCGAGAAGCAACGCCTGAGTTGAGAAACGTGGAAGACATCGTGGACTCTGGAGAGGTGCGGAGGTAGTTCCAACTGGTAGGCAACTTCTCCTCGTTTGGCAAGAATGCGAAAAGGTCCAATGTAACGAGGAGCCAATTTGCCTTTGATACCGAAACGATGGGTTCCCTTCAGAGGGGTGACCCGAAGATAAGCCTTCTCGTCAACCTTGAAAGTCATTGCCTTATGTTTTCGGTCATATTGACTCTTTTGACGAGATTGGGCTGTTTTCAACTTTTCACGAACGATACGAACTTGTTCTTCTGCTTCCTGAATCATATCCGGGCCAAAGAATTGTCTTTCCCCGGTCTCTGACCAGTTAAGGGGTGTTCGACACCGTCGTCCATAGAGAACTTCAAAAGGGGCTTTACCCAAGCTAGACTGATAGCTGTTGTTGTAAGCGAATTCGGCAAATGGAAGACACTTCTCCCAGTCCATTCCGAATGAGATAACAGAGGCTCGAAGCATGTCTTCTAGAATCTGGTTGACGCGTTCCACTTGACCACTCGACTGAGGGTGGAAGGCGGTGCTAAAGGAGAGACGGGTTCCCATAGCATTTTGGAAACTTTCCCAAAATCGAGAGGTGAAAAGACTTCCTCGATCCGAGTTAATTTCCAAAGGAACACCATGAAGAGACACTATACGGGAGATGTATAAGTCTGCCAGCTGACTAGCGGTTATACTCTCACGAACAGGTAAGAAATGGGCTACTTTGGAAAGACGATCGACAACGACGAAAATAGCATTATTCCCTCTCTTGGTCCTGGGAAAACCGGTAATGAAATCCATACCAACTTTATCCCATTTCCATTCAGGAATAGCTAAGGGTTGAAGGGTGCCAGCAGGCCGTTGGTGCTCTGCTTTTACACGACGACAGACGTCGCAATTTGCAATATACTGAGCAATCTCTCTCTTCATCCTAGTCCACCAGAACCTCTGGCGTAGGTCCTGATACATCTTAGTACTACCGGGATGAATGGTGAGAGGAGATTCATGAGCCTCCTTAAGGATCAACTGCCGTAGATGCTGGTTCTTGGGAACCACTAGACGGTTCTCAAAGTACACAACACCATGATCATTTGTGGAGAAACAACTAGCACCTCCGCTAGCAATGTTCTCTTTGATTTTAGATATTCCCTTATCTCGCTTTTGGGCAGCGATGATTTGATCCGTAAGAGTAGGTTTTGCTACTAAGGTGGAAAGAAAACCTTGAGGTACAATGTGAAGGTTAAGCTTCCGAAATTCCTCATGGAGAAGCGGTTGACTTTGTTGTAACATCAGGTTGTTACAATAAGATTTACGACTTAGCGCATCAGCCATGACGTTGGCTTTCCCTGGGGTGTAGGTTATTCCTAAGTCGAAGTCTGTGATCAACTCAACCCAACGTCTTTGCCTGAGATTCAGATCCGGTTGGGTGAAAATGTACTTCAGACTTTGGTGATCAGTGAATATTTCGCAACGATTACCGAGGAGGTAATGTCGCCAGGTCTTAAGTGCATAGACTACGGCTGCAAGCTCTAGATCATGAGTAGGATAATTCTCCTCATGTGGGTGCAATTGCTGTGAAGCGTAGGCAATTACGTGTCGATCTTGCATGAGAATGCAACCTAGTCCTTGTCGCGAGGCGTCGCAGTAGATAACAAAGTCCTTGGAGAAGTCTGGCGGTACCAGTACGGGAGCAGAAGTCAGGCGTCTTTTCAGTTCCTGAAAGCTGTGCTCACATTGTGGAGTCCATTCGAACTTCTTATCTTTCTTGAGGAGTTCGGTTAGAGGTTTAGCAACCTTGGAGAAGTTCTCGACAAAGCGACGACAATAGCTCGCTAAGCCCAGAAAACTCCGAACTTGCTTGACCGATTCGGGTGGAGTCCAATTAAGGACGGCTTGAACTCTCTCAGGGTTAACAGCAATAACTTTACCAGATATTACATGACCCAGATAGGTCACTTCTGACAACTAGAATTCACATTTAGAAAATTTGGCATAAAGGCGATGCTCTCGAAGTTTCTTCAACACTAGCCTTAAATGTTCGGCATGTTCTTCCTCGTTCTTGGAGTAGATGAGTATATCATCGAGATAAACTACGACGAATTTATCCAAATACTCCATGAAGATTGAGTTCATTAACCGAGAAAAGGTGGCTGGAGCGTTGGTTAATCCGAAGGACATGACGGTGTACTCGTATTGGCCATAACGAGTAACAAAGGCCGTTTTAGGAATGTCCCCATTTCTGATTTTAATTTGATGGTAGCCCAACCTCAAATCCATCTTGGAGAAGACTGAGGATCCAGCGAGCTGATCATACAGGTCGTTGATCCTGGGAAGCGGATATTTGTTCTTGATTGTGACCAAATTGACAGGTCGGTAATCTACAACCATCCGGTCCGTACCATCCTTCTTCTTGACGAATAGGACGGGGCAAGCCCACGGAGATGAACTAGGGCGGATGAAACCCTTTTTCAAGGACTCATCGAGTTGTTTCTTAAGCTCGGCTAGTTCTAGGGGTGCCATCTTATAGGGTCTTCTAGCAATCGGAACGGTTCCTGGGATGAGGTCTATTACGAACTCAACATCCCTGTCAGGTGGAACACCTGGCAATTCCTCTGGGAAGACATCCGGGAAGTCACGGACTATCGGAATGTCCTCAAGGTCTGGCAAAGGGCTGGCGTTAAGAGAAAATAACTGTCGCTTGGCTATTCGGGTCAAGACATTGACTATCTTCCCCGAAGGATGGGTGAGTTGAACAGTCCTAGAGAAGCAATCAATTTTGGCTTGATGAGCTGACATCCAGTCCATACCCAAAATGATATTAATATCTGAAGATTTAAGGGCTATCAAAGATGCGAGGAAAACAAGTCTGTCGACTTGGATTTCATTTCCATGGCTTACTCTAGAAGTTTGCCATTTGGATCCCGGAGTTTGAATTACCATAGAGGTTGGCATATCACCGAAAGCGACGTTATGCAAACGAGCATAGTTTTCAGATATAAAAGAATGAGAGGCTCCTGTATCGAAAAGAACAGATGCCGGGTGGCAATTAACAAGAAGCGTACCGAGAACGACGTTGGGATCCTCTTGAGCTTCTTCGGCAGAGATACAGTTGACATGGCCACGTGAAGCGGTGACCGGCTTGGCGTGGAATACTTTTCCTGTCGGCTTGCCACGGCCAACAGCTTTAGCAGACTGGTTGGGGTTGGTCTGGGGACACTCACGCATATAGTGGCCAGATTCCCCACACTTGAAACAAGTCACGGAACTGGTACGTGGAGGAGCATTGTTGGTTGGACCCCCATAGGGCTTGGCTGGAGCAGACTGTTGAACAGGGCAAGGCGCCTGGAAAGATGGCCTCGGTGTGAACCTGGGTGGCAGGGCGGTGTTGGGTACCCACACGCGGCGCTTCTGAGGACCAGCACCGGATGAGGAACCCATGTCACGGCCATGCTTGCGTGTTGCGTCATAGTCAGTCTGACCAGTTTCAGCACTGATAGCTTTGTTAACAAGTTTCTGAAAAGATGTGCACTCATGCAGACGGAGGTCACGACGAAGCTCGGGACTAAGGCCCTTACGGAACCTTGCTTGCTTCTTGGCATCAGTAGACACTTCCTCAGTTGCATATCGTGCGAGATTACCAAACTCCCTGCTGTAAGCATCCACAGAAAGTCGGCCTTGGGTGAAACTGCAAAATTCCTCACGTTTACGGTCCATGAGACCCTCCGGAATGTGATGTTCACGGAAAGCCTCGCTGAATTCGGCCCAAGTAGTGACATGGCCCGCTGGGCACATAGCTCCATAATTCTCCCACCATAGACTGGCGGGGCCTTCAAGATGATATGCAGCAAAGGTGACCTTGTCAGCCTCCGCTACCAGCGCGGAACGCAGTTTGTGAGTGATATTGCGAAGCCAGTCATCAGCGTCGAGAGGCTCGACGGAGTGGTGGAACGTGGGTGGATGTAATTTGATAAAATCACTGAGTGACACCACGTTAGTCCTCTGATGGTGTGCTGTGTTCTGTTCAATACGCTCCAACAAACGGTTGGTCTCCCGCTTGTTTCTCTCAGCTTCCATCATAACCTCGGCTAGTGAAGGAGGATGAGGCAGATTTGCATCCCTGACTTCACTGCCTTCGGCCTGCTCTTGAGGAGCAGGGTTAGCGCGCGTGTTGACCATCCTAGGTAAACAAGACAATGATTTAGTCAGGATGATAAAATTCCAACATAGGATACAAAATGTAAGGAATAACTCGGAATGCAAGATGATCATCCGTATGACATGGTAGATACAGAAACTGCTTCTTTTATTCCATCGTCATACACACCATACAGGGTTTAGTACAAGACCAAACAAAGTACTATTACGGTGAAAAGAGGATTACATCTCATCGGAGGCATTCCAAGCTCCTATACATTATTTTTCTACACCTCCGGAAAGAGTACAAACTAGGTCATATCCCACGATCACGCGGGACGATAGACGACACAGCTAGAGCAAACTAGCGATACTACCACTAGCTCAGACCGATCCGTAGTAGTCTTCGTAGAAGTCCCCTCCATAGCCTGGAAGCTCAACATGATCATCCGGAAACAGACGATCCCGCGGAGCTTGTGGATCATAGGGGCTAGGATGAGGTCTTGGACCAACAGACGGTGGCCTGCGGGGACCGCGAGGTGGGGTGATGCCTCCTACATCACGCCAACCCATCACGTCTGGCAGAGCAGATCTCACAGGATAGAGATCGCGCATATCTGAATATCCAGCTTGCACCGCCGGTGCGAACCGAGTCAATGTGGCCCAGTGGTCAGCACGGGTATTGAAGAGCTCTAACCTCAAGGCCCGATTTTCACGGTCCTTATCCTCGAGCATCTCAGCAGTGGTGCGAGTCCGTGAATCCTCCTGGGTGGGGTCAGCGTAGATAGCCTGGAGATACCCTTGTGCTCCCGGAAGTGATCCTGGCATGTACCGGAAATCAGAGTCCCGAAATAGACCAGATCTGACTCGCATGATGGTCATCATAGAGTAGGCGGCGTCCTGCACAGCCATCTCAATAGTAACCCCGAGTCCATAGGAGCAGTGAAGGGGCTCGGTGGATCCAGGATAAGATGGAAATATCCTGACAGTGCAGAGATACTGGCTTTGATTAAAGTCTCGGAATTGCTCTTCGACCGTGTACTCAGGATACCAGCGGTATCCAGCCTCAGTCATTACCCTGACCAACTTGGCAGTATGGCCGGGTACATCTAGGCATCGAGTCAGGCGAACCACTTGATTGAGGTCGCGAGTGGCCATCTGAAAGCACAATCATAATGCAAAGGCATTAGAATTTCTAGCAAAATTTCGGCAGCATAACAGCTGTAAATGCTCAAGAAGGATTTTGAGACATTTGACAAAGGATTTCATACACACTCAACATCATCATATCAAATTCTGAGTCCATCCTAGCAACATAATATGGTAATAGAACTGAACTAGGCTTGTATCCATCATACCTATAAGGTACTACTGATTAATAACACGTGATCCTGATGGAGAGAATAGATCCTAATTCCTTAACCCCCGGTGGAAGAATAGACTGACTCAGATCAGAATGTCATTAGATAAAGGAGTAAAAAGAGCCTTACGTTCCAACCCACAAACAATTCCCCTACATATAACTAAAGAATTTCTAGACTCAACATCGACCAGTTTGGCTTGGAGAACCTACAGGTAGTCCGGCTCTGATGCCAACGCTGTCAGGACCCCGACTCGATGTCACATCGATCTAGCCGGTAACACCTCATATCACTTTGCGGCCTCACGCACGGTATCCCCACGGGTGTCGCCTTACCTTTGCCCGGGACCGTTTGTGCCTTTTGGCTCACGTATATGATAGTGTCGCTAGCATCCATATGATAAGGAGCCCGGGCTGACATGACTAGTCGTAAACCCAAAGTGGCACAGACTTACAGGGACAGGCATCCATGACCCAGCTTCGAACGTGTCGGTCATCAGCAAGTGGGTCCGGGCTGTAGCACTGGGCTAGCAGGACTCCGGTAAACCGGGCTGTAGCGGGCTAACAGGACTCCGGTACTCAAAGCGTGACATTTCCCCGAAGGGATAGACACAGGAACGAAGAAGGACACATGCCGGCCAGCCTAAGTGTTCCAGAGCAGTAGCAAGCTACCATGGCTCAGCGGTAACACTAGGAGACATTTCCCGGTAAGAGAGGCTACTAAAGATAAACAACTAGATAGTCAGATCCCACACATACCAAGCATTTCAATCATACACACAATATGCTCGATATGTGCAAATACAACGAAGCATCACAACATGACTCTATGACACAAGTACTTTATTTAAGGCTCAGGGAGCCATACATAACATACACAAAGGTACGGGTCTCACGACCCAACATACAAGTCATACAGTCATACAAGCCAGCAGCGGAAGTAACTTGTCTGAGTACAGACAACTAGTAAAATAAAAGAGGCTTGGAAAGCCTAGCTATACTACGTGGTCCATCACAAGCTCAGGGTCACCACCTGGGTCTTTAGCCTACTCGTTGATGTCAACGTCTACATAGAACCCATCAGAAGGGGTTGCAGCGTCTTCTGTAAAAATGTAGATTATAGCAACATGAGTACAAAGGTACTCAGCAAGACTTACATCAGATCCTACATACATGCATAGTATCAAGAGGGGTTGGTGGAGTTATTGCAGCAAGCCAGCTTTGACTCTTGGCTAGACTATCCTACGATACTCCAACTTGAAATGGTTTTGCGCACACGAGTCCACTACTCACCACTTCAATACACTACCGAGGATCCACCTCCGTCTTCCTACGGAAGAGCCATCCTCGGCACTCACACTTATCTTGAGGCTTTTAACAGTTTCCATTTACTTGTCTATGAACTGTATAGGCAACCAAGTAGTCCTTTACCGCGGACGCGGCTATTCGAATAGATCATGTTAACCCTGCAGGGGTGTACTTCTTCATACACGCTCTCACCACTTATCGTCGCTTACACGACATGTACTCGGCAACCTTCAAGCGGAAGCCCAACGTGGGTGTCGGCCACGACCTACCTAATCACCTAAGCCTCCAGTAGGCTACAAACACCAGAAACTACTTGCAACTCCTGGACGGAGAACTAGGGTGAATAAGAAGCCGAGAGGGTCCATTGGTTTCGGGCCCAATGCATGGTAGTAGCTGATTCTTAAATCACACATACAGATCTCAGTGCTTAAGGTCGGCTTCAATGAAACAACCCACCATGTACTCCTACATGGCCTCTCATCGATACCTTTACCAAATCGTGTTCACCACACCACTCTCATTACCGTCATAATCATTTCACTCTAGCCCATCACCCAGATGAACCAGACCTGACACGACTCTAAGCATAGCAGGCATAGCAAGGTAGGAACAACACATACATATGGCTCAATCAACTCCTACACATGCTAGTGGGTTTCATCTAGTTACTGTGGCAATGACAGGTCATGCAG
The DNA here is from genome assembly GCF_002162155.2 of Triticum dicoccoides. NCBI lineage: Eukaryota > Viridiplantae > Streptophyta > Magnoliopsida > Poales > Poaceae > Triticum > Triticum dicoccoides. Next base: position 325,390,520 of record NC_041392.1, on the reverse strand, counting down.
AGGAAATGGGTTCAACTACCGTAGCACACAACAGTTTGAATCGCGTTGTCTTAATGCAGTAAAAGAGAGCAGGAGCGAGAACATGGGATTGTATCGATATGATCAAATGGTTGGTTGCTTGCCTGATGGTTCGATGCACGGATACGGTTCTTCGTTAGGGTAGTCACGGTACTCCTCGGGGACAGATCCTGTCGTAAAGGATAACGATACACAGGCATCACCAAACAATGTGCAACAATATGATGCATGCATGAAACATGGCAATATGAGTGTGTTGGGCTAATGCAACTAAAGCTACCAACGCTGTCAGGACCCCGACTCGATGTCACATCGATCTAGCTGGTAACACCTCATATCACTTTGCGGCCTCACGCACGGTATCCCCACGGGTGTCGTCTTACCTTTTCCCGGGACCGTTTGCGCCTTTTGGCTCGCGTATATGAAAGTGTCGCTAGCATCCATATGATAAAGAGCCCGGGCTGACATGACTAGTCGTAAACCCAAAGTGGCACAGACTTACAGGGACAGGCATCCATGACCCAGCTTCGAACGTGTCGGTCATCAGCAAGTGGGTCCAGGCTGTAGCACTGGGCTAGCAGGACTCCGGTAAACCGGGCTGTAGCGGGCTAACAGGACTCCGGTACTCAAAGCGTGACATTTCCCCGAAGGGACAGACACAGGAACGAAGAAGGACACATGCCGGCCAGCCTAAGTGTTCCAGAGCAGTAGCAAGCTACCATGGCTCAGCGGTAACACTAGGAGACATTTCCCGGTAAGAGAGGCTACTAAAGATAAACAACTAGGTAGTCAGATCCCACACATACCAAGCATTTCAATCATACACACAATATGCTCGATATGTGCAAATACAACGAAGCATCACAACATGACTCTACGACACAAGTACTTTATTTAAGGCTCAGAGAGCCATACATAACATACACAAGGTACGGGTCACACGACCCAGCATTCAAGTCATACAGTCATACAAACCAGCAGCGGAAGTAACTTGTCTGAGTATAGACAACTAGTAAAATAAAAGAGGCTTGGAAAGCCTGGCTATACTATGTGGTCCTTCACAAGCTCAGGGTCACACCTGGGTCTTTAGCCTACTCGTTGATGTCAACGTCTACATAGAACCCATCAGAAGGGGTTGCAGCGTCTTCTGTAAAATGTAAATTATAGCAACATGAGTACAAAGGTACTCAGCAAGACTTACATCAGATCCTACATACATGCATATTATCAAGAAGGGTTGGTGGAGTTATTGCAGCAAGCCAGCTTTGACTCTTGGCTAGACTATCCTACGATACTTCAACTTGAAATGGTTTTGCGCACACGAGTCCACTACTCACCACTTCAATACACTACCGAGGATCCACCTCCGTCTTCCTACGGAAGAGCCATCCTCGGCACTCACACTTATCTTGAGAATTTTAGCAGTTTCCATTTACTTGTCTATGAACTGTATAGGCAACCAAGTAGTCCTTTACCGCGGACGCGGCTATTCGAATAGATCATGATAACCCTGCAGGGGTGTACTTCTTCATACATGTTTCCACCACTTAGCGTCTGCACACGACATGTGCTCGGCAGACTTCAAGCGAAAGCCGACGTGGGTGTAGACCACGACCTACCTAAACACTTAAGCCTCTAGTCCAGGTTTATCGCCTATCCAGGTTCCATCCGCAGGGAGTCCGGCCGAGGTTTCCCATACGGCCCCGAACGATGTGAACAGGGTTCCCGAGATACCTAACGGGTATTCGGTACACCCGGCCACGTACCTACCGCATCACAGCCCACCCCTATGGTCAGCGCTGTCCACGGCCTCCAATAGGCTACAAACACCAGAAACTACTTGCAACTCCTGGACAGAGAGCTAGGGTGAATAAGAAGTCGAGCGGGGTCATATTTCAGGGCCCAATGCATGGTAGTAGCTGTATCTTAAATCACACATACAGATCTCAGTGCTTAAGGTCGGCTTCAATGAAACAACCCACCATGTACTCCTACATGGCCTCTCATCGATACCTTTACCAAATCGTGTTCACCACACCACTCTCATTACCGACATAATCATTTCACTCTAGCCATCACCCAGATGAACCAGACCTGACACGACTCTAAGCATAGCAGGCATAGCAAGGTAGGAACAACACATACATATGGCTCAATCAACTCCTACACATGTTAGTGGGTTTCATCTAGTTACTGTGGCAATGACAGGTCATGCAGAGGAAATGGGTTCAACTACCGTAGCACACAGCAGTTTGAAACGCGTTGTCTTAATGTAGTAAAAGAGAGCAGGAGCGAGAACATGGGATGGTATCGATATGATCAAATGGTTGGTTGCTTGCCTGATGGTTCGATGCACTGATACGGTTCTTCGTTAGGGTAATCACGGTACTCCTCGGAGGCAGAACTTGTCGCAAAGGACACCGATACACAACCATCACCAAACAATGTGCAACAATATGATGCATGCATGAAACATGGCAATATGAGTGTGTTGGGCTAATGCAACTAAAACCAGAAGGGTTTGAACAAATTTGAATCAAAGATTCAAATTTCAAACTCAAACATGGCCTTTTAAAGTGCTTTTCCTTGTTCTGCTTAAAACATCAATTTAACTTGTTTGATCATGCATGAAAATAGTACAGATGGATAGATTGGATTTTTCTGATCATTTTACATATATAATTTGTCTAATTTGGAGTTACAGGATAAAAGTTATGAATTTTTGAAGTTTAAATAATATTCTGGAATTTCCTGATTTAAATTAAATCCAGAAATATATATATTGCGCCAGCATGACGTCAGCATGACGTCAGCGGTCAACTGCGGCTGGCTGGGGTCAAACCTGACGTGTGGGGTCCACACGTCAGTGACAGGGGGGTTAAACAGGGTTAGTTTAATCCTAATTAGGAATTAGTGGCGCTGGGGCCCACTGGTCAGTGTCAGGGGGTTAGCTAACAGTGATTAGCACTAATCTGACCACCTGGCCGACGGGGCCCACGCGTCAGTGACACTGGGGGGGTCAAACCCCAGGTCAAACAGGTCAAACCCACCGGCGACATGACGCCGGCGAGGCCCGAGACGGCGGCGCGACACGGAAACGCGCTACAGGGCACGGGCAAGGCCATGCTTGGGCTCGTTGGAGAGCCCTTGCTCCCGCGCGTCGAACGGTGGTGGTGGCCGTGCCTGTGGTGGCCGGTACCGACGACGGCAAGCTCGTGAGCGGCGGCCGGAGTTCGGGTGCGGTCGGGATCGGCGATGCAGGGTGCTAGGGGAGGCGTTGGTGCGTGCTACGTGCTCCTGGTGAGGTGTGGAGCACGATGGTGTGCTCGGCTTCGAGCTACAACGGCTCCAGCCACGGCGGTGACGAGGCACGGCGGCGGCGAGCTTCGGAGCTCAAGGGGACGGCAACTACAGGATGCTAGGGACGACGGGGCAAGGGGGAATCGGTTCAGCGGCTCACCGCGGAGCTGCAGGGATGGTTAGCGGGCTCGGGGACGTCCGGTAGCTCTCGAATCGACGACGAGGATCCACGGCGGCCGGCGACGGAAACGACGATGGTGGCGGCGTTGCAGCGCGTCCGGGGCCTCGTGGCTCGGTGGAGAGGAAGAGGGGGTCGAGGCGGAGCCTCTGGGCTAGTCGGGGGAGCGAGGGAAGGGCGGTGGCTGCAGCTACGGCAAACGGCGTCGGCGGCTGCGCTCTGCTTCGGGAGAGGGGGCGAGGGAGGCGAAGCAGGGAGAGAGGGAAGAGGTGCACGGGAGAGTGAGGGGGGGTCAGGGGGATCGGGACGGCCTGCGGAAGTCGTCCACGCGGCCAGGAGCTCGTCGGCAAGCAGGAGGTGGCCGCGCGGCCGTGCGCGTGCGAGCACGCAGCAGCTTTGGGGCGAGGGGAGGAAGACGACGGAGGGCTGCAGTGGTGGGCTGGGCCGCCTGCTGGCTGGGCCGGACAGGGAGGAGCCCAGGTAAGCTCCTCCTTTTATTTATTTCTGTTTTTTAAATTTTCTGACATTTGTTTTGATTTAAATAAAATATTAAATCATTTATTTACCTTATGCCAATTTTTGCAGGAGCTAGATATATTATTCCAGAGCTCCTTTATAAATGGCATAATATTTGGACATATATTAATATATATAACTAATATATTTCCAAAGCAAATATTTATGCATTAAATCCAAATGCCCAAAATAAATACCTATGAGCTCTTAAAAATATTGATTTGATTTTTATCTCTGTCCAATATTTTCAGAGAGCAACATGAGCATTTTCTTGGACCCTTTTGGAGAAATTTTTATTTGGGTCATTTTCAAAAATGATTCTGAGGGTTTCACAAATCCCCATTTCAAATTAAATGGAATTTTAAACATGATGCACACACTCTGATGCATGACTAGCTAGGGTGTGACACCATGGGCCTTGAGCCCTCCTCTGTCTTCTTGGGCTTTAACATACTTAGCTACTGACGAAGTTAACCCGGCCCAGATAGGCCGGTTTACACCAGTAGTAATATCCCCAACATTAGGCCCCAGATTGATTTGAACGGGTTCATGTCAATCCTTTAATAAAAGCTTCATTTTCAACATCTTTTTATAAATTGGTAAACCGCCATGATGTCATCTTCTCTGATTGCTGTAAACCGGAGTGACGTCACCTGTCATAACGAAGCTATCCATTATGCTTCTTTGTTTAATAGATCGGCAGAAATCGAGGCGATAGCTCTGTTTTGTGGCCCCTTTATTGTCGCGCCTGACTCATGTTCTTTCGCCTTATAAATAGGACCGAAGGGTCATTTCTTTTCTCCTTCCGTGCCTTCTTCGTATTCCTCGCGTCGCCAGCCTCGGAGCTCCGCCGCCGCCGTCGACCTCTGCCTCATCCTTGGCCGCTGCATCAACCTGAGCGCACCAGAACATCGCGGCAACCTTCCGCATCTTCCTCAGCTCCGGTAAATCTTCTATCCTTTCCCCCGCAGATCTGGCCTAGGGTTTCGCAGTTCTTCAGTGTTCATCGTCTGCATCTTGCTCATACGATAGATCTTTAGATGAATCTGCAAATCTTTACTCTGTGCAACGATAGTTGTTTGACCTTCGCCTTCACTTATGCATCTCAAACCATAGATCTATATGAACGTTTTGCTCATTGGTTCGGTACTGCTCCTTTGAACCTCTAAGCATTTATCTCTTTTCTGAACTTGCTTCAGATCCAATGCTGTAAAGAAATCTTGTGAAACCTGTTTCTGCGTACTTGTCCATCCGCAATCTCAACTTTTCAATGCTTAGATCAGGCGGTTTAACCTTATAGAAAATTGTCCAAACCGGTATATGCCATTAGTCCCCTTGTTGAACCGCCAGATGTTGGTTGCTTCATGAAACTCCGATTCAGATAGTTATGTCTCCGGTTTAACAGTGCACATACCAACGTACCTTGATCAAATGCATTTTTGAACCGGGGCCTTCTACCTTGCAGATTCCATCATGGCCAAGCAAGTATATGAGTGCAATTGGGTTCCTTCTCGTGTCACAGAGGATCAACTGGACGATTTAGTCCTGATTGGCCCTTTAGGCAGCAAGGATACCATCCATTGGAGGGCTCCTGGCAAAGAATGCCCTCCCACACCTCGAGAAGGAGAGGTTGTTGTTTTCGTAGATCACTTAGCCCGGGGCTTTAAGCTGCCTGGTTCTAAATTTTACCGAGATGTTTTAGCCGATTTCCAACTCCATCTGCAAGACACTGGCCCCAACTCTGTTACAAATATGTGTCACTTCCAAGTGCTCTGTGAGGTGTTCTTTCAAGAGGAGCCCACAGTGGAATTGTTCAGAGACCTTTTCCATCTAAACCGCCGTACTGAGTTTACTGGTGGCTCTAATACAGAGTTGGGTGGCGTGGCGATTCAGAAAAGGAAAGAGGTCACATACCCTCACGCCAAGCTGCACAGTCACCCCAAGGAGTGGAATCAAACATGGTTCTACTGCAAAGACACCTCCCCTGCTGGTGAGAATCCCTTGCCTGGCTTTCGTCCGGAGCGGCTCAGCAATACACACCCTTTTCCTCAAAGATTGACTGCCCAGGAGAGAAGCAAATATGCTCCCCAACTGTCAAAGCTCAGAGCCTTTATGGCCAATGGTTTAACAGGGGTTGATCTCGCTCGCTGTTGGATATCATGGAGCATACTGCCCCTTAGTCAGCGCTCCGGTTTGATGTGCGAGTATACTGACAATGTTGATGACCCACTGCGACATTCAAAAATCCAGCTCTCCGATGAAGAAATCACAGAGGCTGTAAATAAGATGTTGAATGAACCGGAACACGTCTGTGCTAGAACCGGCCTGCTTCCCTTCTGTGCCACCAACAAACCGCCAGCTGTAAGATTTTGATTTTTCTCTTTGCTGAATCTGTTATTGATATGTCTGGTCATTGTTTAATATCAGTGTCTGCATAATCAGGGCAATGATCCATTTTGGAGCAAAAAACTGCCGCAGGAGAAACCAGAAAAACCAGACAAACCGGAAAGAGCAACCCGGCAAAAGACTAAAGCTGTGAAGAAGACTGCCCACAGGAAAAGAACCACTGCATCTTCTAATCCGGCCCCTGATGATGATGTGGATAATCCGGACTTTGAGGTAGAGCTTGACTCACTTGGTTTATTTTTCATGCGTCTTATTGATGATGATATTTGTCAGGATGATGCCGAAGCCAGCCACACGGATGTTGCAGAGGTAATTATTCTCTCTTCCGATTCAGAAACTTTGCCTTCACAAAATATCCGCCAGGCAAACCGGAAAGTTAAATTTTCTCATCCTCTTGCTTATTTGGATCCTAAATTTCTTATGAAGACCCAACAACACGAAGCTCGTCGCACAACCCGGCACAGCGGCCAGGTAGTTACCTCCGCCGGTTTACCGAATAGTCCGGTCCGGAAACGCCATTCAGAGGTCTCTAATTTGCTTGTCAGTGCTTGTCCTAAAGCGGGCTGCTTTCGTCAACCTCTTAATCCATCTGACTCTGATTACCAGGTTACTTCCCACTCATCTTCTGGCGAGTCATCGGCTACTCAGCTCCCACCGCTTAAAACGGTGCTTGGGTAAGCTATACTTATTGTGATGTTTGCAGTACATCGCCTTAGAACATATGCTGTATTTGATTTATTATTCTTCTCAGGGCCAAACCTAGGCCAGGCAAGAAGGCCTGCCTGGACAAAACGGCCGAGGAAGATGTCGTTCTTGAAGCAGGCAAGACACCCAATGCTGAAGCGGCTATTCCTGAGGATATTCCCAACGATCCACCGCAGCAAGATGATGATCTTATTGCTGAAGAGAGACCTACTGATACCTCAGGTCCTATCCATCAGCCCACAGGTTCCATCCGGATTGAAAGCTCCACTGGTCCAGCAAAACCTACTGACAAGCCAATAGCTCCAGTGCAAACCGGTGGTACCAAGGATGATGAGGTTGTCATTACTGGCACTGGCCATACTGAGCCAAGCAATCCTGTCGCTTTATCCAAACATTCTGCCAAGGAAGCATTTGCTGCCTTTGGCAAAGGCAAGTAGAACGCTGATCTGATGACTTACGCTGCTCTGAACGCCCAAGATATCCATTCCGGCTATCTGAACCAGCTGTATACCAGTCGTGACTATGAAGCCGGTCTGGTTAATATGATGAAAGATTAATATGAGGTAACTTCCATATGCTCCTTCCTGCTTGTATGCTTCCATTCTTGCTGACTCTCCTAGCCCCCAAGGGCCGGTTTGAAGTATTCTTTCAAACCGGGACTTAATAATATAAATCTTGATGCTTTGAAATTCACTGACGTAGCCCCCAAGGGCCGGTTCAACTTAGCGTAGTTAAACCCATACTTTAAGTAATTGAAACTGCCGCATCAGAATATATATGATCAAATAGCCATTAGCCCCCAAGTGCCAAGCTGAATACTTGTATTGATCTTGGGACTTTGTAAACAATTGAAAGATGAAGATCGAATATGCATTAGCCCCCAAGTACTAAGCGCATAACTTGTTATGTGGTTGGTACTTGAATCCTTATACCGATTTGTTGAAGCATATATCTGTATACATGCAGGCGGAGCTGAAGACGAAAGAAAACCAAGTCATCGATCTTCAAGAAAACCTGAAAACCCAACAGGCTGAAACCTCCAAAGCAAAAGAGAATTGGCGAGCGCTTTAAGCGCCATGGAACAACTTAAGGAGAACTTCAAGAAGAAACAGGCGGATTGGGCCACTGAAAAGTACGCTTTGATCAAACGAGCAGAGGATGCCGAGGCTGCACTAAAACCAGTGACGGATGAACTGACCAGCATAAAGCGGCACGTGCATGCCATGACCACTGCTATCTTCGGTAAGCCAGCTTGCCTTCTGAATCGGCTCTGCCTTCTTACAGAGTCGTCGGTTTATTAACCCTTTATGGTATTTCAGGGACACGCATTGGTCACTTGGGGTCAGATGTGCAGAAGAAATTGAAAGCCGCCTATACATTGGTTGAACAATTGTATACTGGTGCCCAGCGGATCATCTGTACCGCGTCTCATAACAAACCGGCGCCCACTTTGATTCAAGATACTCTGATGAAACTATCAGTGCTTCCTGCCCAGGTTGAAGAGCTGAAAAAATCTGCTGCTCGAACCGGTGCAATCAATGCCTTAATCCGGGCAAAAGCCTGGGTGCCGGATTTTGATCCTATTGAAGCGGCTCAGGGCTATCCCAGCTTGAAGGAAGACGGGTCAGAATTTGGTGAAGCGGATCTGCGAGCAATAAACCAGAAGGTACGTCCGCTAGCTTGTCAGTTGGCTGAGGAAGCAGACTTGTCTCATTATCAAGCACAATATGACAGTCAGAACAAGCGAATAGCTGCACCAATCCATGAATCAGAAAATCTGATCCCTCCAATCCGTAAGCATACTTATGCTCCCGATATTGACCCGTCATTGCTGATCCATGATGAAGCTGTTTTTCAAGCATTAATGGGAATTGACTGGACAACTGTGGATTTCCAGCCACTGGGTAGAGAAACGGAGGCTGAAGCGGCACAGGATGACCCACAACCATCAGGCCAGGCTGGTGACCAAGCTTGAACCGGAAGCCGGTTTTAAAACTGCCTCTCCTTTGTGAAAAACAATTATATTATTATGGGCACCATGTTGCCTTGTAATAGGCTAGCTGATACCTTTGATGTTGATATGCCTTCGTGCATAATTTGTTCTTCCTGTGGTAATGAACTTTCCAAAACACTTTCTGAAATGATAAATTCGTCAAGTGCCACCGCGGTTGTACCATCAGGCGGAATATGATGTCAAAACATCCAAAATGAAATTTTAAATATATGATCAAATTTTTGAGATACATAATACCTACCATCGTTGAGTGTGAAGTTGGCTTGGCCAATCTTGAAGCGGAGTTTTGCAAACCCACACTATTGGAGGAGATAACAGCTCATGTATATATATATATATATATATATATATATATATATATATATGATGCTGGTTTACCATGTAAACCGTGTCGGGTTATAATAAACACCGTGTTACTCCATAAGAGGATGTTAACAACAAGGATCAAACCGGGCAAATAGTCTCCGGATTGACGTGAACTGTGTTCCATCAATTGATTGGTTAAAAAACTTTGTCGGTTTAAAAAACGCAATAAAAAGCAAAAAAACCTTCAAAGAAAAGTGTGAAGCAAAAAAGCAATGACAAAACCGTTTGCCAAAAAAGGTTTATTTAAGCTGATCAAATGGCATTACCATGGCCAAACACGACCAAGCTCCCGTTAGGTGTAACTATGGTTCTAGTCAGCCAGGTCCCCAAATGAAACCGTGGCATTTATGTCGACCAAATGGCATGGTCATGGTTCGGGTTCGACCAAGCCCCCAAGTGATTCTGTCGCCTTAGGCCGATCAAGAGGCATGACTGGTTCAGACATGACCAAGTCCCCAAGTGATCTGGTGGCTCTCGCCTATCAAGAGGCATGGTATTGGTTCGGACACGACCAATCCTCCAAGTGATATAATACGATGCTTTTAGCAAAGCGAACTCAAGGGGTAAACCGGAAGCCGCTTTAAAACAACTCCGTGTAACCACACATGATGTAAAAGAACAGATACCCCGCTTTAGCTGAGGTTCCAGTTTATTATAGTTAATATATACATTGCTGTAATATGTACATAAGTAGAACCAATGGCTCAGGTATAATAAGGCCGAAGATGAGCTATGTTCCACGGCCTGTTGGTCTCCTCCTCTGATGTACGTGAGTCCTTATGTTCTCGAATATCGATCAGATAGTATGACCCGTTGTGCAGATTCTTGCTGACCACGAAAGGCCCCTCCCAAGGTGGGGATAACTTATGCATACCAGTCTGATCTTGGATGAGCCGAAGCACCAAATCTCCCTCCTGAAAGGTTCTGGTTCTGACCCGGCGACTGTGATAACAACGAAGATCCTGCTGGTAAATCGCCGATCGGGCGGCTGCGATGTCACGCTCTTCATCCAACCGGTCCAAAGCATCTTGCTGTGTTGTCTCGTTGTCCGCTTCAATATAAGTCGTTACACGAGGTGAATCATGACGGATATCACTGGGGAGAACCGCCTCCGCTCCATAAACCATGAAGAACGGTGTGTATCATGTTGATCTGTTGGGTGTTGTATTGATGCTCCATAGCACAGATGGTAATTCTTCTACCCAACAACCCGGCGTTCTCTGCAAAGGAACCATGAGCCGGGGCTTGATGCCTCTCAGGATCTCTTGATTAGCTCTTTCTGCTTGACCATTGGACTGTGGATGTGCCACTGATGAAACGTCGAGCCGGATGTGCTCCCGTTCGCAGAACTCTTTCATAGCACCTTTGGACAAATTGGTACCATTATCTGTGATAATACTGTGCGGAAAGCCAAACCGGAAAATCACCTTTTTGATGAACTGAACCGCCGTGGCCGCATCACACTTGCTAACAGGTTCTGCCTCCACCCACTTTGTAAACTTGTCAACCGCCACCAGGAGGTGGGTCTTCTTATCTTTGGACCTTTTGAAAGGCCCAACCATATCCAGCCCCCAAGTCGCAAATGGCCAAGTAATTGGAATCATTCTCAATTCTTGAGCCGGTACATGAGCACGTCTTGAAAACCTTTGGCAACCATCACATCGTCTGACCAGATCCTCCGCATCAGCATGAGCAGTTAACCAATAGAAGCCATGGCGAAACGCTTTAGCCACCAGAGACTTTGAACCGGCATGGTGACCACAATCTCCTTCGTGGATCTCACGCAAAATTTCACGGCCTTCTTCAGGGGACACGCAACATTGAAAAGCTCCTGATACACTGCAATGATGCAACTCGCCGTTGATGATAGCCATGGACTTGGATCGCCGGATTATCTGCTGGGCCAGAATCTCATCCTCTGGCAACTCGCCCCGGTTCTTGTACGCCAGGTAAGGAAGCGTCCAATCCGGAATAACATGAAGAGCTGCCACCAATTGAGCCTCCGGATCAGGAATAGCCAAATCCTCTTCACCAGGGATCTTCACCGATGGGTTGTGCAGCACATCCAGAAAAACATTGGGTGGGACCGGTTTGCGCTGAGAGCCCAGCCGGCTTAAAGCGTCCGCTGCTTCATTTTTCCGCCGGTCCACGTGGTCCACCTGATAGCCTCTGAAATAACCTGCAACAATATCCACCTCACGACGATATGCTGCCATGAGTGGGTCCTTGGAGTCCCAAGTGCCAGACACCTGCTGAGCCACAAGGTCCGAGTCACCAAAGCACTTCACTCGACTTAGATTCATCTCCTTAGCAATCCGGAGACCATGGAGCAAGGCTTCATACTCAGCTGCATTGTTAGTACAAGGGAACATTAGGCGGATAACATAACAAAACTTATCACCTCGTGGGGAGGTTAATACGACTCCAGCCCCCGAGCCTTCCAATTGCCTGGATCCGTTAAAATAGATGGTCCAATACGTATGATCCGGCTTTTCTTCAGGTGCTTGCATTTCCGTCCAATCATTGATGAAATCAACAAGTGCTTGAGACTTAACCGCTGTCCGAGGCACATACTTCAAACTGTACGGCCCCAGCTCTATAGCCCACTTTGCAATCCGGCCAGTTGCTTCCCGGTTCTGGATGATATCTCCCAAAGGAGCAGAACTGACCACTGTAATTGGATGCCCTTGGAAGTATTGTTTAAGCTTCCGGCTTGCCATAAAAACTCCATACACCAGCTTCTGCCAATGCGGATACCTTTGCTTGGACTCAATGAGCACCTCGCTGATATAATAGACCGAACATTGAACCGGATGCTCCTTACCTGCCTCCTTTCGCTCTACCACAATAGCCACGCTGACCGCCCGAGCATTAGCAGCAACATATAGCAGCAACGGCTCCTTGTCAATGGGAGCAGCGAGCACAGGCGGATTGGCCAATTGTTGTTTTAAGTCCTCAAACGCTTCATCAGCAGCAGAACTCCAGACAAACTGATCCGTCTTTTTCAACATCTGATACAAAGGGATTGCCTTCTCACCGAGGCAACTGATAAACCGGCTTAACGCAGCAATCCGGCCTGCCAGGCGCTGAACATCATTGATACACTTCGGTTTAGTGAGGGAGGTGATGGCTGTGATCTTCTCCGGATTAGCCTCAATTCCCCTATTGGACACCAAGAAGCCTAATAACTTGCCCGCCGGTACACCAAAGACACACTTGTCCGGATTAAGCATCAACTTGTATGTCCTCAGGTTATCAAAGGTTTCCTTCAAATCATCAATCAGAGTCTCCTTCTCCCTGGACTTAACCACGATATCATCCACGTAAGCATGTACATTACGGCCAATCTACTTGTGAAGACAATTTTGTACACACCGTTGGTAAGTCGCTTGGGCACTCTTGAGCCCGAAGGGCATAGACACATAGCAGAAGGATCCAAAGGGAGTTATAAATGCCGTCTTCTCCTGGTCCTTAACTGCCATTTTGATCTGATGATAGCCAGAATACGCATCCAAAAAACTTAAACGCTCACAGCCCGCCGTAGCATCAATAATTTGATCAATACGGGGGAGAGCAAAAGGATCTGCTGGACAAGCCTTATTAAGATCTGTGTAATCCACACACATGCGCCAGGTGCCGTTTTTCGTGAGGACCAGCACCGGATTGGCAAGCCACTCAGGGTGAAAAACTTCAACAATAAAGCCAGCTGCTAAGAGCCTGGCTACCTCTCCAATTGCCTTGCGTCTTTCTTCGTTAAACCGGCGGAGGAACTGTTTCACCGGTTTATATTTAGGATCCACATTAAGTGTGTGCTCAGCGAGTTGCCTTGGTACACCTGGCATGTCAGAGGGCTTCCATGCAAAAATGTCCCGATTCTCATGGATGAACTCGATAAGCGCGCTTTCCTATTTCGGAACCAAGTTGGCACTGATGCTGAACTGCTTGGACGAATCACCAGGTACGAAGTCAACAAGCTTAGTTTCTGCTGCCGATTTGAACTTCTGGGCTGGATCATGCTCCATAGTTGGCTTCTTCAACGGAGTCATGTCCGCCGGATCAACATTGTCTTTATAGTACTTCAACTCCTCGGTGGCACAAACCGACTCTGCATAAGCCGCATCTCCTTCCTCGCATTCCAAAGCGATTTTGCGGCTTCCGTGAACCGTTATTGTCCCCTTGTGACCCGGCATCTTGAGCTGCAAATACACATAACAGGGCCAAGCCATAAACTTGGCGTAGGCCGGTCGCCCAAACAGGGCATGATATGGACTTTGGATTTTCACCACTTCAAACGTCAATATCTCCGACCTGGAATCATGATCATCCCCAAAGGACACTTCCAGAGCTATCTTACCAACGGGATATGCTGATCTGCTAGGCACTACACCGTGGAATACTGTATTAGACGGTTTGAGATTCTTATCTGTTAGTCCCATACGACGGAAGGTCTCATAGTACAGGATGTTAATGCTACTCCCTCCATCCATGAGCACCTTGTTGAACTTGTAACCTCCCACCTGAGGCGCCACCACCAAAGTCAACTGACCTGGATTATCGACCTAGGGAGGGTGATCTTCTCTGCTCCATATGATTGGCTGTTCAGACCAACGTAGATAACGGGGTATGGTCGGTTCAACAGAGTTGACCGCCCGCCTCTGAACTTTCTGGTCTCGCTTGTCCAAGCTAGTGGTGAAGACATGGTACTGCCCATTACTCAACTGCTTTGGGTTGCTCTGGTAACCTGACTGTTGCTGCTGTTGGTTGTAACCACCCTGGTTGTTCTGACTATTTTGACCATTATGTCTGCCTGGATTACCATTGAATCCTGAACCGTAACTTCCTCCTCCGTAACCCGGCCCGGATCCTGAGCCTCCGCCAGATTCGTGATCATACCGGAAATTATTAGAATTCTTGAACTCCTGCATAATAAAGCAATCTTTCCAAAGGTGGTTTGCCGACGCCTCCTTCGTCCCATGTCTTGGACAGGGCTGACTTAGCAGATAGTTTAGGCGGTTTGGGTTAGGGTTGGGCGCTCCATTACGATTTTTCGGCCTACCCTTGCGTCGCTGGCCATTGTCTTGTGCGTTGGTATTAGCCACAAAGTCCATGTTACCATCCACTTTACGCTTGCCTCCTCCACCATTGCCTGCCCAGTGATGCTGCTGACCTTTGGAGCTGCTGTTCTTCTTCCCTTTCCCTGTCTTGTCATCATCAGATTCGGGATCCTTGGTGCTATCAGAATCAGCATATTTTACCAAAGCGGCCATGAGGGTCCCCATGTCGGTGCAATGACGCTTCATCCGTCCCAACTTCATCTTCAGGGGTCCAAACCGGCAGTTGCCTTCTAGGGTTAATACTGCGGTGTCAGCGTTGATGCGGTCTGAGGAGTGCAACACTTGTGAAACCCGGCGCACCCAATGAGTCATTGATTCTCCTTCCTCCTGGACGCATGCAGCTAAGTCCACTATCGACATAGGCTGTTTACAGGTATCTTTGAAATTGCTGATAAACCGGGCTCGTAATTGGGCCCATGAACTGATAGAATTAGCCGGCAAGCTTTTTAACCAAGTACGGGCCGTTCCTTCGAGCATCATGGTGAAGTATTTCGCACACGCCGCGTCATCCACATCAAGAATCTCCATGGCCATCTCATAGCTCTCCACCCATGTCTCTGGAGGTTGATCCGCCGTGTAATTTGGTACCTTGCGTGGGCCTTTGAAATCCTTGGGCAGGCGCACGTTGCGTAAAGCGGGGATAAGGCAAGGCACCCCCAAAGAACTAGAAGTAACACCAGGTTCAGTCAAGGTGGTTGGACGAACTGGCATGAGCTGTCGAGCCTGATGTTGTGTGGCTAACTCGGCCTCCCTGCGCGTGCGAGCCCGGTCCACCACTCCCTGAGCGTCATCAGCACCACCCGCCGGGTTGTTGTCACGGGGTGCCCCACGTCGTTCATTACTCGACACTGCCGGTTCATCCATGTGTCTGCTATAGCTCCGGCTTGGACGGGGGGTCGAGTGGATCCGGTCGCGGCTGTACGAGTATGCTTCCTGTTGGGCCAAAGCTGTCCTCGGAAGTTCCTTGACCCGTCGCGTCTCTACTGCCTGCGGTGAGTCACCTTCAATTGGAATGGCCTCCAGCCGTGCAGCAGCGGCAACAAGATTGTCCATTGGGTTGGAGTAGTGACCCGGAGGTGTTAAAGCAGCCTGAGGTACAACGGTGTTTTGACGAGGCGGGTCCATCTGACGAGGCTGAACCGGTGCACCGATCCCAGGGGCTTCTGCTCGGTTTCCCTCCACCGGATTGCCGGCTCTTGGTCCTGGAGTGTTGAAAAGGTCTCTGGCCTCGAAAACCGGAGGCAAGCGG
This sequence comes from Triticum dicoccoides, assembly GCF_002162155.2. Lineage (NCBI taxonomy): Eukaryota > Viridiplantae > Streptophyta > Magnoliopsida > Poales > Poaceae > Triticum > Triticum dicoccoides. The sequence continues at coordinate 325,374,654 of NC_041392.1, read as the reverse complement.
GATCGGTGCTTCCTCCTCATGACTTCATGCGACGCGCTCTGGTCCAACATAAGCTTGTAGGCATGTGCATCTAAGGCGGCCCGCTCTGCGGCCATCCTGGTGTCCTCAGCCACCAGATCCGCCTTGGCTTGGGTGATCTGTTCCTTTACCTTTGCAATCTCCGCGTTGTGAACGTCCTGATCCGGCGGATTAACTTCCACCATAAGCACAGCCAACACATCAAATAGTTCTGATAGAACCTGAGCCGGCAGGCGCACAGGGCCTCCTGCCCCGGCAGCCGTCGCCGCTGCTGAACCGGAGACCGTTGCTGCAGCTGTCGAAGAATGAAGCGCTGCTTGTGTTCCGGCCATGAATATTCCAACCCGGTTGGGCAGATCAGAGGGGTCCGAAATACTATCGCTATCGGAACAACTCCCAATCCGGCCATCTTGTAGCTGATAAAGAGATTCGGTTTCTCCGGTCGAAGATTCGTCACCGGAACAAACAACGGTCGCGCCATGAAATTCCGATCCATCCTCATAACTTCCTCCATGGATGACTCCCACGAAGGCACGCTTCATGGCCGGTTTAACCCGGGCGGATCGCGCACGCTGAGCCGTCTCGACGAGGTTGGTGCAGACGTCCGGCTCAGGGCCCAGTTCACCGATCTTGCCAATGAAAACGTGAGTGCTACCAAAGGGGACCCGGTACCCGTATTCAATTGAGCCGGCCTCGGGGCCCCAGCCTGCGTCGTCGATGTAGAGCTTACCACAACGACTCTTAGTCATCCGGCCTACAGCGTAGCCCTCGAGTCCTTCAAAGTGGCCCTCCAAGAACCGGAAACCATCGTGCGACAGCCCCACGGTGGGCGCCAACTGTCGTGGTTTTGTCACGGCAGATGTCCTAGAGAAAGGACTTAATCGTGGAGCCATCGCGACGGGTTAGCTTGAAGGGGTTAAAGCGGACTCAAGGACGCAAGAGAGTTTATACTAGTTCGGCCCCTTCGATGAAGGTAAAAGCCTACGTCTAGTTGTTATGGAATTGATGGGGTTTCGATGACTAGGGAGCCAACAAGCTTCGCCTATGTCTCGAGTTGTTGTCTGTTTGTCCTTGAACCGCCGCCGGGTCGTCCCCTTATATACACGGGTGACTCCCGTCGGCTTACGGAGTCCCAATACCGGCTCATAGATGTGTCCGGTTTGGTCTCTACTTATTCCTAACTTATAATACAGGTTAACTACTAACGCCGGTTTACGGCTACAGGCCTTGAACCGACCATGGGCCTTGAGCCCTCCTCTGTCTTCTTGGGCTTTAACATACTTAACTACTGACGAAGTTAACCCGGCCCAGATAGGCCGGTTTACGCCCAGTAGTAACATCCCCAACACATCTCACCAGGACGTATTGTAACACGGACCAAACAGAATCCAACTTGATCGTACAACGTCTCTAGGTCGTTGTTGGTCAAAGTGATGGACGTCCACACGGCCCCGCAAAATGGGCTAGCTTGTCGTTGATAATCTCGCGAGGGAGTACTGTCTGAAGACAAAACCCACTTTGTGCATGTGGCCCAATTATATATGGAAGTGGTGTGTGTGTTGTTTGAATATGCAATGCACAAATTTGATGCGGCACCATGCTTTGGAACCATAAAATCCCAACAATGATCGAGGGTTCACGATGCATAGCATGCATGCGCTCAAACTTAATTAGGCCTAGGATGATCAACCTACTACTATACGGTAACACGAACCAAAGAAGAAGAATCCACACCGGTAACCTTTCTCGTCGTCGGTCGAAATGATGAATGTCCATGCGGGCCCATAAATATATATAGGCTTGCCGCCCATATATAACCAAGCGAGTGAGAGTGTGCAAAGATAACCATTGCATGCATGTGTCCCAAATATATTTATGGAGGTGCGTGATGCATGCATGTGTGTTGAATTAATACCTAATGCACAACATTGATGTGGTGCTTGCGTTAAAAATTGCACAGGTCCCCACACAGAGCAAGAGGATCATGACGTGTCGTGTGCTCCCCCCTTGATCCAGCGGGATGGATTCACGTGCACACATGCGCTATTATATATGTAATCTCACCTATATCGCCAGACAAGCGAAAAATTAATCCCCTCCTAAGTCAAAATAATTAACCTCTCTTGTTGTCAGTGAAAGTGATGGACCAAGCGGGCCGACAGATGGAAGCATCACCAATAAGCACGCGAGTTAGTGCCACAGGACAACCACCATCGCTTGCACGTGTGCCAAAACATATATATGGATAGGTGTGTGGTTGTGATGTTTTGAATACCTAATGCACAACCTTTGATGTGGCATATGCCTCAAAAACCGCAAAGTCCCCACACAGAGTGAGGTTCAAGTGTGAAACCTAGTATATTTTGGTCCCATCTCCCCTTAGACATGTACTATATATATAATCCTGCCCTAACACAACCCTAAAGAATTAATCCTCCTTGTTCATCAAATGTGCCTCTCTCTCGTTGGGTCAAAGTGATGGAGGACGACCTCTCGCGTGCCCACAGATGGAAGCGCCACGCACGACTGAGTTCCTATAGGGCAACCACCGCCTGCATGATAATGCATGATGTTTGAATACCAATGCACAACTTTGATGTCGCACTTGCCTAAAGAACCGGAAAGTCCCCTCATGGAGCGAGGTTATGACACACACACACACACACACACACACACACAGAGAGAGAGAGAGAGAGATCCCGCACCACCACCTACACTCTGAGGCAGTTCAAACTTTTTTCTGCAGTGAACATGTGACCAAAGGAGTGTCGTATTAAAGTTTAAAAAACAGAGATCATTCGACCCGTTTTATACATTGATTGATTTCCTAGGGATTTAATGTGCCAAAATCAAATTTGAGCTACATGTGCACCAAAATGGATTGCAAAATCATATGTGTGTCCCTCGTTGCATGTTTCCCCGTGAAAGAAATTTCAAAACATTGAGACTATTGATTTTTAAAATTCAGTAAATCCAAAACTTAGTTGAAATTCATGAAACTTCTCGTGGTGTCATATATGGACACCAGTAGACTGTGATATTGTATTTTTTCATGAAATTTGAGACAAGTTTTGGTATAATCTACTTACAAACATGAGATTGTTAATAACTGGCAACCAATATCTCATACGGAATATTTATTCAGACCATGTGCATTAGAACGTGCCATGCTTCGGTTAAGCAGTAAAGAGGCAGAATGAATCATCAAAAAACAAAAAAAAACGTGGCACGCGCCCAGTGTGGCATGCTAGCAGGCGTGAGTTAATGAGACGCATGCGAGCAGTCCGTCGTGCAGGTAGACAGGGAGGCATGCGTGCAGGCATGTGAATTGACAGGAGGCATTTTCGCTGCGCAGTGTCACCGGGAGGTGTGCGAGTAGCTATGTGAAATGATGGTATAGGAATGCCAGAAGTCCACCGCGCAGGCTCACCAAGAAGGGAGACAGCCTTTGATCACCGCCCGCCTCGCTCCCACTGGTCCGTATTAATGGCGCGCCTGAGCGGCTGCACCCCCCATCCTCGCCACACACACAATCCTCTCTCTCCGCCCGCATCCACGACGCCACTCTTATATCCATGTTCAGCTGATCAGCACGGGCGTTTGCAGCTGAATGAGCTGAATTTCATTTCTAATATCAGTTTGAAGCTTGTAATCTTCGAATTTGAGCCATGTAACTCTGGTGAACCTTGTAATATTTTGGGCTTTTGTGGTACAATCGTTGAAATGGCATCGTATGAGACTCGTGTATTGGTAGTACTATTTTGACCTTAATACACAATAGACTTAGATTTTATTAACCATTCACGACCAACGATCCAACCAAAAGTAGAGCAATGGCAAACATCGTCGCAACAAGATGTAGATGATTAGATGCTCGTTTCTCCTAGTTTAGTATGCATATAATTGCTTACTTTGGTGTGTGGAAATGTTATGTGTGTATTCATTTATGTAATTGTATGCTTAATTTCGTTATGCAATGCTATTCTTATAAGTATATATGTTGATGTTCTGTAGACATAGCATATCACATCGCACATGGACCACACTAGGGAACCCGTCGGTCATGAATTCATCAACCGCAGATGGGTGTATACCAGCAAGTGTTTGCCCACAACACACACGGTTTATTCCATCACAAACAGCTCAGGTGGATCAATTGTATGCCATGTATTGCACACGCAACTCTCATCTGATTCGTGCTTGATGTCTCCAACATCGCTTGCAGAGTTCGTCTTATTTTACCACATATCACTATGCCGACCTTTCCTCGCATCCCTCGGCGCGCTCTACTCGCCATTAGGCGCCACGGTGCGCTCTGCTCATGTCCGTCGGTGCGCTCGGTTTGTGGACAGCTTTTCCTTGCGTGTTCAACTACTATATGCATATATATGGTTGCTCACCGTTGAGGCGACCGCGGAGCGCTCTGTTGGCGTCCTTGCGCGCGCACTCTGCCAGCGGTTGGGGCTGCGCACGATCACGTTGGAGGCCCCATATGTATGCGGTTGCGCCGCACGCGTCTCGCCACAATGCAGTTACGTGCGGCATAATGGAGTTACGTGCTACAATTTGGAACTGCCATCCGGGGTGCAGATATTCCAGGCCGTCTGGCTTCCCCATTAATTGTTGTGGTCATTATAACCTTAGCCTCTTCAACCTCTTGATCTCACCCCACAACACAACAAGCATACCCACGACGACGCATATAGAGAGGATATCTAGCGGCACTCCATTGGAGTTCGGCGAGCATAAAGTGGAGACCCACGCAAGGGAGATAGATCTCTTGGTGTTGTACATCAAAGGCCCGGCCGTGGTGGACGGCTACATCAACACCATGGAGCAGCTACTTGCTCGAGACAAGTACAAGGTGGTCGGCATCGACCTCCGGTACACCGGCGGTCATCCCAGTAAAGATCAGAAGGTTGCCGTCGCCCAGTTGTGCGTGCACCATCATGTCCTCGTCTTCCACTACAGTATGGCCGTAGAGCATTGCGACCGTTTCGCCAGGTTTGTCAACAACACTGACTACAAGTTCGCTACGGTGGAAACTTGTAACGATGTAAAGGCCCTCAAGGTTATGGGCTTGGCCTGCAAGAACCTTGTCGAAACCCATGACCACTATAGGGTCTGGGGCAGCACGAAGAAGGATTCCCTGGTTGAACTCGCCTCGGCCATCATCGACCCCTACTATGAAAAGATGAAGTAGGATGCCAAGAGAACAAATCCCGTATCTTGGCACGGGGCCTGGACGCGGCAACTAGATGAACCTCACCTCAGGTTCACAGCCAAGAGCATGTACACATGCTACGAGATGCACAAGTGGATCATTGAAATGAGGAACCACCTCGTTACCGAAATCGACGAGGTCGTATCGAGCCACAAGCAGAGCAGTAGCGGCAAGCGTCCCAAGAAGTAGATGATGATTAGATGATCATTTATCCTAGTTAATTATGCATGTAATATATAGTTGACTTTGGTGTGTGGAAATGTCATGTATGTAGTAGCCACCTAGTAATTATGCATGTAATAGTTTACTTTGGTGTGTGCAAATGTCATGTATGTAGTAGCCACCTATGTAATTGGATGTTTAATTTGGTTATGCAACCATGTCCTTATAAGTGTGTGTGTGTGTAGTAATACTATTCATCACCCAAGTTGCAGAATAATTTATTCTTCACCTGAGGTAATCTTACGATCGCTTCATAAATAAATTACGTTTGGAATACAAATAGTTACATTTATATTGATTCATTACATAAAATTTGGTATAATAAAACAAAAAAATAGGTTATAAGACCAGAAATATCGTATTTTATGTATGTTTTTACGTTCGTAACTTTACGTAACATAAATATTTTTTACGGCGAGTATATGATTTCTTACGTTCTCTTTTTACGTATGAAATAAGACAAATTTACGAAACCTAAGAATACGGTGCATTGATGTCAAAATAGAGAGGGGGTGAAGAATAACTATTCCTCACCCACGGTAACGCTATTCTAAGCGTGAGTGTAGAATACCTTATTCTACACCACCTAGTAATGGTACATACAAAATCTAGTAAAACGTTGTACAAAATGTGGTAATTCAGAAAATATTTTTTTATCACCCAAGTCTATAATTTACAACATTTTTACGAAAATTACTATATTTTACATAGTGTGTTACTATATTTTGTGTGGTACTATACATACAAAATATAATAACACACTATATAAAATATAGTAATTTTCGTAAAAATGTGCTAAATTGCACACTTGGGTAGTAAAAAAATATTTTTAGAATTACTATATTTTATACACCGTTTTACTAGATTTTGTATATAGCGTTACCAGGGGTGTAGAATAAGCTATTCTACACTCATGCTTAGAATAGCGTTACCCTATATAGGAAAAAGCAAACCTATGAAGCTTCGCTGTGGCGGCTGCAATCACGAGCACCCACTCGTGTTGGGATCTGTCTCGTCCCCTTACCTCTTTTGTATTTTTGTTTTATAAGTAGTTTGATACTTATTTCCTCTTATAGAGAAAAATGGACCACGCTGCATGCGAGAGAACAGTAGTGCGCAGCACTAGGCTGGCACAATGGCAGGCAGGGCCCATCCCGCCTTGGGCTCCAACTGTTCCTGAATGGTTCCTGGTCACAACGGTTCCAAGATGATTTTTTTAGTTCTTATAATTTCCTGGCAACACGTTTCCTGTGTCATGCTGATTCACTTGGCTATTCACGCACTACCCCATACTGTTTCGTACTTAGGATTGGGGAGGCCGCACCACCCTAATGTGATGTACTAATGTGATGAACTTTTTAAAATACAAAAAGTAGTGTTTAGATAACGACCCCGATAAATATACTAACGTGATATAAGTGTACTAATGTGATGAACTTTGTAAAATCCATTTTTTATAACGAATATTATTACATGAGAGTTTTTCTAACACCAGATTGATCCCACATGGCGTTTTTCTAAAGCTAATCGCTGGATGGCCATGAACTTTGTAAAATCCTAACACCAGATTGATCCCACATGGCGTTTTTCTAAAGCTAATCGCTGGATGGCCATGAACAGGTACTAGCCGTGCGCCGGCCAGCTTTTTTCTATGGTCATGGCTATGCTATCTGATAGACCCGTGAACACTTACCAGCCCTGCGCTGGCCAACTTTTTTCTATGGTCATGCATATGCTATCTGATAGACCCGTGAATAGTTACTAGCCTTGCGTGCTGCGTCGGCCACATTGTGGAAAAGGAGACCCGTGAGCAACAGCAGGACAAACGAGCGGGTGACGCTTGCATCTTTCTTTCCGAGCTCGCCCGCACAAAGGAGAGAAGCCGATAATCGGAGACAGTGTGAGGAACAGATATGATCGCGGCAAGATCATTGTCGTGGAGTCCTGGAGAGCGTGCGGTCTGTTTGGCTATGGGGGAGAACGGAGGTGCTGCACATACGCATGACGTCGATGACCTGAAAGGTAAGCCTACTAAATCACTTTTTGCTGCTTGAAATCTTCTGTATGAAACCTTTTTGGCGATTCTTTTCTTACAGACCATTACTTGCAATAGTAGTTATTTCTCTTCACATTGCTCCATCTGATTTTTTTAGGAGAAACTACTCCATCTGATTATTTTGGACTAGATGCATCCACCGGAGACCTGCGTTTGGATCAAACTGAACCAACACCATGCAGCAAGAACACGACCGGCACTCAGACGATTGATGCGGATCACACGGACAAGGAAAAGGGCAGCAAACCAGTGGAAGGCGCTGAAACAGACAAAGTGTTCTGGTGGAGGAGGAGGGATGGACAAGACGGCAAAGGTAATACTCGCACTAGGCAACCATTCAACACTACAAAAAAAATTGCCGTCAGATTTTTGTAGTCACCTTGATACATCATTTCAGTCTCATATAGTTTATTATCACAACACAGAACACACGATACACCAGCATGGTTTACAAACAAGCTTAGACGTCGTATTAATTTTACAGGAACAGAGAAGGGAAGCCATTCAGAACAGGAGTGGACGGAAGCCCGGGGGCGATCGAGAACGGAAGATGCAGTCAAACTCAAGTTGTGTTCGAACCAGCTGTAGTGCCCGCGCGGCGAGCCGATACTATCAATCTGAAACGACGGGGAGTTGCGGTGCCCGCGCGGCGAGCCCGCGGCTTAGGTGCGGGGGATGTGCTAGCGCCATAGTGAAGCTTATTATCAATCGGAAACGTTGGGGAGCTGCTGTGCTCGTGCGGCGAGCCCGCGGCTCAGGTGCGGGAGATGCTAGCGCTATAGTGAAGCTTACTACTACCAATCTGTAGTAAAAGAAGTAGCATGAAACTAAAATGCATGTTGGTGGATCAGCTTCGGAACAACACTACTTCAAATGAAGAGTGCACCCAACACGGTGAGGTCAAGACGCCCAACACGCGGGATGATGTCTGGGTGATCAACCTCCGCTTGCAGGACGTAGAATGACATGCCCCTTCGCATGTACGTATCGAGCTCGATGGAGACGATTCGGCACATGGGGGAGGAGTTACTTCGCCGTCTCAAGCGACCACGCCTTGTTAGATTATGTATAACTTCTGTACTTATGTATGTATTGTAACACAACCATTATATATAATGAGATAAGCCATCCCTAGAGGGTTGTGCTGGTTCCCCAAAACTTATTGTCTTACATGGTATCACGCTAGGTTACGATCGCTTCCGCTTCTAAACCCTAATACCCGCACCGCCGCCGCAGCCGCCGCCGCCTTCACCGCAGCCGCCACGCCACCGATCGCACCGCCGCCATGTCGAGCGCCGCCACCACCGGTTCCACTGCTGCGGGCTTCCTCCCGGCCTCTCTTGCGGCTCTGCTCAACCTCCCGCTCGATGCCGTCTCCGTTCCGGCTCCGATCGGGACAAGGAGCATCGGCTCCGTCTTCTCCACGCCGCCGGCGCCCTCGCTTGGGCGTGACCTCGTAGTCCACACCGCGGCGCCGCCGTCCGCTGCGGACTCCGCAGGCGTCGTCCCGCCGCTCCTGCCGCAAGCGGATCACACCGCCCCGCTGGCGGGGTTGGCGGCGTCCGCCCCGGCCGCCAGCCTTGCGGCGTCCGAACCGGCCGCGAACTTTGCGGCGCCCGTCCTGGCTGCGGTCCCGCCTCCTCCGCATCGGCTTCGGCGCCTCTGGCTGCCTCCATGGTGTTTGCACCCCAGGCAGCCTCCTCGATGGGATCGTCTTCGCCGCCGCCGTTTCACTTCGGTCATCTCATCACCATCAAGCTCTCCGCCGACAACTACATCTTCTGGCGTGCGCAGGTTCTCCCGCTCTTGGGGAGTCACTACCTGCTAGGCTACGTCGACGGATCGCTTCCCTGCCCACCCGCGTTGGTAGACAGCGTGCACGGTCCGGTCTACAATCCGGCCCATCGCGTCTGGACGGGGCAGGACCAGGCGAACCTCTCCTCCATCCAGGGGTCGCTCTCGCCGGCAGTTGCCGGCCTTGTTGTCTTCGCGAAGACGTCTCATGAGGCCTGGACCATCCTTGAGCGCACCTTTGCAGCGCTGTCCCAGGCTCGTGTCTCTGCACTCCGTCGTCAGCTTGGAGAGTGTCAGAAGCTTGACTCCACTGCCACTGAGTTCTACAACAAGGTCAAGGGCCTCGCCGACACATTGGCCTCCATTGGACAGCCCCTCACCGACTCCGAGTTCAACTCGTTTATTGTCAATGGTCTTGATGAGGAGTATGATGCCTTGGTCGAGATCATCAACGAGCGGGGCAACTCGACACCCATGCTGGCACACGAGGTTTTCTCTCGGCTCCTTCTCACTGAGCAACGGGTCGAGACTCGCCGCACCAGGGGCACTGGCTCCCTCTCGTCCAACGCCGCCACCAAGGGTGGCCGCTCTTCTTCATCACCCCGGTATCCCTTGGGGCTGCCACCGTCGCCCGCCTCGGCCCCCCCACCTACTGCGACCTTACCGGGGGCTGGCGGTCCACATGTGTGTCAGCTTTGTGGCCGCGATGGGCACTGGGCCTCCAAGTGTCATAAGCGCTTCCAGCGAAGCTTCCTTGGTCTTGGCAATGACGGCAAAGATACACGCAACAATGCCCGTCAGGTCGCCATGGCTGATCGTCCCGCGCCGCAGAAGCAACAGGGACACACTCAGTCCTACTCCATCGATCCACACTGGTACATGGACTCTGGGGCGACAGAGCATCTGACCAGCGAGATGGGGAAGCTTCACACTCGTGAACCCTATCATGGCTCCGACAAGATCCACACCGCCAATGGAGCAGGTATGCACATCTCTCATATTGGTCAAGCATCTCTTCTCACTAGACATGCCAATAGGAATCTTCAGCTTCGCAATGTTCTTCGAGTTCCATCTATGACCCGTAATCTTCTTTCAGTTCCTAAACTCACACGTGATAATAATGTGCTTTGTGAATTTCACCCTTTTGATCTTTTTATTAAGGATCGGGGCACGAGGGACATTCTTCTTAGTGGGCGGTTGTGCCAGGGCCTCTACCGTCTGGAGCATCCTGGCGTCGCTCGCGTTTTCAGTGGAGTTCAGGTCTCTCCGTCACAGTGGCATGCTTGTCTTGGTCACCCGGCCACACCTATTGTCCGTCATATTTTGCGTCGTCATGAGCTTCCTAGTTTGTCTAGTAATAAAGATGTAGCAGTGTGTGATGCTTGTCAGCAGGGGAAGAGTCATCAACTTTCTTTTTCGGAGTCCAGTCGTGAGGTGAAACATCCTTTAGAACTTGTGTTTTCAGATGTATGGGGTCCTGCTCAGACTTCTGTCAGTGGTCATAATTACTATATCAGTTTCGTTGATGCTTATAGTCGCTTTACCTGGCTTTACCTTATTAAACGCAAATCTGATGTGTTTGATATTTTTGTTCAGTTTCAAAAACATGTTGAACGTCTTCTCAAGCACAAAATTGTTCATGTCCAGTCGGATTGGGGGGGCGAGTATCGCAACCTCAACTCTTTCTTTCAGTCGCTTGGGATAGCTCATCGTTTAGCATGTCCACATACACATCAACAGAATGGTTCAGTCGAACGTAAGCATCGTCATATTGTTGAAGCTGGTCTTACTCTTTTGGCCCATGCATCTGTTCCGTTTCGGTTTTGGAGTGATGCTTTCACCACTGCATGCTTTCTCATCAACCGTACTCCTACTCGTGTTTTAAACATGAAGACTCCCATTGAGGTTCTTCTTAATGAACAACCTGATTATACCTTTCTCAAGGTATTTGGGTGTGCTTGCTGGCCGCATCTTCGTCCATATAACAAGCGCAAGCTTGAGTTTCGTTCTAAGAAGTGTGTTTTTCTTGGCTATAGCTCTCTTCATAAAGGTTACAAATGTCTTCATGTTCCCACTAATCGTGTCTATATATCTCGGGACATCGTGTTTGATGAGCATGTTTTTCCCTTTGCCAACCTTCCTGTGTCTACTGTCGAACCACCATCCCTGCATTCATCCTCTGTTGCTTCTGACCAATTTGATGATGTTGCATACTCTCCTTTGCTGTTACCTAACCATGGTGCAGGAACCGGACGTGGAGCTCGTTTGGAGCTGTTGGAGGATTCACCATCATCATCGTCGTCTTCTGGTGGGCACGTCGATCGCCCTATGTTGCATGGCGTCGATTCGCGTGCTCATGCATGGTCACCCGACGAGCCCGTCGCGCCGAGCATCTCCACTGCTCGGTCCGCTACGCCAGCGATCGCCGAGTTTCCAGCGGCTCGGCCTTTTTCGCCAGCGGCCGCCGAGTCGCCCGCGGCTCGACCCGTCACGCCGTCTTCGCCTGCGGCTCGGCCCGTCACGCCGTCTTCGCCCGCGGCTCGGGTCCTCACGTCGCCTTCATCCGCGGATCGGCCCGCGACACCGGCCGCGCCACGGCCCACTATGCCGAGCTCGCCAACGGCCCGGTCTGTGATGCCGGAGTCGCCAGCTGCTTCGTCTGCTCTGCCGGTTTCTCCGGTGGGCCGGCCTTCTTCGTCGACCGAGTCCGAGGCTACCGTGACTGGCTCCTCGTCACCGGATGACTCGTCAACATCGCCGTCCTCCAGCCCGTTGCAGGATGCTCCGTCGACCTCGGTGGTTCCTGTGTCCCGACCACATACACGCAGTCGCAGTGGCATTTTCAAACCTAAGGAACGTAAGGATGGTACGGTTGCTTGGTTGGCTGCTTGTTTGGCTGCTGCTGTTGCAGATCCATTTTCTGAGCCTCGCTCATATCAGGCTGCCCTGCGCATTCCACATTGGCGAGAGGCTATGGAGCAGGAGTTTCATGCTCTTCTTCGTAACAAGACATGGACTCTCGTTCCTCCACCACCACGGGTAAATGTTATTGACTCAAAATGGGTATTCAAAGTGAAGAAGCATTCGGATGGATCTATTGAGCGTTACAAAGTGCGACTTGTTGCTCGCGGTTTTCGGCAGCGTCATGGTCTTGACTATGAGGACACCTTCAGTCCTGTCGTCAAGCCTACCACTATTCGGCTTCTTCTCTCCATTGTTGTTTCTCGTGGTTGGTCACTTCGTCAACTTGATGTGCAGAATGCTTTTCTACATGGATTTTTGGAGGAAGAGGTTTATATGAAACAGCCGCCTGGTTTCTCTGATCCTGATCGTCCTGACTATATATGTCGTCTTTCCAAAGCACTATATGGTTTGAAGCAAGCTCCTCGTGCCTGGCATGCCCGCCTTGCCTCTGCCCTTCGTGCTCATGGGTTTGTGCCGTCCACTGCTGACACTTCATTATTTCTTCTACAGAAGCCAGAAGTCACTATGTACCTTTTGGTATATGTCGATGATATTATCCTTGTCAGCTCTTCTCAGTATGCTGCTAATGCTCTTGTCTGCTCTCTTGGTGCTGATTTTGCGGTCAAAGATCTTGGGAAGCTTCACTACTTTCTTGGAGTTGAGGTCACTTCTCGTGCTACTGGTCTTGTCCTTACGCAGAAGAAGTACTCCTTGGAGTTGTTACAAAGAGCTGGCATGTTGAAGTGCAAACCGACCACCACACCCATGTCGTCTACCGACAAGATAACAGCTGTTGATGGTGAGCTTTTGTTTCATGCGGATGCCACAGAGTACAGGAGCATTGTTGGTGGACTTCAGTACTTGACGATCACGAGACCAGATATCTCTTATGCTGTTAACAGGGTTTGTCAGTATCTTCAGGCTCCCAGAGATACTCATTGGGCTGCTGTTAAACGCATTCTTCGTTATGTTCAGTTCACCCTGACATTTGGTATGCATATTCGGCCGACTTCCTCTCGGGTCCTTTCGGCCTTCTCTGATGCAGATTAGGCTGGTAGCCCAGATGACAGGCGATCCACGGGGGGTTATGCAGTATTCTTTGGCTCTAATTTGATCGCCTGGAGTGCTCGGAAACAGGCTACTGTGTCACGTAGCAGTACTGAAGCTGAGTACAAGGCTGTGGCTAATGCTACTGCAGAGATTATTTGGGTGCAGTCTTTGCTTCAGGAGTTGGGTTTGTCTCAACCACAGCCTCCTATTCTTTGGTGTGATAACATCGGTGCTACATACCTTTCTGCAAATCCAGTATTTCATGCCCGAACGAAACACATTGAAGTTGACTATCACTTTGTACGGGAACGTGTATCGCAGAAGCAACTCCAGATCAAGTTTATCTCATCTAAGGATCAACTTGCAGACATCTTTACTAAGCCTTTACCGCTGCCACAGTTTGAGGCTTGTAGGCGCAATCTTACCCTTCTCAGTTCTTTAGAAAGTGGCTAAGATTGAGGGAGGGTGTTAGACTATGTATAACTTCTGTACTTATGTACGTATTGTAACACAACCATTATATAATATGAGATAAGCCACCCCTAGAAGGTTGTGCTGGTTCCCCAAAACTTATTGTCTTACACGCCTGATGGGACGTGCTCCAGGAGGACGCGCATGCGGCACCGTGGCCGCACGAGCTCGCTGTCAATGTCAGGCGAGAGGCGGAATGGCGTGGCTCAGTAGTCATGTAACACCGTCACCGATGCAACTCGATCGCGCCACCCTCCGTCCGTGAACCGAACGAGGAAGGATTGCACGGAGAGGATGGACACGTCAACGGCTGCTCTCCGAATGTCGGTGAACTCGGCGAGGATGGCTTTCTTCACCACGCTTGGATCGATGCATGCCGCGGTGATCACCGGTGGGGTGGCTCGGAGACGATTCTCCTCACCCACCATGGCCCATGTGCGCTCAATAACACAGTGAGACACCTACGGACGGTTGTTTGGTCGGAGGTAAACGACATCGACGACCACATGTTCTCCATCGATGGCGTGGTTTGGGTTGGCTTCTAGTAGTGCAGCGCTTTTCACCAAAGGCTGTTTCATGGTTTTGCCATGACCCACCGAGCCTGCCGCCCATCGCTGGGCTATAGTCTGACGGCGCGCAACGCCCTTGGTTAAACTAAAGCCGTGAAAACAGGGTCACGGACGGATGCGTCGGCGTCTTAACAGGACGTACATGGGGCAATGTGAATGACAGACGGGCTCAAATTAGGGACTGTGTGCGTATGAATGACAGACGGATGCAATTCTGAAACCTTACCATTCGTGATTCGAGACATTTTGACCACAAATCGGGACGTGTCATACGTGGCCAGCGAAGATCTGAAATCGCAGGCGCGTGCGTCTTGCTTGTACTATCCATTAGCGAACGCAGCTGTTCGTATCAGCAGATGCACACATAGCAGCGGACCACCTAGTGGTGGCCTTGCAACAGAACTAGGGATGAAACTTTTTTAGACCTAAAGGTGGTAGGAAAATGGGGCGGCCACGCGAGGCCTCTTCTACACCGTGCAAAGTTTTTTCCGTGCGATGATTTCGTGTTGCGATGACATGACATTTTCTTTTTGGTTTTCATAACCCATTGACATTGTATCATCATATCACTAGATTACACGGAAATGAAAGCGGTAAAAAAAAGCCAACCGAGACGAGCGTCTCAAATCGGCCTCAAACACCAGGGCTAACTGGCACCCCTCATATGCAACTGAAATATGGGGCGGATATGGAGAGGCTCAAGCGCGTCGCGCCATGTTGGACCCGACCCATGCTGGCCCATCCGACCCCACATATATCCGTCCCCATCCACTCCTCGGACCTAACCCTAGCCACTCCACTTCGCCCCCAAGCTCCCGTCCGGCGATCGCCGGCCTTCCCCGGCATGGCGGACAGTGGATCTGACTCCGTCCAGTTCGGATCCGTCGCCTGGGATATCGTCCCGTGCGGGTTGGAGGAGGCAATGGCTATTCGCATTGCACTCCGCCGCTCCCGGGAGAACTACGCCCAGCTGACGGCTGGTTTTGTCCGGCATGAGTCCATTGAGTCGGTGCATCGGGCGCTCTGGATCCTCCGGGGATGGATCAGCGCGGTCCTCCCGGGAGCCTTCCAATCTCTTTTCCCCATCACCGGTTAGCCAAAGCATCAGTCTTGCCGGGACCGTTGTGCCCACTGTGGGAAGGAGAGGATGTCGGTGGCCGAGGCCCGCCTCGCTGCCGCCATGGCGGCGGCAGATGCGGTAGCACGGGCTGCCACAAAGGAGGAAGCCATACGCGCCGCAGAGGAGGAAGAAGCAGATCCGGCTTGATTCATAGCGTGTCTTCGACCCCTACTTCCGCGAGATGGATGGCAAGGGCGCCGGGGAGGTCAAGGATGACCGTGGATGATCCTCTCCATAGCTAGTATGTAGGTACAACATGCCAAAATTTGGTAGTCCAATGGCATATCCAAATTTTGGTCCCGTAACCCGTTGGACAACTCTTCACCGTATCGATAGATTACGTGGCTGTTTTTCTTTGTGAGAACCACCCATTTTGGGAGCACCATTTTTTGTGTATGAGAACCTTGTTTACGTGCGTGTTGGCCTACACGATGGAGGAATAGAGAGATACTATGTGATAGATAGGTATAGATATATAGAGAGAGGATTGTAATTGGGGTGAGAGATAGGTATAATGTAAACGGACCCTCATTTGACACAGCCAGAACCATTCACACACAACGGGGGGCACCCTTCTTTTATGCACGCGGACCTTTTCTCCATTGCTTACATTACATCGGATGTTATTGGAAAAAGAGGGAGAGAGAGAGATAGATTGCTAGATATAGCACGCCCCGTGCCACTTACATGGAAGGGTGCCGATAGGTCCAGCGTCATCGGTATATGAAAGGTTCGCGCTCACATGAAAGAGATGCCCCCGTGCGGTGTGCATGGTTCCGACAACATAAAATGGAGGTTCATGTGGAATTTAACCGGTGCATTGATCCCATATATAGCTATCTATCAATCCCTCTCTCTATCCTTTTATTACTTAACTTAACATGCATTCATCGTAAAAGCTTACGCGGTATCGAATGGTAGCATCCATCTTTAGAGAAGGTTTCATGCACAAAGGAAAGGGTCCCTCGGGGGTTCCATGTAATGTAAATGATGGGGTGGTACGCTAGGAATCGGATATGGAACTACTTACTTCATACCACTCTCCCACCCGACAACAATCCTCTCTTTCTCTCTCTCTCTCTCTCTTTCTCTAATAATCTATTTATCTACCACCCACCCACAGAGCTTGTGAGGTGCACATTGCACCCTATCCTCACTATAGAAGGTTCTCATGCATACAAAAAGGCGAACTCGGGTGTGTGTGCATGGTTCCGACAATGTAAAATGGAGGTTCTACATGAAATGCAAACGTCATGCACGCTCCCATCCTTGTTATCATCTCTTGCAAACATCCACCTCATAGGGGAGTTTCTCGCGCACAGAGAAAAGGGTTATCTCGGGTGGGTGTGCATGGTTCCAACAAATGTAAAACGGAGGTTCCTTTTGTAATGTAAGAGTTGTGGGTGACGGTGGTTGAAACGTCTGATATTAACATCTGATTTTAACGTGCACGCATAGTAAAAAAGCTTACACAAGGTCGAATGATGATGATGGTTGAATCGTCCACCCTATATAGAAGGTTTCTCGTGCAGAAAAAAGGGTGTCGTCGGGTGGTGTGTGCATGGTTTTGACAGTGTAAGACATAGGTTCTTCATGTAAGGCTCCCGAGAGGACCGCGATGATCCAGCCCCGGAGGGCACCCACCGAAAAACCTTGCAGAACCATGCATACCCGGCATGAGGGGGACGCTCCTAATGTGGACATGAACCTTATTCACCCTGACATAGTACTCGTGTAAGTATTTATGTTGCGTGTGGGTTGGTCCAGATGTTAAAGGCTTATAGATAAAGCGATAAAATAGCCAAGTAAAGTATTACTATGTCGCGGCGGGTGTGCGGGATCTGGCTGTGGGGGAGTAATGGATGCATGCAAAATAGATTTAAATTGACTAAAGATTGAGGAAGCAATAGATAACTAGACACAACATCACCGCAACACTTACATTACATATGAAGAACCTCTATTTTACACTGTTGGAACCATGCACACACCACCAGACAACACCCTTTTTTCCGCACGAGAAACCTTCTCTATAGGGCGTGAAAGATATCAAGCGTTCCTACTCCATCGAGGGAGCCGCATGGTGTTTATATTGATGTTGGCCGCAGCCCTTGGCTTGGCGTACAAGGTTACACAAGAGGAGTTTGAGTAGAATACAAGAGAAGGAAGGAGGTTGAGATTACAACACGTATATTCTAACACCCTCCCTTAATCTCAACTAATCTAAGTTAAGATTACTCTTGAATTCTTCAAATGGTCTTACTGGTAATGCTTTTGTAAAACCATTGGCCACTTGATCCTTGGAAGGAACAAACCGAATCTCAAGTTTCTTTGCTGCAACTCTTTCTTGTACAAAGTAAAAATCAATTTCTATGTGCTTTGTCCTGGCATGGAACACTGGATTTGCAGACAGATATGTTGCTCCCAAATTATCACACCATAAACATGAGATATGATTCTTCTTTTATCCCCAACTCCTCAAGAAGTGATTCAACCCAAATGATTTCAGCAGTTGCATTTGCTAAAGACTTATATTCAGCTTCTGTACTTGACCGTGATACAGTAGCTTGCTTTCTAGCACTCCAGGAGATAAGATTAGATCCAAAGAACACTGCAAAACCTCCAGTTGATCTTCTGTCATCACTACATCCTGCCCAGTCAGCATCATAGAATGCGCTCACAAGAGAGGAATTAGACCGTTTGAAATGAAGTCCTATTCCCATAGTATGTTTCACATATCTTACAATCCTCTTGACAGTTGACCAATGTGCAGAAGTGGGTGCATGAAGATATTGACAAACCTTGTTAACAACAAATGAGATATCTGGACGTGTGAGAGTTAGATATTGTAGTGCTCCCACAGTACTCCTATACCTTGTACTCTCCTCCTCTTGAAGTGGCTCACCTTCATATGCTGAGAGATTTTCTGAGGAGGATAAAGGTGTAGGCATTGGCTTACAATTTTTCATCCCCATGTGAGACAGAAGCTCAATAATATATTTTTCCTAATTTAATACAGTGCCATCTTGAGTTTTCTTGACTTCAATACCTAGGAAGAAATGCAAATCACCTACGTCCTTCAAGGCAAACTCCGAGCTGAAGTCATGCAAAAGAGCATTAGTAGCATTTTTGTGAAGAACTTGCAACTATGATATCATCAACATATATACGCACAAAAATGACTACTCCTGCCTTGTTATAAATAAACAAGGATGTGTCAGCCTTGGAAGCAATGAAGCCAAGATATTTCAACTTTGAACTCAATCTGGAATACCTTGCTCTGGGTTCTTGATTTAAACCATAGAGTGCTTTATCAAGCTTGCAGATATAATGTGGGAATTTCTTACTCTCATACCCAGGTGGCTGTCTCATAAACACTTCCTCTTCTAGAACACCATGCAGAAACGCGTTCTGTACATCTAGTTGCCTTAGACTCCATCCTTGGATACAACAATAGCTAACACAAGTCTGATAGTTGCAACTTTCACAACGGGACTAAAGGTGTCCTCATAGTCAATGTCATAACGTTGCTTAAAGCCCTTTGCAACTAGATGTGCCTTATATCTGTCAATGGAGCCATCTGCTTTCTTTTTAATTCTATACACCCATTTGCAACCTCCATTTTAAGTTGTCGGAACCATGCACACCGCACGGGGGCATCTCTTTCATGTGAACGCGAACATTTCATATACCGATGACATTGCACCTATCGGCACCCTCCCATGCAAGGTTTTTTCGGTGGGGGTCCTCCGGGGCTGGATCATCGCAATCCTCCCGGGAGCCTTTCAATCTCCCTTTCCCATCACCGGTCCGCCGGAGCATGAGTCATAGCGGGACCTGTGTGCCCCCCTCGTTGTCGCCATCGCGGCGGCTGTTGCGGCAGCACGAGCTGCCGCAAAGGAGGAAAAAGAGTGGAGCGATGGGTCGGACAGCTTCAACGAAGAGCAGATCTGGCTTGATCCATACTGTGTCTTCTACCCCTACTTCCGCGAGATGGACGGCAAGGGCGCCGGGAAGGGCAAGGGCGGCCGTGGATGATCCTCTCCATGCATACCCACCTCTATTTTACATTTGTTGGAACCATGCATACCCACCTGAGATCACCCTTTTTTGTGCACGAGAACCTTTTCTATGAGATGGGTGTTGCGCTAGATGATAACAAGGAATGGAGCGTGCGTGTTAGTGTTAGATGATAAACAATCACCACGACGTCGGACGGAAAATCATGCGGACGATGGTGATGGTTTTGGGATCGGCCACTATTTCCAGACCTGGGCGTGGCATCTGTGACGCCTGCAAACGCCCCCCTCCCGCCGCCCCACAAAAATACTTTGTTTCCGGTTTATGGGGAAAAGTGCATCCGTACGACCGAGCGGACCGATACAGGACCACGTTGCATGGCAGAACACATCCGAATCGCGTGGTCCAGATGGTTATTAGTGGTTTGGGTGTCCGTGTTGAAGACCCCCTAATAAAAGAAGAATTTTTTTGGCAAGTCTACATGTGTTTTGTTTTTACCATAATACGACTTTATTCCTCAAATAATAGATCAGTCGTTTACAAGCATATGAGAAATAGAGTCAGGAAGGGTAGAATCCTAAAGTCTACATGGGTTTTTACCGCGGTGGGTAGTAGAAAAGACATAGGATTTACTGAAACAAAGTCAGTGCTCAGCCCAAAAGAAAACACCTGGCCCGTGGCTCATGGAATCCCAGGTTCAGAGTACATCCAGCCCAAGGGAAGGAGGAGGACCACCGGCCTTCAAAGCAACGCCCCCAAGGGAGAAACGCCACGGAGACGACGTCGTTGCCCGCTTTCGCCCGAAGAGCTCGATCCGGAAGTAGATGAAGCACATGAACACGACGACGCCCTCAAGTGGATAGCGACACCCGCAGGTGTCGCTGCTGTCGGCTAGCAAGCGCCCGCAAGGCTTTCGCCTGTAGCAACACAGCCCATCACCTCCACACAGCCGGCCAAGGCCGACAAGCACTTCTGCCGCCCCGCACACCCCCGCCGCAAAGTGGCGATTAATGTCGCTGTAGTTCTTCACAGGCCTACAGAAACAAGTGGAAACATATGTTTTCAGAGTTAGGAATGCAGCAATCGTTCAACCTGACGAAAAGTGAAGAGAAAGTTCTCTTATAGTCAAAAACTTGGAGTACACTCGGATGTGCGTGTTAGAATCCCACCTCTTTATGTAGCCATTAACGACTACGTAGTCTTCATTGTTGCGTGCGTTGTACAGAAACAATCTAGTTCCAGGTGTGAGGCAAAACAAAAACGACCCTTGCAAAATGACAACAATAAATCCCAAGCGCTTACGCAAGGCTTGCATGTATTCCCTGTCGATTGTTCTGAAAAGCAACAAGAAGTTGTCAGCGTCTAATGAAGGCATGATACTATATTTTTTACAGTTTGTGCGGTGAGGAAAATACCAAATCTTGGCCTCGATAGCCCCAGTGCCATCGTCGAGAATGAAGTTGATCTCTTCCGCCGAGTCCGTACGGTTCCACATCTTACCGAGAAGCCGCTCATCCAAATAAAAAATGGCTGCAAGAATTTTATGTCAGATAGGATGAGAAAAACATCAAAACCAGCATATATCAACAGTGCCCCGCCGTGCTCGGCCCAAGGAATTAACATGGAAACTTGCTTCACAGTCTGAGGGACTAAGTTGTTGGGCGGATAAAGGTACTGGAAAACAACCATTGAATTTTTGTCAGCAAATAAAAATTCCGCTCGTAAACAAAAACCCAAGAACACATACACACACCTGTTGGCCGTAGACCGCTGCAAAGAGCGCCGAGAGCATAAGGGAGCAAGATTTTGAATATATATGCAAAACAAGAGTTGGACGGTGGTGTTAGTAATAAAACGCTTGAAACCCAATGGAGCGACAATAACTCTTCACTCCTTTGTGGATGCATCCCAAAAGCCTCTTTCCTCTGCAAAATCTAGCTCATCATCCGGAAGGTCATTACTACAAACCGTGCAGAACTATATTCAAATTACCTTCAGTAAAAACAGCGAGCTTCGCACCTCGGACCAGTGCGGCGCAGATTGTTTTTGCCACTCTCAAACGGTGTCGAACAGTGTCCAGCTAGCTAGACGAAAATAGCAATTTAACACTACCGGACAAGTACCCACACCTAGAACCTTTTGTAAATAGCCAGAATTAGCCGATTCGTCAGCTCGCCCAAAGAAGCTACTGGGGCACTTTGCTGGTTCAAAAAGGTGTGTGCTCTGTTTGCCTCAAGTACACCTGCAAAGCCAGACACTAGGTTTCCTTTTCCGGACCCTGACACCATAAAGGCTCGGCTCAGCTTTCCTTCTAAGCCATGGCGAAATTCAACAAATGATAAATTCAGAACCTTATCCACCAAAGGTGCGGATCTCGAAGCAAATGAAGGGTTTTGATAACAGCCATCCGAGCTAGTGTGGATAGCAAATTCATCCTCTCTCTCTCTCTCTCTCTCTCTCTCTCTATATATATATATATATATATATATATATATATATATATATATATATATATAGTGTTACTATTCATCACCCAGGGTGCAGAATACATTATTCTTCACCCAAGGTAATCTTACGATCATTTCATAATTAAATTATGTTTCGAATTCAAATAGTTACATTCCTATTGATTCACTACGTAAAATTTAACATAAGAAAATAAAAATATAGGTCATAAGACAAGAAAAT
>NC_041392.1:325342615-325352179 GCF_002162155.2 Triticum dicoccoides | reverse complement strand
ATGAAAATGGTTGTGTACTTCTGGGAGTACGTACTCCCGCTCCCCATATACCACATAGATGAATCTTTTATACCTTTTTATTATTTTTAATATACTTCATTAGTAATTATTAGATACCCCAAAATGAGTTTAATAAAAAAATTCATGTGAATCTATGTATTTTTAAATATTTACGTATATACTGATGTGGTTGTACGTGAAAAGATATATTACAAAAAGTACGTCGCAGATGATATTTTTTCAATTAAACTCATATTGGGGTATCTTAGAATATTTAATGAAGTATATATTGAGAATAATAAAGAGGTATAATTAATGCATATATGAGGTATATTGAGGATGGGAGTACATACTCTCAAGAATACAGAAGAGGAGTCCTATATATAGCCAGTCTATTCTACTAATATTAGTAGAATAATTATTCTGATAACACTTCCGCGCTGCACGTTCAATGCAAGTGCACGTCATTGTTCGAACCAAGTGTGCTGCAGTACTTAGGCGAGTAAACTTTGTGTAGGAAAAAACTGCATAGAGTGTTTTCGGTACTATTTTTGCTTTAGATTTTTAACCGTTTATCGGAACGAAGCGTATAATACACCGTTGGAAAGCTATGGATTAGGCGCAACTTTTTCATGTTGCACATTTTTCGAGATTTCCAATGGTTTAAGAGCAGTTTTAAAAACGGTGCAGCAGACGACGAGTGGCAGCGAGCGTTTTTTCGCGTTTTTTCCTAAACCACTAGTCGGAATGAAGCAAATGATTCACCGTTGGAAAGATATCGTTGATGCTCATCTTTTACATATCTATTATTTTCTCGAATTCGTTACGGTTCAAGAGCAGTTTCAAATTTACTAAATCGTGTAATTTTATTTTTTCTAGTTTTTTTAAATTTTTGGTACTGTTTTCGCTCCAGTTTTTGAACCGTTTGCCGAAATGAGGCATGTGATATGTCGTTGGAAAGCTACGGACGAGGCGTAACTTTCATATGTTGAAATGTTTTTGAGATTCTTTACAGTTTTTAGTTAATTTTGAAAATCGTGCGGATGACGACGAAAGACAGCGGCCGTTTTTCACAAAATTTATACAAACCTTTGGTCGAAATGATTGAAAAACTTACGCCGTTGGAAATATATCGACGAGACGCAACTTTTTCATGTAGAACACTCTCTCTGATTCCTTATGGTTTAAGAGTAATTTTTATTTTAACGAAATGCGGACACTCTGTTTCTTCGCGACCCCAAATCGTCGTATGTACTGCATCACACAGAAAACCGCACTGCTTCAGACTAAAAACTGCACTTCATCAGACGAACAAGTGCACTATATGATTTTTTTTGTGGGACGTAATTTTTCCCAAATAAGGTGGAGTGCACTTCATCTTGAGCATTGGTGAACCGCAATAGTATGAAAAGGGTACCTCGAGACTACCGTAAACAGGCCACGACACCGACTTCATCAGACCGGCAAGTGCACTGCATGATTTTCTTTTTTGTGGGACGTAAATTTTCGCAAACAAGGTAGCAAATCACACCTCTTTAGACTAAAAACCGCACTGCATCAAATAGTCAAGCGAACTTCATGGTTTTCTTTTGTCAGGCATAAATTTTCTCAGACGAGTTTTTGTGAGTTTTTTTTTTATCAACAAGAGTGAACCGCATGGACAAGGGCAAGTGAGCCGCGACATATATCGAAGTGAACCGCAATAATATCTTGTTGTTTCACTAAATTTTTAGCACTTTCATTTTGGGCACAAGTGAACAACATCACTCTAAAAAATGAACCACATCAGAGGACCAAAAGCACTGCATGCGATGATGTAGTCGACTGGTTTTTAAAGCACACGAAACAATTTGCACTTCATACATAGACGAGCGGGCTGCATGTTTTTTTCGTGTGTTTTCCCTATTTTTGTTTTTCTTTGTTTTTTTGTTATTCGCCTATACCTACAAATTAACCGCACTACACAACAAAGTCAAGAGTACAACACCCAACAATTAACTGCACTGCTTAAGGCATAATAAGTTTTTCAATGCAAGAAAAAGCATCAAGAATAAACAGGCATTTTTTGGTTTCCACGAGTACGCACTACACTGCAAATCTGAATGCCGAAATAAGTATCTAAAACTCCATGAGATCCAACTGTACTGATGTGCATCAGGTGGCTACACGCTGCTAGGTGCAAAACCACGCGCATGTCACTGATGAGCTGCACGGCGTCGCCATCGGTACTGCTTCGTCGGTGGCGCCTGTGGCTTCGTCATGCATAATTTTTTTGACAAAAAAAGAACACAAGGTCCCCGTGGACGAAATTCACCTCGACGGGCGCCGAACCACACCGCAATTCCACTGTCGCCAAACCGCACTGCAATTTTTGCAATGTGCTTACCCCCAAACTCCACGCAAGCCCTATTGCCCTGCACACTTTGGCCCAACATAGGACACAGATACCACAGGACATAGCAAAAGAACTGTAAAACAGATGTATCAAACTGCATGCTGTTAGCCAATGAGCTGCACGGTGACACCAACCGTACTGCATCTTGTCCAACACCACACATTCAGCTCGACTCGGCACGCATGCGACCTGCACACAAAAAATATGAGCAAAGTGTCAACAAGGTGCGGAAACTACAATTTTGTTGGCGGTGGCCTTGGATGAACCACACCGGGGGCGCGCGATGCACTGCCCGCGGGATCCAGGTGCACTGCACTGTACAGCACCCACGCGCCAGGGAACTGCACGCCGTCATGCCATCATGCGCTTGCGAACTGCACCGACAACCACAACTACCTGCAACGACATTTTTATCTGCACTGCTCGCCGTCAGTGGAAGGACAACATGCTGCTCACTCCCGCCGCCCCAGAACTTGCAGCACCGCGAGGTGTGCACTGCACACGACAGAGTTGGGCGGGATGCCGTTGACCTGCGGCACCCTCGCCGCTGTGCTGGGCGTCCCGGCCTTGATGCCACAGAACGAGGGATGAGGGGTGGCGAAGCAGATCTTTGCCGAATCCCCACCACTGCCGAAAGGTAGTAGGCACCTAGGAGAGCAGGCCTCGGATAGATGTCGAAGGAGAGGATGCGCCGGCGAGAGGCCGCCATCGTGCCTGGAGGCGGAGGGGTGAAGGGGATCTTGTGGTCAACGGATCAGTAGGGGGTGGTGGCAACAGGGAGACTCACTCCATCAAGCTCGACCGCTGGCGCCCCACACCCCATCGAGGCGTAGGAGCAGCTGCATGTGCTCTTTCCCGACGATGCCCCTCGCCTTGGGTTCCCGTGGCGCCTCCGCCCCGACGACCACCTCCACCTGCCGCTCCCCTGAGCGCACCTCCTGCACCATCCACCCCCGCCAGTAGCCCGCGCGCCGCGCTGCACCCTCACCCGCCACCTGCTCCGCCGACACTGCCTGGCTCCTCGACGCCCGTGAATCAGGCCAAGTGGATAGTGGTCGTGGTGGGGAGGCGGATGAAGGTAGCCGGTAGAGAGGTGGCTCGATTCATCGGCAGATGCTGCAGGTTGGTGGGGGAGTCGGATCCATGGCCGGCCGGTGCGGGTTGCCGCCGGGGAGGGGGGCTGGATCTGGTTTTCACCACGGCGAGCCCAAGTGGTGGCGGCGGGGGAGGTTGCCCGAGGGGAGCTAGGCAGGGCGAGGGCAGAGAGGGAGGAAGTGGGGCGACGGTGGTGGGGTCTGACAGCGGCGGAAGGTGGGGAGGGAGGTGGGCGTGGGGAAGTGGTGGTGTGCGAGGAAGAATGTGGGTCGGGGTGGGGGTGGGTGCGTCCGAGGGAAGAAGGTGGGGTGGGTGGTGGGCTCCTGCAGTTTTTACGTGTAACTGTGTTTTGTGGTGCGAGTCGGGGTGTTAGCAGAATAAGGTTAGGTGTTGTTAGAATCAGGTTTTAAGGGATGTTGTTAGAATAGACTCAACCTATATATATATATATTAATCATATTCATCACTCAGGGTGCAGAATAAGTTATTCTACACGCGAGGCAATCTTACGATCGCTTCATAAATAAATTATGTTTGGAATACAAATAGTAAAATTCATATTGATTCACTACGTAAAATTTGGTATAAGAAAACAAAAAATAGGTTATAAAACAAGAAATATCGCATTTTATGTATGTTTTACACTATATTTTTACGTTCGTAATTTTACATAACATAAAATATTTTTTACGAAGAGTATATATATTTTCTTACGTTCTCTTTTTATGTATGAAATAAGACAAAATTTACGAAACGTAAAATACGGTGCATTGATGTCAAAATAGAGAGGGATGAAGAATAACTATTCATCACCCAGGGTGACAAATAGCGCGACCCTATATATTGCGCTATTCGTCACCCTGGGTGAGGAATAGTTATTCTTCACCCTCACTATATTTTGAGGTCAATGCACCGTATTTTTAGGTTTCGTAAATTTTGTCTTATTTCAAACATAAAAAAAGAACATAAGAAAATATGTACTCGCCGTAAAATATATTTTATGTTATATAAAATTACGAATGTAAAAACATAGTGTAAAACATACATAAAATGTGATTTTTCTGGTTTATAACCTATATTTTAATTTTTTTTATACCAAATTTTACATATTGAATCAATATGCATGTAACTATTTATATTCTAAACATAATTGATTTAGGAAACGATTGTAAGATTACCTTGGGTGAAGAATAACTTATTATGTACGCTGGGTGATGAATAATAACACTATATATATATAGTAAATGTTCATGCGTTGCCACGGAAAATCATTCAAACATATGATTATGTTACATGGATAACAAAATGGAACATTGGTTTTTCAAAATCTCGCTCATCCATTATTATGAAAAAAGAATGTCTTCTTGTAAAGCCAATATTTAGGGTCAAGATGACTTCATGAGAATTGTCACTTCCGAACTGGCCCTAATTGTTTTTATAGTAGAAGCTTTGGTGTTAACGCCAGCAAAAATTATACTATATGGTTGGATGTGAGCCTAGTCTCACCGGAATTTGTTACGAAGCTATACCGCTCGCTGAACCTGGTCTTTGGCGATCGATGGGCGGTCCTCGTCGCTTCGGTGACTCTTCAGGTTGAAGGACAGCCTTTTGTGTCGATAGCGAGGTGAAACCTACACGGACCTGATCATGTTTTTGTCTGTCAGTTTAAGGTCCTTTCTACAAAACTCTAGGGACTTGTTATTTATTTTTCTTGTTTCTTTATGGCATCTATGTAATATGTGATGTATCATGTGTAATTATAATGATGTTAAAGCTTCGGTATCTCTCCCTCTGTTAAAAAAGCTTTGGAAATAGCTCATCTAAATAAATAATCATGTAATCTTACGTCAAGCTCCCACATACATATAAAATCACAGCCATTTGATATTCAATCGCCAATTCATTATTTCTCTAATGAACCTTTTCATTCTATTTTTTTGCTGGCTCTACGGGGAATAACAAGGTCACGGCAACCAGAGTCTTATATAATATACATCACTACTAAAATTTACAAAACAGATGGTACATTACCACTGCAATCTACAATCCACATGATAAACAATAGTGGCCCACCAGAATCTGCTATGTATTGGTAAATCCACAATGAATCAAATATTTCATCTACAAATAAAAATCAAGAACATTTTTTCTAATTAATTAAGCTCATCAACATCTTTGTTTACTTACCTTATATCATCGAAACTGATGCCAGATTCATTAATACAACATAATAGTAGTACATATGGCTTGACCTTCTCAAAACTTTCTGTATTGTATCATCTAGAAACAAAAACCAAGAACATTTTTTTGAATTAATTAATCCCATCAGCATCTCTGTTTACTTTCCTTATATCATCCGAACGGATGCTAGATTCGCTAATACAACATAATAGTAGTACATATGGCTTGGCCTCCTCAAAACTATCGATGTTGTACCCACCTAGTGCATCTCTGAAGCGGTCAATGCAGGGGAAATCTTCTGCTAGAAGGTGATGTTGCCTTTGCACTTGTTCCAACAGACATACTATTAGTCAAACAATAAAATTACAAATGAAGTATGTAAAAGATTCAGATAGTCAGCAAATCACAATAAGCTCTTACTGCCACCACTATAAACTTGTAAAATTACTAAAACATAAGTTAAAACTGTGATTTTAAAGCCAGTGGTGGCTTGGCAAGTAATAGCACTATGAAGCTAATTTAGCAGAACCAAGCACCGGACAAAGAACATCTTATATGAGCACATAAACACAAGGCTCCATGTTCACATAAGAAAATAAATTTCAATCTACTGCTAGGTGCTTACATTGAGCTTGCAGCCAGGATAGCAAGAAAAGTTTTCTCAACTCAGAAATAACAATTGACGATTCCTTTTCCATCTACATGAAAACATAATGTGCATGAAAAGGCAAGTTCAAATCTCTTGAGATATTTAACGGGAAGCAGCAGATGCTAATTACCTATACATATATCTGTTATAGTTTGGCTTGCTAGTAGCAGAGGTAACTAAGCAGCAAGAGTTATTATAGTAACATCCTTAGCTAGGTGCTTACACACATCTTTGCTAAGTAGTGTAATTGCGAAAATTCAAAATGGCTCGTACTAGCATATGATAGTACTATCTAAGCCGTTGGTCCTCCTCTGGATCGCTGCGTGCAGCTGTATTTAGCATGGTATTGCAGCCGTGAATTATTTATCAAACAGTGCCCCTGTCACCTGTCCACTATCCATTAATGAGGTGGCTCACTTTAGTCCACTACGGTCTCGACTGTCATCCATTTCTCATGGACCGAAGCCCTGTAGCACCTGGTCTGCTTGGCCGTCGCGTGATCCCTCCAGCTTCTATTCAAACCATTACACGCCACATCACAGGCATCCTATTCACGTTCAAATTTTGAAAGTTCAAACTTACTGACTCTCCCACGGCATGCATACCAACCGTGTGGCACTGGCTGCCCCCCTACTTGCTTATGCATTTCAAAATTTGTATTTACCACAACAGATGTAACAGATTTAGTTATCTTATCACCATGATAGTATTTCATTAACGTTCACATCACACGCACAACATGTGCATTCTACAACCACTTTTGGTCCTAATTGCTAGTACAACAGTACACCCTGAACAACTTTTCCCGCTGGCCTGTCGCAGGTGTTCTTCTGATGGCCAGTGACACCACACTTGCTGCAGTTTTGCTTCTTTCCTCTAAACTTTGGGAACGTCTCCTCTCTGCGGGCAAGTTGTTCGTTTGTGGCCTTGAATTTTGCAGATGCTACAGAATCTACTCTTACTCAATCCTTCGTAAGGTGCCTGGCCTCTTGCGTTTGTCGGCCTCCCTGCACTTTTCTTCTTTGATGGCACTCCCAGGCCAACCAAAAGATTGCTATGCCCCGGCAGCACAACATACTCATCCTCGCCAGCCTTGGTTTCTTTTTCATCGACATTGCCTTGCTTCTTGCCACTGACACGATCCTCCTGTCCCAGCCCATTCCTCGCCTGGTCGAAAGGAGCCATCACCTTCATAGCTTTATTGATGAGTCCCATCAGTGTTAAGCTTCCACACTGGCATCTCCCAATCGGATCAACTCTAATGCCTGCACATACATCCGATTATGACGAAAAGTCAGGGGCGTGGCACCAAGCTGATCGCACTGGTAGTGATGCAAGTGCTCTGGCAGTATGTCTCGACCATCATTGGTCCGCCTTCTCACAATGTGCTTATCCGACACCTTTGTCATGCCAAGGAATCCATCACCTGAAAATGAAGCCAACCACGAAAGAATTAACCAACATCTAGAAACTGCCTTGAAGAAACAAAGTTTTGTGTGAGCCTGGCATGCACGAACCTGAAGTATATGACAAGACACCATGCCTATGTGCTCAAAAAGCCCGCATTCTCACCCAAACTCTGAACCATTACCGGTCATTTTTACTAGGAAAACCACCTAGCTCCACTTCTCATGTCTCTACCGTTTCTTTCTCAATGAAGCTGCACTTACGATTTTAGTTTTCTTCTCTTCATAACTCTCATCTGATTGACGATTAAACTGCAACCGCATGTACTGCCTAACAAACTTATGCATCGGAGAGCCGGAGGGCACATATTTCTTCAGCATATGGTTCACACTCTCACTCCTCTGGGTACTTGTCATCTTCACACAGAAAATTCCCTTGAAATATGACTTCGCCCACTTCTCCCTTATCCCGAAAATCTGCGTCATGTACGAGTGTGCCTTCAGGTCGTACTTCTCCAGTAGCTGAGACCACGCTTCCTCGATCGATCTCGTCCACTGTGAGCATATGGTTTATGACTTTATGAAACTCATGTCTAAATTCATTTTCTATTCCCGTGCAGAACCCCCAAACTTTCTATAGCCTTCAAGATGTACCACTTAAATCACCGGTGGACTGTATCTGACAGTGTGCTCTTTATCGCCTGTATTTCTTGTCTAAATTCATTTCAGTTCTGCATCCTTACTGAGCAACCACAGACTATCTCTTGCATTTGTCTTCTGCTTGCCTGGATTCAGTCGGCTTTTGCCATACGTTATACCGAAACCAAGTTCCCATGAGTATAGATTGTAGAAGTCGTACGCTTCCGTCAACATGTCAAATGTGGTGCATAACTATGGCTTGACAACCTCTTCTCTATCTCGCTCCGCAAAGCCCCTTTAGATATTTTGAGGGCCCCCATCCTTCCCAGACAGGGTGTTCTTTATGTAGGAATAGTGCCCGCATGAACTCTGCGTGAAAAACAACACACCCACAAAAATCAAACACAAAACATCAGCGAAACCAGTTCCTGATTGTTTTCAGAATTTCCCCCACCCACCATCCTCACCCCATAGACGCCCATGCGGAAATAATGATTGCAAGCATTACGTGTAAAAAACTAGAAAAAAATCATTGGCGGACCAGCGTGCCGATGACGAACATATGCGACAGAAACAAAGCCAGACAACAAACATCCCTCCCTCCCCAAAACCACCCACACTTGCCTGCTGGTCATGCCTCATGCGTAACGATACAGTAGCACTAATTCAAAATCTTTTCTAATCTCTGTGGTAGCGGGGATCCTAAACAAACCATAGGCACTAGACAAACAAAGCAATCCCGTACTGTCTAATACAGAAGCAATTCATGGGGCGCACCACTCAATTGGCTCAACCCCTTTCCCCCTACATTTTTTTATGGGATGAATCCTCTGGCTGACTGGCTCTGGTGGTAATAGACACAAAGAGCACCACTGATTTTTTGGTTATTTTACACAACATCACCATTACCAGAACAGAACAGCAGGTTGAAAACGAATTACGGGTTAAAACATTCAGAAGAATTTGCTCCCTTGTACCTCTTAATCCAGTCCGGCGACCGTGGAGCCGGCTTGACGGCCGACTCCCCCGACTCCGCTGGGCCATTCTCCATGCTCCCATCGCCGTCGTACTCCACGCCGTTGTTGTGCGGAGCCACAGATGAATCCCGCAGCACACATCTCCTCCCCTGCTCCCAACCGCGCTCCCACGCGGCGCCTCTTGGAAGATCAGCAACCTGCACACACGACGAAAAAAGACAC
>NC_041392.1:325338696-325342237 GCF_002162155.2 Triticum dicoccoides | reverse complement strand
GGACCATGGATGAGCTCGCGCGGCCACCACAGAATACAGATGCGTGGGGGAGGGGGCGGGGGACTAGCCCGCACACCGGATCCACAGGGAAATCATCGATCCCTCCCATCGCCCCGCTGGCTACGGTGCCGATGCCGAATCGAATCCTCTCAGTCGCCGCCGAGCCGCTACACATTAAATTCTGAAATTCTGAAATTCAGGGGGGAGGGGATTTGAGGGTACGAGACTGGCCACGCGCAGAAAAAAGAGACTGACTACGTGGCAAAAGGAAAAAATTCTGGACTATAGTCCAGATATACCTCGAGACAAGGACCAGCGGTCCAGGTATAGTCACGGGCGTTACCTGCATGCGGGCCAGGGCACTGTCAGGCATACGGTCGTGTGTCTACGTATAGCCTGCCCCACGACCCACGCTGTACGCTTCACCCGCAAATACTCTATTTTCCACAGCTCGTATATAGCCACATTCAATGCCACACAACTACCAGATATGTCCATCCAATGGTCCAGATAATATGACTATATGATAGTATGAGCCATATGCCGTGTAATTGTACATTTTTGCATAATTTTGCCAAATAGTTTGCCTTCAGTATCATCTCTTTCTTAGATCTTCCATCTATTAATCTCGTCTTCAGTAGATGTTACGTCCATTAATAGACTCTCTACCTAAAAAATGCATCAAATACAGTTATGTACTTAATCAAATTATTGCACGTGCAGGCAGCCTATCAGATGGAACACAACCGCACTGAATGCAAATTGATTACATTGGAGACAAAGGTCTACCCAAAAATGTACTACTTCGAATCTAGAAAAAACAGTAGAATGTTATCAATACTAATACGTTGTGATTACCAGTTAACATCCAACAACCTCTGTTTGCCATGCCTATCCACCAAGCTTAACATCCATTAGAATTAGTCCCGAGCCCTGCACCAAGCTTAACATCCATTGTAGATATTTCAAGAAATAAATGTCATATTTGAAGCTCCAAATGCTTATTATCGTTGGGCTTAAATCTCTGACAATTTGATAACCCTTAGAACCTAATTTTAGATCAAATGGGTACATTAGTCAAACCTTGATGTTCTGTAATCAGACCCTTATGCCCATAATAGAGAGGCTGTCGCAGGTTAAGAAGAGTGCTATGGTGTAGTCATGCAGTGCACCGACGCAAGGGGGATGCTCGTTGCCTCTATATGGGAATTACTGCTCGATCGTTCTCTGAAAAAAGATTTTTTTTATTGGTACCAAGATAGAAACATGGTGTATGCATGTGTACAATTTGAAGAACACAATCCAAAGAAAAAAAAATAGTATGTTTTATTCCAGAATCAAATACATTAGCTACATGTACACACTGTAACTTTCATGTACACATTAGGTTTCAGTGAAAACATAGCTCGCACTCAAAGTCCTTAATGCGTAAAAATATGACAAGAATCCATATCAACCTAAAACAACAAAGAAACCATTCTGACACATCGATTCCAAACTTTCTAAGGGGCAACAATCTGAACTCAGAGAAGTATTATAGACTGATCATGCCGGAGAATTGTTGTTCCGCATTAACCAATGAGCAAGGACATAGACAACAAAAAGGGGACTATAGGTCTATACCTAAGGTATCTCAAGATAGAAAACCTCTTACTTGGCAGAGCCCATGGCCATTTTCTCTATTTTAAGCTTCAGGTGGCCCAATCTACACGAATAGAATAGTAGCTAGGAGAACCAGTTAAATTGTATTGAAAAAACATACGAAGAAAAGTGGAAGTGATGGAGCGCAGTAGTAGCAGATAATCATTAATGAGATGGAACAATTGTGCACATAGTAATAATCTGTCAAATGCCATGAAGCATCAGAAACTACATGATGTTACAGCAAGAACAACATTTAGTTCTACAGAAAGGTTGAAGTTCACTCAATTGTTTGCACTATATAACTTAGAAATACGTATTGACGATCAAAAGTGCTTCCTGTAAAAAAAATCTCAAAGGTTCTGCACCTCCATGAGCTTCCTTTTGAACACACCAACTCACAAGTTAGTCAGAGGCAGGGAGACATGGCGGATTCCGCCTGATTTTGGGGTGATTCCTATAGAATGTTCCTCGAACTGAAGAATGTTGCAACAGCAAATACAACTATTAAATACTCATGTCTATATGATAACCCAAGCAAGGTGGCGATCAGAGTACGTCGGAATAGCTTTGTTGTGTTCTTATATATCATGACACAGAAAAGAAGGATATATGATAAAAGAGTGGAGGAAGATAGAAGTAGATCAATAACAAACTACGTAAAATTACCATATGTGCGAGATATTGATGAGCCTCAAATGCTAGCAGTGCCTTGTCGAGCACACATGCTGCAGCTAGGAGGCAGACCATGCTATATGTCTAAATGTTTCATCTGCTCAACGGGCCTATATTTCGCACACTATTTTGTGAATTTCCTAATGTAGGTAATTAGTCATGGACTTTATCCATTAAATCTCCATCATGTGTGTCAAATTCCTGAACATGAAGTCTGTCTGCTTGTACCTAGCCCCTACAAAATAGCTGGAGAAAGAGACATCTATCAGTGAAAAATAAACTTTTAGCAGTGTAATTTTCCAGCCATATCAATCCTAGCTTTCAAACTTTCAATGGAGATCAGTCAAGGAGCTACAACTGTGTGTCGGGCTCGAGAGCCAACAGCGCAAACGGCATGCATGTACCGCCAACAACAAGACCAATGATGCCACGCTGGACACTAATGGTTTTAGACCAGCGACGACTAACAATATCAGAGATTCATCATCTTATTAGAGTAACACACTTTCTTGTAGGTTTGGCCAAAATTTCGATTTCCCAAACATCTGAATGAGGATAATGATGTAGATATCTTGAAATTCATCCTAGTTGGCCGAACAGTATCGCTGGAGGAGTAGATTTGAGACTGCCATGTTCCCCGCAAATAACAAATTGTCTGAAACTATAATTAATCCAATAAATAGAAAAGACAAAAATCTCTTGAAAAGAACACTTTCCTTAGTTGGATCATTGATACTTAGTGAAGCCATCCACGTAACCTGATTCCGCCAACAAAATCCACATATTAGCAACCCTTTTGGACTGAAGACAGATAACCTAAACTTCTTTATCACACGTACCTTCAACAATTCCTGTTTCCCCGCTTCAGCAGCCAATCCCCATCTCGTGCCACACCGACCACTGCAGGTCAGAACCAAAGTAGCCTCCTCCTTTACAGCCGTTCTGAGCAGCAACACCACCAGAATCCTCCCTCCATCTCTCTCTCTCTCTCTCTCTCTCTCTCTCTCTCTCTCTCTCTCTCTCTCTCTCTCTCTCTCTTCCACGGCAGAGGCGGGCAGGGGCAAGCAACGGCTTGTCGAGGTTGGCTGGCCCGGCGTCCTGTTGGGTGAGGTGCTTGGGGCGGCATCCATTGGAGGGTGTGTCGATCCAGTCTTGGATGGGAGACGGAGGTGGTTGGATGATCCTAAATTAGTACCACCTCGTTTATATTACGATTTTGTCTATA
>NC_041392.1:325328701-325338241 GCF_002162155.2 Triticum dicoccoides | reverse complement strand
GCCACCCCCTCCCTCCCCCCGAGCCAGCCCGAACCCAACCCGCCTTCTTCCGCCGGAGGCATCATCGCGGGCGAGCGAGCGACGGCGGCAGCCGGAGCGAGGGAGCCTGCGGTACCGTGACTGGCCGGCGATGGATCCACCGCCCCCATCCCCTTCCTCACCGGGATCCTTGGCCGGGTCCGTGATCCGCGCCTCCTGTCTCCATCCCTCGCCGGGGCTCCTTCGTCGGGGTCGTGATCCCCGCCAGCAGCTGCCTCCCCGAACCCCATCGCCGAACATCCACCACAAAGCAGTAGCGCCGTCGTCTCACCAAGCTCCTTGCCTACATCAATGGCGCCGCCTCCGAAGAACATGCCAGTACGTCGCCTGCGAGAGGAGGAGGAAGAAGTCAGCTCCAAGAACATGCCACTGGAGGTAATGTTTGTGTTCAGTTCATCAGTTCATTAGTCCTGCAATGAAGAAGATTCAGTTTAAAAATTGCACACACTATGATCTGCATACATGTTACACTATCAGATTCATCAGTACTACATGTGTGCTGCATCAGTGACACATGTTCCTATGATGCAGAAGTAGATAGTACATTGCAAAAATGATTGCATCAATTCATTACACCCCTGCCACTTGATGCACAGTTTGGATGTCGAGGTTACTATCAGTACCTCTAATATGCTAGCTCCAGTTCAAGCCAAAAAACATAGACTTATGCATCAGTCCAAGTAGCTACTAGGCTTTATATAAGGTTCAGCTACCACTACAAGTTTGTATGATGTTATTTCTACTAGTGCATGTCATGTAGTTGCGTCAGTTCGAACTAGTAAAAAAGAATGTTGTTGAAAAAATATACACTTGTTACACAGTAAGTTCAATGATACATAAACTAGGAGTACTTCCAGTGTAGTTGCATAAGTTATAGAAGAAAAAAAAGAGAAGACATGCATCAGTTATATATATATGCATGTCCATACATATCTGAAGTTCAATGTTCAGTTTGCAAGCAGTGCACCAAATGTTTATGCATCAGTTATAGGAAAAAAGATAAAAACTTTCCATAACAGATGAAGTTCAATGTTCAGTTTGCAAGCAGTGCTAAAAATGAGTACATCAGTACATCGGTACTGAACATGTACGTTCATCAGTTCGACTGAAAACTAAACCAGATACAAAATAGAGAACAAAGTTTAATAACGGCCAGTGATGCAAGTTCAACTTGTACATTGCCTTCAGTGCATGACATGTTACCCATAGCATGTATACGAGAAAAATGCAGAAAATATTAATCCCAAAATTGTTGAATGTCATTGCAGAAACATGCAAGGTGGCACACGCACCGAGGGTTTGATGAGCCAAGCAGATATGGGGCACCGCCTGGTTGGGTAACACCAGAAATAGCACCTGGATACTTCAACAATACACACAGTTTTCAACCTACACCAGAATCATCAGAAGCACGGACAGGTTCTTCTATGCAGCAAACACCGATATCTCGGAATACAAGCTTTGCCACTGCTGGGTTGCAACAAGGTTAACAATATCCCCAACAACAAATGTTTTCCTTCCCTAGCGCATCCAGAAAGGCGAGGACACACAGGCTTCCACTAGTCGCTCCGTCTACATCAATCATCCGTGCTGCAAAAGCGGTTGCGACGGGAAGACAGGCCAAAGAAACATAAATTTTCGCCACTCTAGCAGGATGCAAAGTACAAGATATGAGCCATATAGACAGGAGCAACCTCACAACGAATCTGAGGGGAGACGGCCGTACAATGAGAGACGGAGACCTTCGTCAACATTGCTCCCTCCAAGAGATGCATTGTTGCATGTGCCAAGGGTGAAACCACCCGCGCCCTTACACAAGGGTGACACCACCCGCGCCCTTACACCAGGGTGAACAGGAAACACCGGAGGCAGCACATAGCTATACACATGTAAGTATCCACATTCAGAAAAAACATACAAGAACAGTCCATACCATGGTACTGTGACCACCCCATCTAACATTTTCATAGCTGTGTTTTTGTTTGCTCACTATTGCATGCGGGCACCTAACATTGAAGCTTACATTCTGCCAAGGCTAGAGATGTGCTTTGAAACTTTCCAAGAAGCAAGGGACTTCTACAACGTCCAAGCAAAGCACGCGGGATTTTCTATCAGGAAAGGCTCCAAGGTTGAGACCAGAGTCTACCTTTATTGCACGTGCTATGGAGTCTATGAATCAAAGGTGTCAGAAGCAAATAGACAGTGGAACAAGACGACGGCCAGGACTAACTACAGGGCTAAAATGAGGCTGCAGAGGGAAAACGATGGAATACTTGTTGTAAAAGAGATAGTCAGGGAACACAACCACATGCTACAGCTCACCCCCGAAATGCTTGTCTTCTTGCACTCCCACAAAAACTTCGACAAAACAATCTTGGAGTACATCAAGTACCTGCAGTTTAAAGGCACTGAACACGCGGAAATGATGAGCATACTGGGTGGCGATGACCCCGGTAGCTACTTCCTCGAAATGGATGCCAAAGACCTGATTAACCTGTAAGTACAAACTTGTTCTCCTCCCATAAACCCCCTCCGTCTTTTTTTCCTTTGTCGGTACAAACATATTACGCAACGCATGACCTGACGCCAGTTCAACATGTATTTTTGAATGACTGTTCACTTTTAATATGCAGGAAAGCAAAGAATTCAAGGATGGATGATGTGGACGATGTCCTAAATACTGTCAACTTCTTTAGGGAGATGAAAGCTATAAACAGGGAATTCTTCTGTGACATGCAACTCGATGAGTCCGACAGAGTTAAGAACATGTTTTGGGCGAACGCAAGCTGCCGAGGGGCCTATCAGGACTTTGGTGATTGCGTAATGTTTGACACCACATATAAGACCAACAAGTACCATATGCCACTTGGGGTGTTTGTAGGTACTAACAACCACTTACAGACTACATTCTTTGGTTTCGCCCTGATAAGAGATAAGGATGTAGATTCATTCAGATGGCTGTTCAAGACATTTTTAAGGTGCATGAGAGGGAAGGCTCCTACATGCATCCTCACAGGTACAAACCGCCAAAACCACCCCCAACCACCACCCCCATCCAAAAAAGGAAAATAACACAGTAAAAGTGTTGTGTCAGTTCTATTTTTGTATATATGCACTACCATCTGTTGACCACTCCACGTCTCTTTTCTCATTACCAAACCAGTGCCCGGTAATGGCTTTGGCGATCCCGGATGCTTTCAAAAACATAGTACACAAGTTGTGCCGCTGGCACATTATGAAGAAGTACAGGGAACACCTCGCATACCTGTACAACCTGCACGAATACTTTAAGGATGAATTCACATCAATCCTCAACTGGCCCCTCATGCCAACTGAGTTTGAGGCTGCCTGGAAAAGACTCATGGATAAGTACAACCTCCATGATGATGCCACAATGGCGGGCATGTGGAACGATCGTGAGAGATGGATATCAGCATACTTCAAAGAAATTCTCTGCGCCAAAATGACATCCACACAACGAAGTGAGAGCATGAACTATGTGCTCAAGAAGAACTTCATAAGTGAGAGACAAAACCTCCACCAGTTTGCCAGCCAGGTAAACTCCTGCGTCAAAACAAGGAGGTAGATAGAGAACCAGTAGACAATGGATAACCGGGTATAGCTCTATCACCTGTCGTAAGACAAACAATAACATGCTTACTAAAGTAGAAATTATTAGTTAGACAACTTTTTGCTGCGGGAAAACTAATAATTTGGTCATCATTCTTGCATGGGCAGAAGGAACAAAACACGCTGACCTTCTATGGGTTTGACACCCAGATGGAAAAGCTTTACTCACGAGCTGTGTATAGCGAGATCAGAAAAAGGCTAAAACTGAGCACACTCTTCACGGCGACAAAGATGGAAGAGCCCACAAAGTACCTCGTGCACTACAACAACCCGCAAAAACTACCTACGTGGGCTCAGCACGCGTTCCAGGTGGTTGCAGACCCCGTGGGATAAACATATGAGTGCGAGTGCAGGCTATGGGACCACACAGGTGAGGACTAAAAAAGATGTTACATACTCTACTACTTTTTTACAAAGTTTTTGTTTGAATGAAATGACAAAAAACACGCACCTCTTCAAAAAAATGCAGGTATTTTCTACATGCATGTCCTGTGCATGATGCAGACAATTAAGGCTGCCAGCATTCGAGAGAAATACATCCTCAGGAGATACACCAAACGCCCGAACATCCGGCCAACATTCAACATAAATGACTTGAGGATAGTAGCGTCAAACTCCCAATACTGCATTGAAAGCTCATTGCTAAAGCTGAACATGAGGGTGCACAGAAAAATCTTGAGAAGCCAAGAGCAAATGGCGAGGTCACGGGTCATGGACAAACTTGAACAAGAACTCGACGCCATGCATTCTGCTGAAAACAGAGGTGTCGCGGACAATGAAGCCATTGAGCAGGATATTGCTACAATGTTATCCGAGATTAACCATCTGGGAGCTATCGACCCATTCGACAACGAGGAAGAGGAGCAACAGCAACCAGAGCTTGCCCATGTGCACACTCAAGAGCACCAACATGCTCATATGAAAGATCATGAGCTTGATGGTGTTATAGGCGAACGACATGACAACAGGACATCCTACCACCAGCAGCAGGAAAGGGTGATTAAACCACCCATATTCTCAAACACAAAGGGGAGGAAGAGTAAGACGCAAGCAATGAAAGCAGCAAAAGCAATAGCCAAAAAGTCGCCACGCCCCATCAGGCGCGTGGAATTCGGCCCGGACGGAAAACCTCTCGGGATAAGGGCATGCGGATTCTGCAACGTCGTGAGCAACCATAATTACCGCACATGCCCACTCCGCACAGATGCCACTGTCAACAAGCAAACGCTGCACAACCAGATTGGAGTTGCCCAGGTTTCTACCAATGGAGACGACACATGTAACCGCTACACTTGCCGCAAGTGTGGGGGAACTGACGGACATAATGCCCGCATGTGCAAAGTGGGCAAGGAGGTCAGTGTCGCTGAACAGAAACAGGGCAAAGTACAGAGTTCCAAAAAATCAAAAGAAGAGGATGAAGAAGAAGAGTTTGACGAGAATGACGACCAATCAGACGAAGATAATGAAGATGACAGTGTTGGGGACGAGGAAACTGAAACTGGCGATGAAGCTGCCAAGGCTCAACCAGGAAAGGGCGCCGGCAAGGGACAACATTCGTGGCCAGTTAGGAGGAGCTCAAGACTAAAGAATTCATAGTGGTTATGCTCCTGCGTCAATTGAAAAAAATAAGCTTGTACTCTCAGTTGCCTCGGTACACAATGAGTAACATATCAGAAACACTGTCGTTACCAAAAACTTATTTAGCTTTACCATCGATTTCTCGATCAGTGCTATAGTTAAGATATAATTTGTGATTCGTGCCCGCTGGACAAGTAACATTATTATGTAAACCATTTGATAATCCTTTTGAATGCAGTCACAAATACATTTCAAAAAACTTATCTGGATTATATGTAACGCCAACACTACTGTCGATGAGTAACTCAGCAAAAATATGTTAAGAAAAAATTAAACTCTTATAGTACATCAGTACTGATAATTCTCACTCATCAGTACGAAGGCATAGTAACCAAACACACCCGTGAATACCTCAAAAAACATCGTTTGAAAAAAACAAGATATGTAAAAACAAGCTATGTTTGATTCTGCTAGTCCTAGTTTAGAAAGACCATCAGTACATAAAAATAATTACCTCAAGCAAAATGCAAAATATAATACATCTGCACTGATGAAAATCTAACTTATCTGTAAAAAATACTTTTAGATATTATCTTGATATAAACAAATCCTTTCAAAAAAATTGTTTTAAAAAACATTAGCATGACACACATAGTCTGACTGGTATTTCATAAGTTCAATTACACTTCAATCACCAGTCCAAGTACCCACAACAGAGGAGTACAAAACCTCCATCATCACCACCCCTGAGACGTGCAAGTGGGATAGGCAGCTGATAAGTACAGCTTGACAAGACTACTTAGTGCGTCATTAAAAACCCTTTGTCTTGGACGGTTAGTTCTTCCAGACCACCGCCTACGCCACCCACTGGGCGGTTGCCACAAAGGACTGCAAACGGGGACCCCCACGACCACTACACCCATGCCCCCGACGAACTGCCTCCCACACATCCCCCGTCAACGCACTGCAAAATACCCCATTCTCTTCCATCTCTGCCTCATTCCCAGAAACCACCAGTGCCCCTTCCATCTCCACTGCAGACAAACCACAAACTTCTCTCTCCCAAGCCCACAGACGCTGGAGGAGGGCGATGGCGGAGGAATAGTCCACCAAGCGTCATCATGGAGAGACGTCGAACAAGACCAGCAACCTTGTCGACGTTCACGTCCCCGGTGAGAAGCGCGAGTACACCACAACACTCACAGGGGTTGAGCTCCACGACAAGGAGACGCTGGAGACCGTTTGCACCAGTGAACCAGACAAGGTCGACGAGATGATCTCCAGTCTCTGGAGGAAGGCTGGCGGCAAGCTATGTAAAATCATCGGCGTTGGTGTGCACTACACTAGCGAAGATGAACCTCCCCAGATGGCAGCAGTCCTGCAGTTGTGTGTCGATGAGCTCTGCTTGGTGTACCACATTGCAGCGGCCACAAAATGGTGACCCGCCCTACTCATTTGCCCTGTTTGGTTCATCTGTTTTATTAGTACTGTATCCTGAAAATTTCATCAGACTTGTTTCCCAACTAGATGTACTAGTGTGGTTTGTGAAAAGTGGATGCACTACTGCATTTTCTCATGTAGATACACTATAAATGTATTTTTGAACCTCATGCATTGGATTACTATTTGGAAAATCTTGCGGAAGATTAATTTCTGAAGTTGATCGACTAGTGTAGTTTTTGAACTCGATCCAATAGCGTAGTTTATGTACTCGATGTACTAAAAAGATGTTTCTGAACTTGATGTGGTGAAGTATTTTCCGAATTTGATCTAATATTATTTTCATAAGCAAAAAAACTAAGGACTCGGTGAAGCACTGGTTATGTGTTATCCTATTCAACAAAAGTAAACTAAATTAGTACTAAAGCAGCACATACAACATTGACTGAAACTATGTATAATCCAAAAATAAAAATAACATGATGTACTTGTATTTAATTTCAGAACTTTATTTACTAGTTTCTGAAGTATATTTATCCATTAATTATGCTATATAAGCATCTACTTCATGGATTCATCACTTGTAAAACAAAAAAATGAATAAATCAAACATCAAAGTAATGCTAATTTTCAAAATGTCTCTCCCCTTGTAGGCCCAAGCGCCTGAACGAGATGCTGCAGCATGAGAGGTTGTTCACATTTGCCGGTTTCAGCATTGAAAGCGACAAAGAAAAGCTGAAGATGTCTGGTTTGGAGATCAACCCCAACAGGTTCATCGACATTCAGCGCCTCTGGAGAGTTCCATACACCGGAAAAGAGTATGACTCCTTGACTGATGTTGCGGCCAGCGTCATCCACCCATTCTACAAAGGCATGAAGAAGAACATCGACACGCAGGAAGACCACAAATTGTGGGGGACCAGCCCGCTGCCGGACAAGCTCATCGAGTACGCAGGACTAGATGCGTACGCTGTGTACAAGTCATGGAACATGATTGACTACATCACAGATGGTTGGGAATTTGCAAAAGAGCGGGAGGCTGACAACTACGACGACCGCCCCTTTCACCCCTTTTAGGGATGAAGATACATCAGAGCCTGCCTTCGTTTTCCTTCCGCTTGTGCTTGCCTTTTATATTGTTGTTTCAAATTAGTATTTTGCTCTTGTTGGGTTGAACTAGTATGATTATGTTGTGCTTGTCATGGTTGAACAAGTTTATTTATGTCATCAAGTACAATGTTTTGCTTATCTCATTATATAAGTTTGGTAGCTTCGTATGTTGTTAATCCATCATTTCAAATTCAAAGTAGCTCCTGAATGGAACTTTGTGGCTGCTCTAAATTACTAGTTATGAAGCAATTAATCACACAACATTGTTCCATGTGTAGTTTCGATTCAGTATTGTATAGAAAACATAGCGTTGTAAACAATCAGCACAATTTGAGTTGCTTAACAACGCTTCAAAAGTTGAAGCAGAAATTCTTAGTACTTCATGTAGTGATCTCATTCATATGTAGCTGCTAGAAAATTGACAAGTACTACAAACAGAAAAAGTTAAGAAGCATCAGCACACACTTATGTTGGTCACTTGCAGATTAACAATGACAGTACTAGTACACTTGATCGGATAGTACATACTTACTACAATAAAAAGTACAAATAAGCATCAATCCTTAACACCCCCAAAAAATGTCAGACTAAGAACATAAGTGCTACTATGAATGGACCATCAGTGCAACTTAGTCTACACGCAAGTACCATAGTACTGAAAATGACACCAGAAGACCCTTGAGAACAATCACAAAAACAAACACAAAAAAGAAGGCAAAAAACTCAAATGAAAAAGATTACACTTACACAAAACTCACAAGAACTAGAACAAAAAGAATTAGTCCAAGTTACTGGTGGAGTCAAGTACTAGATTCAAACAAACAAAAAATTGACCGCCCACGGACCGGCGTAGGCCCTGACGATGCTAGATACTTGAACTCAAGCCCGTGGACGAATCCCTAGTAATC
Source organism: Triticum dicoccoides (assembly GCF_002162155.2). NCBI lineage: Eukaryota > Viridiplantae > Streptophyta > Magnoliopsida > Poales > Poaceae > Triticum > Triticum dicoccoides. Next base: position 325,329,536 of record NC_041392.1, on the reverse strand, counting down.
CGCACAATGCAGGGCCTGCCGTCGAGGGCCCACAGGTCATGAGAGAGAGCGAGTGCCGTGTATAAGAGCTCAGGTAAGTATTCAGAGGAGTTCGACCGGTGAGCCTCGGCTGCGCTTATAAACAGGTCTAGAGCCCCCTCGACTAGCAAGGTGGGACTAAACCCAGAGCGCACGCGCACGCCGCGCTGCACAGCCGCACGGTCGAGCTATCTGGGCTGGAAAATAGCCCAATAGCCTCCATCGTCTACAAACACCCCACCAATAAGCCCAGTTAAACAAACCAGAGGGCAGGGCAAAGAAATATAAACTACAAGAAAAATGTTCGAAACTGAAAATGTATAAATTCAAATACTAGTTCGCAGGCAATAACTTTAAATACGAAAAATAAGAATAAAAATAATTTTAGCTCTACACCACGAATGATAAAAAAGGAAAAAATATGATACAAAAACAATGAACCTCTAAAAAGAAGAGAACTTAATAGCCTATATGTTAAATGTACATAATTTAAAAAACCGAATTAAATATTACTTTCAAGTTCAACTACTAAAAATGCAACAAGTTCAAATAGACAATGTTTGTCAATTATGCTAAATTTCTTATTTATATAAAATATGACAAGTTCAACTACTAAAATGCAACAAGTTCAAATAGATTTTATTTGTCAATTATGCTAAATTTCTTATTTATATAAAATCTGACAAGTTCAACTACTAAAATGCAACAAGTTCAAATAGACAATGTTTGTGAATTATGCTAAATTTCTTATTTATATAAAATATGACAAGTTCAACTACTAAAATGCAACAAGTTCAAATATATTTTCTTTGTCAAT
>NC_041392.1:325267536-325328407 GCF_002162155.2 Triticum dicoccoides | reverse complement strand
AAAAAATCAGTTTAAACATACATATGACATCAGTACTAAAAAAGCAGGACCAGTCAGGCCACTCACACCACTGTGACACCAAATTTCAAAATTGTACGCTGTATGAAATTACAATTCAGTTCACACAGCACTAAACCATGAGTGCAGTAAAATGAGAATACAAAAAGTATAAACGCCTAACTTAGGTTGGTACAGATGAAAATAAAATAAGTACCAGTTTTGAGCAACAACTCCCAGGGCACTGAAAAATGTTTTGAGATAAAGTAGTGTATAAGAATTCAGTGAAAAACAATACTTAACATCCACACAGGAAAACATCACAAAGCATACGTCACCTAAACAGTGCAAAATGCCATCATCACCACCCAAGAGACGTGCAAGTGGGATAAGAAGATCATAAGTACAGCTTGACAAGACTACTCAGTGTGACACCAAATTAACCCTTGGCTTGAACGGTTAGTTCTTCCAGGCCACCACCCGCGCCACCCACTGGGCGGTTCCACAAGGGATTGCAGACAGGGACCCCCACGACCACTACACCCATGACCCCGACGAACCGCCTCCCACACATCACCGTCGATGCACTGCAAAATACCCCATTGTCTTCCATCTCTGCCTCATTCACAGGAACCACCATTGCCGCTTCCATCTCCACTGCACACAAGCCACAAACTTCTCTCTCCAAAGCCCACAGCCGTCAAAGGTAGGCGATGGCGGAGGAACCGTCCGCGAAGCGACATCATGGCAAGACGTCGGACAAGACCAGCAACCTCGTCGACGTTCACGTCCCCGGAGAGAAGCGCGAGTACACGAGAACCCTCACAGGGGTTGAGCTCCACGACAAGGAGACGCTGGAGATCGTCTGCACCAGCGAACCAGACAAGGCCGATGAGATAATGAGCAGGCTCAGGATGAAGGGCGGCGGCTTGTATTCGAGCTTCATCGGAGTTGATGTGGAATACACAAGTGAAGATGAACCTCCACGGATGGCAGCAGTCCTGCAGTTGTGCGTCGAGGAATTCTGCTTGGTGTACCACATCGCAGCGGCCACAAAATGGTAACACATACTACTGTTCATTCATCTATTGTACTAGTACTACTCCCTAAAAACTTCATTAAACTTGTTTCCCAACTAGATGAACTACTATAGTTTGTGAAGTGGATGCACGAGTACATGTTTCTCAAGTTACATGCATTTCTGAAACTGTGAAGTGGATTGTTTCACCAGATTAGCATCTGAAAACTAATGCACTAGATTAGCATCTGAAAAATGTTTATAGAATTCTGAACTTGGTGCACCAAATTAGTTTCTGAACTTGATGTACTAGCATAGATTCTGATCTTGATGCACTAGTATAGTTTATAGAATTGATGTATTAAAAGATGTTTGGTGAAGTGGTATAGGTCCATATCTTGATGCACATGTTGCTCAAATTAATTTTTGAACTTGATATAGTATTGATGCACAAAGATGTATCAAGCACTGGTATAGGTATTTTATTCAACAAAAAAGAAAACTAAAATTGAATCAAGCAGCACATATATCATTGTCTCTGGTAAAATGATTCTTCAATTTGGTGAAGCATTTGCTGAAGCACTGAAGATAGCAAAAAAGAAAAATTACATGGTGTAGTTGAATTTAATTTCAGGACTTTGTATACTAGTTTCTGAACTACATTCATCCATGACTTATACTATATAAGCATCTACCTCATGGATTACCACTTATAAAACCAAAAAGCAGAAGAATTAAATCTTCAAAAAAGAACACTAACCTTCAATATGTGTCTCCCCCCTTGCAGGCCCAAGCGCCTCAAACAGTTCCTGCAGGAGGAGAAATTGTACACATTTATCGATTTCAGCATTGGAGGTGACAAGAGGATGCTAGACAAGTCTGGTTTGGAGACCAACCCCAACAACTTCATCGACATGCAGCGCAAGTGGTAAGATCCAACCACCAACAAATACTACGACTCCTTGGCCGATGTTGCAGGCGGCGTCATCCACCCATTTTACAAAGGCATGAAGAAGAAGATCGAGAAGAAGGAAGACCACAAACTGTGGGGGACCAGCCCGCTGCCAGACAAGCTCATCGAGTACGCATGAATTGATGCGTACGCCACGTACAAGTCATGGAAGACAATCGACAATATCATGATAGGTTGGGACATTTCAAAAGAGCAGGAGGCTGACCCCTACTACCACTGCAACTTCGCAGGATGAAGATGCATTAAAGTCTGCCTTCATGTTGCTCGCGCTTTTGCTTGTCCTTAATCTTGTTGTTTCAAATTTGTAGTTTGCTTTCGTTATGTTGAACCAACTACCTTATGTTATGTGTGTCAGCGTTTGAACAAGTTTGCCTATCTCTATCAAGTACATCGTTTGCTTATGTCATTCAACAAGTATGCTAGCTTCCTATTTTGTCGATCCATCATTTCAAGTTGAACTAGGTTGAAGTTGAAACTTGATGGCTGTGACGCACCACTAGTAATGGAGCAACAAAATCACACATGGATATTTTCACAAAAAACAGTGGCAGACTAACTAAGGACAACAACAAATAGTAGCCTTGGACGCTCAGTACAACTTAGACATGTACGGTAGTACTATCACACTAAAAATCAGATTTTTGTTTCAGAAGAACACTAAAAAAGACTAAGTTTCAGCCGAGGACAACATTCAGTACTAACAGCATCGTGCTAATAGTAGTTAGAAATTTACTAAGTACTACAACAGGAAAAGCAAACAACCATGAGTACGTATTTCCTAGTCACTAGCATGCTAGGACTGAGAGTTCTCGTACACTTGAACACACGGTACATTCATTCTATAAAAATATAAAAACGAACGAGAAGTTTCAGTCCGCATTCCATAAAACAGTGACGCACTAAGAATAACAGTAATAGTACAACTGAAATCTCAGTACAACTTAGTCTATACAGCAAGTACTATGATCATACCAAACGTTGCCTTGAGAAGAACCACAACCTAGAAAAAAGAAGGCCAAAACTAAATCAATAAGATATCAGTTTGACCAAGGAGAAAAATCACAAGAAAGAAAATAGAAGTATCAGCCCACATTGACCAGTGAGGCACTAGTTTCAAACAACACAAAAAAATAAAATGATAAAAGTACTAGCACAATAGAAATCTTAGTACAACTTAGTTTATTCGCTAAGTGCCATGATGATACCAATTAATGCCTTGAGAAAGAAGGCCAAGACTCAACCAAATAGATTATAGTTCAACCAAGGACAAAAATTAACAAAAAACAAAAATAGAAGCATCAACACACATTGACTAGTGAACTAATTATGAACTTAATACGGCTATCCGTTAAATGTAGCTAATTTAAACCAGTGCTTTAACTTTTAATATGAAGTTCAACTACTAAAATTCAAGAAGTTCAAACCAAAATTTGGCTCTCAAAATTTTGCTAAATTTCTTATACTTAAATAAAATCTGGCTAGAGATCACGTAGCAACTTGGTCGTAAATAATTTCAATACCAAAAAAACTTCAATTCTAATACATTATGTGAAATCAGTTCTACATAACAAAAGAAGCGTCACTCCACTCACGCTAGATCCAAAAGTGCTATCGTGCCACCAAATTTTGAAAGCCTTACACTGAATGACATTACAATTTAGTACTAACAGAACTATACTATAAGTATAAGAAAAGAGGGTACATAAACTATAAAGGTCCAACCTAGGTTGGGACAGATGAAAATAAAATAAATCTCACTTCTCCAGCAACAACTCGTAATGAACTTGGAAATAGGTGTTTTCAATTCAACTAGTTTACAAGACTTCAGTACAAAAAATAGAACTTAACCAGACGAATTCCCAATGAAACATACACAAGTGAAAACGGCTATTCAAACACACTATCATCATGGAAAAAAGATTGTTAAACATTGAGCCACACTTAAACACAACACAAAATATACCAGTTATTACATAGTACTTGACAAGACATCCAAACACTACAAACAAAACCTACAATGCTTTCAAGAGATATATCACACAACTATCCATTTCTTCTATGCACCAGGAGCCAAAGCCTGAACCTCCTTGGGAAGCTCCGTCACCAAAAGCTGGTTATTCTGGTTGAACACAACTCTATAAAGATCCTCAGCGTTCCAATCAACAATACGAGGCTGCAAAACAATAAAACAAATTGTAAAAAATGATGACACATAAAAATAAGAATACACAATCAGCCAAACACATAAAATTGAAAAGCTCAACTAGAACCCACGTCATTATCCCGAATGTTCTCAACGATCTTTTCACCATCATAGCATCCCGCATACTTCAGAGTATAATGGCCACATTCATTCGTGCCTTGAAGTGGAACCTTGACAAACGTTGGTTTCTTTGCAAAAACCTCCCATTTGGGCTGCTTTCTCGCATTGTACTGAGCATCACCATACACAGCCTTCATTACTTGGACCAATATGGAGATCTATAAAAAAGAAAAGAAACCACACATTTTCAAGTCTAAGAAAAAGCAGAAACAAAGATGCGGAAAAATTAATCCAGTACAGATAATAAATGTCACTCACAATCTTCTCGCAGTCTTTATGATAGGTGTTCTTTGAAGGACGATGGTTCTTCGGATAAGGTAAAGAGTCAAGGATGTCGACGCTACTCGGTACCGATTCATGACATATAAGGAAAAGTGGTTCACTTTCTTATCCTTTGGTAAAATCATAGGCTTGAATAGAGGCATCATGATCTAAAAACAGATGACCAAAAAAGAGATATTAAATATTCAAAATAAAAGCCAGCATGACAAAAAAAATAAAACCAAAAATCAGCTAGTAGATCTCACAAGGTCGGCACTGAGCAAGTCTTCATTATCTTTAACATAGCTCTTGAAATATCTCGCTGCACTCTTCACATTAAACTCTTTATTTTCATCATCGTAAAATGTACAATCAAGCACAACCTGCAAAAAAGCCAAAAAAGAAATAGACAAGGGAAAAGGATAAACAAGCAAAGTATTATTAAAACTCGTAAAACAATAGGCAGTCTTGTTTAAAAGAAACAAACGATCTGATTGATTACCATGATGAAATATGGACTCAGCAATACCCTTTTCCCAGACGCAAAATCAGCATTTCTCTCGGGATCTTTCTTCCAATCACCAATGAGGAAGTCCATTACATCACCCTCCATCATTTGCCCACGTGCAAAAGCTTCCCAGATGCGTTTCCCAGTGAAGCTAGTTACATTATCACCAGGCTGAGGTATCATTGAGAATGTATTCCTGCAGCACACACAAGAACAAAAAAGCAGGGGAAGCAAGATAAGGCATTCATAGCAGTTCAAGTTGTATAAAAAGGAACAGTTCAGGTCATATTTATCTAGTAGTTACAAACAACAGAAGAAAAGAAGAGGAAACATAATGAGAGATACTCAATCAGCATACTTCTCACATGCTTCATCACTAAGCAACAGATTATACAACTTGCGAGCCTTGTCCAAATGAGGGACATTATGAGGCTGAAGCTGCTGCACAGGGGAGCAAAACTTTATAGGAGCTCTAGGAGCACGCTTCGTGCTTACAACATTGCCAGGATCCAAAGCAGGATCCTTCCTAGCACCAACAGCTCTACGAGCCACTATTCCAGCAAGGGGAGATAAACCCTTGGCAGCAACGCTCCTGGTGACTCTTCCCATGCCAGCAATCTTGTCAAACACATAATCATTGCTATCTATCAATTCCACAATGCAATTCTTGGGTGTAGTGGGGCTCTCTGCACAAGCAGCCGTAGAACCTTTCAGAGCTCCCAACTGCCCCTTCATAACACCAGATCTTGTCTTTTCGGGACAACGCCCCTGGCTAAGATCAATAGCTACGCGCTCGAGCTCCGAGAACTGGCTACCGAAGATCCTGTAGTCATGCTCACCAAGATCCAGCCACTCACCTGCAAAAACAAAAACAAAAAAGACCGAATCAAGGGTAAGTTCAAATACATAATTCATGACAGTACTAATCAAGAAGTACAATCTGCAAAAAATTACAAAAGGCCATGCATACGTACAGGATTCGATGTCAAACAAACCCCAGAAGTCAACATCAAACACATCGCTAGTTGTGCAGGTATACGACAAAGTCTTCGTAATGTCAAGAATGTCTTCATGGCTGTAATCCAACATTTCAATCACACCATCCTCCTGGCAATGATAGGTCTTGCAGTTTTGTAGCATAAAGAATCCATAATCATGCATGTTAACAAAAGAAAAAACCAAAGGGTACATCACAAATCCAAAAATACAGGAATACCATCCTCCCAGTAACAAAAAACAACTAACAAAAATCATTAAAAACGGATACTCACATGTTTTTCTGCTATGTCACCTTCACAAACTCGCAAGAGAAACCATCAATATGCGCCAGCGAGAATGGTTTGGCCCTGCCTACGCTGCACTCCCTCCAAAGCTTCTTTATGTTTTCTATCATAGTCCTTCAAAATCTAACTGCATCACTCTAGGTTCCATCACGGAGTAAATCAAGACACTCGAAACGACGGAACATCAAATTCAGAACAATCAAGCACCAATGCCCAGATTCTTCACTAGGCTTCATGCTAGCCGCAAATGATGGTAGATCAAAAGTAGGGAAAAGAAGCTGACAAAAAATCGCAGAGGAAAAATGAATTTAACAAATCATAAATGAAACAAAAATTTCAGCCTCCAAACAATAAAATAAAAGAAGGAAATTGAAATTCAGAAGTACAAACAAAAATCAGATAATCATAAGTTCTAATCCAGTAAGCAACCGACTACAAAAAATAAATGCTACTCAAGTTTATATCCACCGCCCGAACTTGCAACAAACATATCAGTTCAATTTCCTTGCGACAATAAGTGCATCTTTAAAAAAAGAAGCGCACATCATTCATAAGTACAGGGGTAAAAAGCAGGCTACTCAAGTTCATTCCCACACCTCCCAAACTTGCAAGAAAATATGACAGTTCTAGTTCATGAGTACAAAAAGTTCAAGTTCACCTAGTTGGTTAAAACCATCAACCCCTGATCTCGTGAACCAATCTAGCACATTGGAATCAATATTTCCATCACGGATCTTGATATGTTGTACAAAAAGAACAACAACAGTTAGAAAATTGCAAAAATAACTTATCATCCTATCTACAAAGCAAAATACTGACCGTCACCCATCTCGGAACTATCAACTTGTCAGTGTCTCGGTACTTCTGACATAGAGAATATAAAACAACGTCAGCACTATCTGAGTTGAGCATGCTAGTCAGGACAAACGCTTTAGCAATAGAACCAACATTGGCATCACATTCTTTATTTTGAAACATCGGCTTGTCACTAAGAAAACACAAAAAGATTACATGAATTAAAACTACTACAATAACAACAATAGTCATATGAGAGAAAGAAAAAGAGACGAAAATGATACGGGCAAAATTACAAACTAACCGTTTCGGACGGTTCGTGCGCAACCTCGTAACAGCGAAATAAAACAAATCAACCTTAACAACATTAGCACCTTCTGCTTGCAGAAAAAGAAGAAAAATAATAAGGTCAAGCACTACAAGTGAACATGTCCAAAATGCCATAAATGAGAAGTACGCCTCATTTACAAGTCTTTACCTGCACTATCAGCGTTTGACGACGGGAGTTCCTGTGATGACACCAATATGCCTCCAATTTCAGGGTTTGACGATGGGAGATCTTGTGAGGACACCAATATCGCTGCACTTTCAGGGTCTGAAGAAAGAAAATCCTAGGACGACACGAGCGCCTCCTGCGTCAAGGGGCCATAAGAAATTGATAGAAGTAAATCATCATCCTTGGATGGCACCTCCTCCACGCTAGAGGCATCTTCCAATGCATCACCGTAATCAAGACCTCCAGGCGGGAAATTCTCCGGCGGCAAATCTTCACAATCAGAAACATTTTCATTCCCAGCAATACCAACACCAGACGATTTGGCATCAAGTATGCTCACAACACCAACATCCTCATCAGCAACTTTGGTACCAACATCACGCCCACTACTCAATGGAATACCACGAGCATCATCTCCACCACTAACGATAGCCTCACGCTCAACATCAGTCATCTGAATAAAAAAATTCAGAAAAAGTGAATAATATGAGAAAAACTAACAATCAAAAATAAGTTAGCTAGAGGTGCACAGAAAAACAAACCTTAGCAGCATTCACAACAACATCATCGATCTTGTTGCTGCTAACATTCAAAGGAACATCACCAACGGTCGAACAAGGCTCGTCGCCAACAACAGGTCCCTGATTCATATGTAATGAAGCAAAAAAACAAATGCTATTATTAGCAACAATAAACACAAGGAATTAAACCACAGTAACAAAAAGGTAGGTATCACCTGCAAACTCTTAACGGTGTGGGATAGAAAAATGAACAAGCAAGGCACATTGGTGCACATGAAAATTCAAGAAATATGTATAAACACAATAAAAATAAAAATAACCTTGCACTTGTCAGTAGATGGATCATTAACTACACGGCCAACAACAGCCTCAACATTATGACTGGTCTCTTGCATGAAAAGAAAAATTAATAAAGAGATGAAGATGAGGAAGTTCAACTACAATACTGACAATAGAACAACATAGTAAAAATTGCAAACACAGAGGACTGACTCACATCAACAACAGGGCGCTCCAAGCCAACATCATTCGTATGGTGATCAGAAACATTAGCCTCAATACCATCATCAACCCTGCTGTCAGTGGCAGTAGCCTCATCCTGCTCAATCTGCATGAAAGAAAAATTAATAAACAGATGAAGATGAGGAAGTTCAACTACAATACTAACAGCAGAACAACATAGTAAAAATTGCAAACACCAAGGACTGACTCACATCAACAACAAGGCCCTCCAAGCCAACATCATTTGTATCGTGATCAGAAACATTAGCCTCAGTACCATCACCAACCCTGCTGTCAGTGGCAGTAGCCTCATCCTGCTCAATCTGTTTAATAACAACATTTGCACTTTCTTCATATGGCTTGCAGCAAGAGTCTTGCGTAGTTTTGAAATGCTTCATGTTGTTCAACAGACGAACCGAGCTCTGAACTAGATCAGTAGCACCATCATGCATATCACCAATTAAAATTCTCTCCATCTCAATATAGTCCGCTGCTTCCTCAGCGTTAAATTGATGACCTTCAGGAAGGATACCATTGATACAGCTCAGACGCTCAACTGTCATTGGGACCTTTTGCAGCTCAGAACACACATTTCTAAAAATATGCTCAGCGTGCTCCAACGCAAAAACAACAACATCAATACCAAAACCCGCCTCTGTAAAGTACTAGCATTACTAGGGCCATGGGGAACATAACCAACACCCTCAACACCACAGCCATCTCTCAACTCATCGTGCAGAGATGAAAACTTGGGAACCTAAGGCGACGGCATCTCTAGGACTGGCTGTTTATACACTCGAAAAAAACAACCTCCTCTTGAGTTCTCCACTACAAACAAGGGGAAAAAGAGTTAATTAATCAATGCAACACACAGGGAAAAATAAAACATGATATTAACATATTTAAATCAACAGCACTATCAATCTTTATCTATCAGTGCCAATTTGTTAGTATTTACTAACAGGCCAGTTGAACAAAGATATTCAGTTCAACCACACATGAAACAACAGTACTAAAAATCATACCTAAACCTCACAAAGCTTAAGAAATGACAAAAATCTAAACAGGTAACTCTGTGGGACACATGTTCACTCCAGCAAAAATAGATATACCTAAATAAAAAAAGGTCTGCAAGACACGAAAGAAATAAAAACTCACTGGAAGCTTCCGAAACACCCAAGTCTTTGGATCTACGTTGCCTTTTTTATCAAATCTGCATCAACTAGATCAGAAATCTTGACATGATACATGAAACATATGCAGGGGACTCGCATGTTAGGCTCTGCAGTCTTGCCACGGATAAGGCACTCAAGGTACATTAGTACATGCCCTATAGCACAGCATGTGATTGCCTTCCCAAGGGTAACACCATCTTGGTACCTGACAACAGCCCTTCCAAGCTCATCAACCATCAGCTGGCAATAATCCATATTAGCCATGTCCTCAATGACGAGACGCTCAAACATTGCTGCCTCTCTGGAAACACACGGGGTGGCACCAGGCAACACAACCTTCATAAACACAATAATGAAGAACACTTTCAGAGTAAGGTCATCTTTGCTAGGATCCTTGACAAGCACCTTGAGCCTATCCCTCAAATCCTTTGTCTTGATATCTTTGTTCCTGCTAATGTCAAGCTCCGATCTTAACTTCATCAGAGCGTCGTCATATCCATCCTCTGACGGCCTTGGTGCAGAACGACTACCACGAGGGAACCCAAATAATTGTTGTATACCATCGCTAGTGATGCGAAGTTTCTTATTAGCCTCACCCATGTCAAGAGTCATCGTATCAGGATCTATCCTCAGGTACAAAGCTCCCATCAGAGGGCGGGAAATGTTAGACTTCACCTTCCACCTGAAGATAGAACCAAAACCAGTTGCATGAACCCTAGCCACATGGCTGTTAGGGAACGTAGTAATTTCAAAAAAAATTCCTACGCACACGCAAGATCATGGTGATGCACAGCAATGAGAGGGGAGAGTGTTGTCTACGTACCAACGCAGACCGACTGCGGAAGCGATCACACAACATAGAGGAAGTAGTCGTACGTTTTCCCGATCCGACCGATCGAAGCACCATTACGCGGGCACCTCCGAGTTATTAGCACACGTACAGCTCGATGACGATCCCCGGGCTCCGATCCAGCAAAGCGTCGGGGAAGAGTTCCGTCAGCACGACGGCGTGGTGACGATCTTGATGTTCTACCGTCGCAGGGCTTCGCCTAAGCACCGCTACAATATGATCGAGGTGGAATATGGTGGCAGGGGGCACCGCACACGGCTATGGAACGATCACGGGGATCAATTGTGTGTCTAGAGGTGCCCCCTGCCCCTGTATATAAAGGAGCAAGGGGGGAGAGGTGCGGCCAGCCTTGGGGCGCGCTAGGAGGAGTCCTACTCCCTCTGGGAGTAGGATTCCCCCCAATCCTAGTTGGAATAGGAATCCTCAAGGGGGGAAAGAGAGAGAGGGGGGCCGGCCACCTCTCCTAGTACTAATAGGACTAGGGGAGGGGGGAGGCGCGCGGCCACCTTGGGCTGCCCCTTTCTCCTTTCCACTAAGGCCCATGAAGGCCCATATGGCTCCCGGGGGGTTCCGGTAACCTCCCGGTACTCCGGTAAAATCCCGATTTCACCCGGAACACTTCTGATATCCAAATATAGGCTTCCAATATATCAATCTTTATGTCTCGACCATTTCGAGACTCCTCGTCATGTCCGTGATCACATCCGGGACTCCGAACAACCTTCGGTACATCAAAATGCATAAACTCATAATAACTGTCATCGTAACGTTAAGCGTGCGGACCCTACGGTTCGAGAACAATGTAGACATGACCGAGACACGTCTCCGGTCAATAACCAACAGCGGGACCTGGATGCCCATATTGGCTCCTACATATTCTACGAAGATCTTTACCGGTCAGACCGCATAACAACATACGTTGTTCCCTTTGTCATCGGTATGTTACTTGCCCGAGATTCGATCATCGGTACCCAATACCTAGTTCAATCTCGTTACCGGCAAGTCTCTTTACTCGTTCTGTAATACATCATCTCGCAACTAACTCATTAGATGCAATGCTTGCAAGGCTTAAGTGATGTGCATTACCGAGAGGGCCCAAAGATACCTCTCCGACATTCGGAGTGACAAATCCTAATCTCGAAATACGCCAACCCAACATGTACCTTTGGAGACACTTGTAGAGCTCCTTTATAATCACCCAGTTATGTTGTGACGTTTGGTAGCACACAAAGTGTTCCTCCGGCAAACGGGAGTTGCATAATCTCATAGTCATAGGAACATGTATAAGTCATGAAGAAAGCAATAGCAACATACTAAACGATCGGGTGCTAAGCTAATGGAATGGGTCATGTCAATCAGATCATTCAACTAATGATGTGATCCCGTTAATCAAATAACAACTCTTTGTCCATGGTTAGGAAACATAACCATCTTTGATTAACGAGCTAGTCAAGTAGAGGCATACTAGTGACACTCTGTTTGTCTATGTATTCAGACATGTATTATGTTTCCGGTTAATACAATTCTAGCATGAATAATAAACATTTATCATGATATAAGGAAATAAATAATAACATTATTATTGCCTCTAGGGCATATTTCCTTCAGTCTCCCACTTGCACTAGAGTCAATAATCTAGTTCACATCGCTATGTGATTAACACCAATAGTTCACATCTTTATGTGATTGGTTCACATCTCCATGTGACTAACACCCAAAGGGTTTACTAGATTCAATAATCTAGTTCACATCGCTATGTGATTAACACCCAAAGAGTGATCATGTTTTGCTTGTGAGAGAAATTTAGTCAACGGGCCTGCCAAATTCAGATCCGTATGTATTTTGCAAAATTCTATGTCTACAATTCTCTGCACGGAGGTAATTGCCCCCACTTTCAATATGTATCCAGATTGAGACTTAGAATCATTTGGATCAGTGTCAAAAACTTGCATCGACGTAACCCTTTACGATGAACCTTTTTGTCACGTCCATAATCGAGAAACATATCCTTATTTCACTAAGGATAATTCTTGACCGCTGTCCAGTGATCTACTCCTAGATCACTATTGTACTCCCTTGCCAAATCAGTGCAGGGTATACAATAGATCTAGTACACAGCATGACATACTTTATATAACCTATGGCCAAGGTATAGGGAATGACTTTCATTCTCTTTCTATCTTTTGCAGTGGTCGGGCTTTGAGTCTTACTCAACTTCACACCTTGTAATACAGGCAAGAACTCTTTCTTTGACTGCTCCATTTTGAACTACTTCAAAATCTTGTCAAGGTATGTACTCATTGAAAAAACTTATCAAGCGTCTTGATCTATCTCTATAGATTTTGAAGCTCAATATGTAAGTAGCTTCACCGAAGTCTTTCTTTGAAAAAATCCTTTCAAACACTCCTTTATGCTTTACAGAATAATTCTACATTATTTTTGATCAACAACATGTCATTCACATATACTTATCAGAAATGCTGTAGTGCTCCCACTCACTTTCTTGTAAATACAGGCTTCACTGCAAGTCTGTATAAAACTATATGCTTTGATCAACTTATCAAAGCGTATATTCCAACTCTGAGATGCCTGCACCAGTCCATAAATGGATCGCTGGAGCTTGCACATTTTGTTAGCACCTTTCGGATTGACAAAACCTTCTAGTTGCATCATATACAACTCTTCTTTAATAAATCCATTAAGGAATGCAGTTTTGTTTATCCATTTGCCAGATTTCACAAAATGCGGCAATTACTAACATGATTCGGACAGACTCAAGCATAGATACGAGTGAGAAGCTCTCATCGTAGTCAACACCTTGAACTTGTCAAAAACCTTTTGCGACAATTCTAGCTTTGTAGATAGTAACACTACTATCAGCGTCCGTCTTCCTCTTGAAGATCCATTTATTCTCAATTGCTTGCTGATCATCGGGCAAGTCAACCAAAGTCCAAACTTTGTTCTCATACATGGATCATATCTCAGATTTCATGGCCTCAAACCATTTCGCAGAATATGGGCTCATCATCGCTTCCTCATAGTTTGTAGGTTCGTCATGGTCAAGTAACATGACCTCCAGAATAGGATTACCGTACCACTCTGGTGCGGATCTCACTCTGGTTTACCTACGAGATTTGGTAGTAACTTGATCTGAAGTTACATGATCATCATCATTAGCTTCCTCACTAATTGGTGTAGTAGTCACAGGAACAGATTTCTGTGATGAACTATTTTCTAATAAGGGAGAAGGTACAATTACCTTATCAAGTTTTCTACTTTCCTCCCACTCACTTCTTTCGAGAGAAACTCCTTCTCTAGAAAAACTCCGAATTTAGCAACAAAAGTCTTGCCTTCGGATTTGTGATAGAAGGTGTACCCAACAGTCTCCTTTGGGTATCCTATGAAGACATATTCTCCAATTTGGGTTTGAGCTTATTAGGATGAAACCTTTTCATATAAGCATCACAACCCCAAACTTTAAGAAACGACAACTTTGGTTTCTTGCCAAACCACAGTTCAGATTGTGTCGTCTCAACAGACTTAGATGGTGCCCTATTTAATCGTGAATGCAGCTGTCTCTAATGCATAACCCCAAAACGATAGTGGTAGATCGGTAAGAGACATCATAGATCGCACTATATCTAATAAAGTACGGTTATGACGTTCGGACACACCATTACACTATGGTGTTCCAGGTGGCGTGAGCAGTGAAACTATTTCACATTGTTTTAATTGAAGACCAAACTCGTAACTCAAATATTTTACCTCTGCGATCATATCGTAGAAACTTTTATTTTCTTGTCACGATGATTTTCCACTTCACTCTGAAATTCTTTGAACTTTTCAAATGTTTTAGACTTATGTTTCATCAAGTAGATATACCCATATCTGCTCAAATCATCTGTGAAGTTCAGAAAATAATGATACTTGCCGTGAGCCTTAATATTCATCGGACCATATACATCAGTATGTATGATTTCCAACAAATCTGTTGCTTGCTTCATTGTTCCAGAGAACGGCGTTTTAGTCATCTTGCCCATAAGGCATGGTTCGCAAGCATCAAGTGATTCATAATCAAGTGATTCCAAAAGCCCATCAGCATGGAGTTTCTTCATGCGCTTTACACCAATATGACTTAAACGGCAGTGCTACAAATAAGTTGCACTATCATTATTAACTTCACATCTTTTGGTTTCAATATTATGAATATGTGTATCACTATGATCGAGATCCAATGAACTTGTTTCATTGGGTGTATGACCATCGAAGGTTTTATTCACGTAAACAGAACAACAATTATTCTCGGACTTTAATGAATAACCGTATTGCAATAAACATGATCAAATCATATTCATGCTCAACGCAAAAACCAAATAACACTTATTTAGGTTCAACACTAATCCCAAAAGTATACGGCAGTGTGCGATGATGATCATATCAATCTTGGAACCACTTCCAACACACATCATCACTTCACCCTTAACTAGTCTCTGTTTATTCTGCAACTCCCGTTTCGAGTTACTAATCTTAGCAACTGAACTAGTATCAAATACTGAGGGGTTGCTATAAACACTAGTAAAGTACACATCAATAACATGTATATCAAATATACTTATGTTCACTTTGCCATCCTTCTTATCTGCCAATCACTTGTGGTAGTTCCGCTTCCAGTGACCAGTCCCTTTGCAGTAGAAACACTTAGTCTCAGGCTTAGGACCAGACTTGGGCTTCTTCACTCGAGCAGCAACTTGCTTGCTGTTCTTCTTGAAGTTCCCCTTCTTCCCTTTGCCCTTTTCTTGATACTAGTGGTCTTGTTAACCATCAACACTTGATGTTTTTCTTGATTTCTACCTTCGTCGATTTCAGCATCACGAAGAGCTTGGGAGTTGTTTCCGTTATCCCTTGCATATCATAGTTCATCACGAAGTTCTACTAACTTGGTGATGGTGACTAGAGAATTCTGTCAATCACTATCTTATCTGGAAGATTAACTCCCACTTGATTCAAGCGATTGTAGTACTCAGACAATCTGGGCACATGCTCACTAGTTGAGCGATTCTCCTCCATCTTTTAGCTATAGAACTGGTTGGAGACTTCATATCTATCAACTCGGGTATTTGCTTGAAATATTAACTTCAACTCCTGGAACATCTCATATGCTCCATGACGTTCAAAACGTCTTTGAAGTCCCGATTCTAAGCCATTAAGCATGGTGCACTAAACTATCAAGTAGTCATCATATTGAACTAGCCAAACGTTCATAATGTCTGCATCTGCTCCTGCAATAGGTCCGTCACCTAGCGGTGCATCAAGGACATAATTCTTCTGTGCAGCAATGAGGATAAACCTCAAATCACGGATCCAATCCGCATCATTGCTACTAACATCTTTCAACACAATTTTCTCTAGGAACATATCAAAATAAACACAGGGAAGCAACAACGCGAGCTATTGATCTACAACATGATTTGCAAAATACTACCAGGACTAAGTTCATGATAAATTTAAGTTCAATTAATCAAATTACTTAAAGAACTCCCACTTAGATAGACATCCCTCTAATCCTCTAAGTGATCACGTGATCCAAATCAACTAAACCATAACCGATCATCACGTGAAATGGAGTAGTTTTCAATGGTGAACATCGTTATGTTGATCATATCTACTATATGATTCACGCTCGACCTTTCGGTCTCTGTGTTCCGAGGCCATATCTGCATATGCTAGGCTCGTCAAGTTTAATCCGAGTATTCTGCGTGTGCAAAACTGGCTTGCACCCGTTGTAGATGGACGTAGAGCTTATCACACCCGATCATCACGTGTTGTCTGGGCACGACGAACTTTGGCAACGGTGCATACTCAGGGAGAACACTTCTTGATAATTAGTGAGAGATCATCTTATAATGCTACCGTCAATCAAAACAAAAATAAGATGTATAAAAGATAAACATCATATGCAATCAAAATATGTGACATGATATGGCCATCATCATCTTGTGCCTTTGATCTCCATCTCCAAAGCATCATCATGATTTCCATCGTCACCGGTGCGACACCTTGATCTCCATCGTAGCATCGTTGTCGTCTCGCCAATCTTATGCTTCCACGACTATCACTACCGTTTAGTAATAAAGTAAAGCATTACATCACGATTGCATTGCATACAATAAAGCGACAACCATATGGCTCCTGCTAGTTGCCGATAACTCGGTTACAAAACATGATCATCTCATACAATAAAATTCAGCATCATGCCTTGACCATATCACATCACAACATGCCTTGCAAAAACAAGTTAGACGTCCTCTACTTTGTTGTTGCAAGTTTTACGTGGCTGCTACGGGCTTAAGCAAGAACCAATCTCACCTACGCATCAAAACCACAATGATAGTTTGTCAAATAGACTCCGTTTTAACCTTCGCAAGGACCGGGCGTAGCCACACTTGGTTCAACTAAAGTTGGAGAGACAGTCGCCCGCAAGCCACCTGTGTGCAAAGCACGTCGGGGGAACCGGTCTCGCGTAAGCGTACGCGTAATGTTGGTCCGGGTCGTCTCGTCCAACAATACCGCCGAACCAAAGTATGACATGCTGGTAGGCAGTATGACTTATATCGCCCACAACTCACTTGTGTTCTACTCGTGCATATAACATCAACATATAAAACCTAGGCTCTGATACCACTGTTCGGGAACGTAGTAATTTCAAAAAAAAATCCTACGCACACGCAAGATCATGGTGATGCACAGCAACGAGAGGGGAGAGTGTTGTCTACGTACCAACGCAGACCGACTGCGGAAGCGATCACACGACATAGAGGAAGTAGTCATACATTTTCCCGATCCGACCAATCCAAGCACTGTTACTCCGGCACCTCCGAGTTCTTAGCACACGTACAGCTCGATGACGATCCCCGGGCTCCGATCCAGCAAAGCGTCGGGGAAGAGTTCCATCAGCACGACGGCGTGGTGACGATCTTGATGTTCTACCGTCGCAGGGCTTCGCCTAAGCACCGCTACAATATGATCGAGGTGGAATATGGTGGCAGGGGGCACCGCACACGGCTATGGAATGATCACGGGGATCAATTGTGTGTCTAGAGGTGCCCCCTGCCCCTGTATATAAAGGAGCAAGGGGGGAGAGGTGCGGCCAGCCTTGGGGCGCGCCAGGAGGAGTCCTACTCCCTCTGGGAGTAGGATTCCCCCCCCCCAATCCTAGTTGGAATAGGAATCCTCAAGGGGGAAAGAGAGAGAGGGGGGCCGGCCACCTTGGGCTGCCCCTTTCTCCTTTCCACTAAGGCCCATGAAGGCCCATATGGCTCCCGGGGGGTTCCGGTAACCTCCCGGTACTCCGGTAAAATCCCGATTTCACCCGGAACACTTCCGGTATCCAAATATAGGCTTCCTATATATCAATCTTTATGTCTCGACCATTTCGAGACTCCTCGTCATGTCCGTGATCACATCCGAGACTCCTAACAACCTTCGGTACATCAAAATGCATAAACTCATAATAACTGTCATCGTAACGTTAAGCGTGCGGACCCTATGGTTCGAGAACAATGTAGACATGACCGAGACACGTCTCCGGTCAATAACCAATAGCGGGACCTGGATGCCCATATTGGCTCCTACATATTCTACGAAGATCTTTATCGGTCAGACCGCATAACAACATACGTTGTTCCCTTTGTCATCGGTATGTTACTTGCCCGAGATTCGATCGTCGATATCCAATACCTAGTTCAATCTCGTTACCGGCAAGTCTCTTTACTCGTTCCGTAATACATCATCTTGCAACTAACTCATTAGCTGCAATGCTTGCAAGGCTTAAGTGATGTGCATTACCGAGAGGGCCCAAAGATACCTCTCCGACATTCGGAGTGACAAATCCTAATCTCGAAATACGCCAACCCAACATGTACCTTTGGAGACACCTATAGAGCTCCTTTATAATCACCCAGTTACGTTGTGACGTTTGGTAGCACACAAAGTGTTCCTCCGGCAAACGGGAGTTGCATAATCTCATAGTCATAGGAACATGTATAAGTCATGAAGAAAGCAATAGCAACATACTAAACGATCGGGTGCTAAGCTAATGGAATGGGTCATGTCAATCAGATCATTCAACTAATGATGTGATCCTGTTAATCAAATAACAACTCTTTGTCCATGGTTAGGAAACATAACCATCTTTGATTAACGAGCTAGTCAAGTAGAGGCATACTAGTGACACTCTGTTTGTCTATGTATTCACACATGTATTATGTTTCCAGTTAATACAATTCTAGCATGAATAATAAACATTTATCATGATATAAGGAAATAAATAATAACATTATTATTGCCTCTAGGGCATATTTCCTTCAATGGCGACTCTCAAGCAATTTAGCACAAGCTTCAACCTCTCCCAACGAACATCGCACCGTTAAGTTCAATCACCGTTGGTCACCTTCATCCAAAGCAACTTTTCCGGCATTGCCTCCCACCGGCTTGACCGGACTCATAATGATGACAGGCTGTAAATGAAAATAAAGAAGCCACAGCTTAAATAAGTTGCTTTGAATATAGAAAACAAAACAAGCATATGAAGGCAAGTAGAAAAAAGAAAAAGATTGCACAAGTTCAACTCTTAAAACAACATCAGTACCACCCTCAATTGATGCAAAACAATGACCAGCCTCACCTGGCCAGCATAGCAGCCCAGACATAATTAAATCATTGCAAGTACAACTAGTAAGTCATATAGAGTACAAACATGTACCACTTCAAATTCATCTTCAGAATCAACTTCGATATCATTTTGTTCGGATATAGCATCTTCAGCTTCGACACGAGCACGCTTCTTCACACGTTTGTTCACCTTCGCAGGAGCAACTTTACGCTTCTTATTTTCTTTCAACAAAGAGCGCTCTAGAAGAGGAGACGAAGAAGGCTTCTTATTTGTCAAAACTCGTGGACTCCGACGAACAGGGGAGCCACCAAGTGTGCTTGGACCAATCTTCACAGCAACAGTATCCCCATCAGCTTTGCTATTACCAGGTTGGGAACCAGCTTTCACACGTGGGCTACGCCTCTGTGTGCCATCAGAATTTCGATCTGACATCTTCCTCTTCAAAACAACTTTCTTCTCCTTAACTTCATCATGAATAAACACTTGCGTCAAATGAGTTTGCATCAGGTTTGTCTTCACAGGCATGTCACTTCCATGAGATCTAGCATCAACAGTTGAAAAAGTTGCATCACCACCTTCATCACCTACACCTTTAGGAGCTTGAGCAACATCCCCATCACTTCCTTGCACACAAGCAGCCATTTGACGCCGTTCCAACTCCTTTCTCCTCTGGAAATCAAACTTCTTGTTTCTTATCCTTTCATCCTCGAGCTGTAACTGCATAGGAACATACTCAGCTTGGGTAACAGGCTCAGTGCCATCAACACTCTGTGACTGAGTAACAGACAACTGCAAGCTGCCATCACCATCATCAACATTAAGAGAATACATTCCATCATTAATATCTTTGACAACATTAGCAATGTCCTCAGGAGCACGATGACTGTCATTAACTGCATAAACAAATAACATAAGCACGCACATATAAAATTAAAAAAATAACATTGCAGAGACAAGATAAATAAAGCGCATAGCATTAAACACAAAGAAAAGGAACAACTGATGTAGCTAAGCATATTTATGTATTCAAGGCTGATAAAAAAAGAGCAAATATAAGGGAAACACCAGCAACATTCGCAAGTTCTTGTAGAGGATTTGGTGTCTCAAAAATAACATTCACAAGATCATTCTGATTTGTTAGAATCAGGAGGCACTGGGACTCCAACATCTACAACAACATCTTAATTAGAAAAAAAAAGTACATGATCAAGCAGTTAGTTCAACTATATGAACACTACAAGTGCACCCAATAAAACAATATCAACCCACCACTGGCACAACAAACTTCAGAATGACAACTCTTTCAACATCATAATAGTTCTTCACTGACTACTACAACCTATTCAAATGCCAGGACAGCAGTTCAAACTTGTCGGATTTCGGGTTCCGGCAGACCCTTGAGGTTCGAACACTGGGGTGCGCGCGGAGATCTCGCTTCCTACCTACCTGCACCACTCCGCCTCAATAAGATCTAAGCTATGGAAAGGACAACACAAGAGACACAGGGTTTATACTGGTTCGGGCCACCGTTGTGGTGTAATACCCTACTCTAGTGTGTGGTGTGGTGGATTGCCTCTTGGGCTGATGATAATGAATGATACAAGGAAGAACAGCCTCGCGAGGGTCTGTTCTTGGTTGGGGCGATGAACTGCAGGGAGGAGTTCAGCCACCCTTCTCTCTCTCTGATTGTCTTTCTCCGATTCAACCTCCTATCGAACCTCTCCTCTTAACCCCTCTGAACCCCTCTCTTCTGTGGGTGGCTGGTCCTATTTATAGAGGCCCTGGTCCTCTTCCCAAATATCAAGCGGGAAGGGAGCCAACAATGGCGGGCTAATTTGAAGGGGGACAACTAGTACTCGCTACCCTGACAAAAGTAGTCTTCGCCTGCACAAAGCTCTGGTGGTGACGCCGTCTTGGGCTCCACGATGACCTCCGTCTTGCAGTCTTCCTGGTCTTGGTCTCGTTGCACCGAAATGGCAACCTTTGCCTGATGCCTCGGTACTCCGCGGCTGCGCTTGCCCCCTTTGCACCAAAGAGGAAAGGAGGACACTACGCGGGCTGGCACCCGCCTGGCGCCCTTGGTCGTCATGGCTTGTCTCACGGGCACCTCGTGAGGTACCCCGCCTTGATCTCTCTGCCTCCTCGCGAGCCAGCCTGATGAGGCCGTGCCTGAGGAAGCTCCGTGTCGTCCGCCCCGCGAGGCTTGGCCCCTCGCGAGGGTCTTGGGTCTGTGTTGATGAAGATGGGCCGTGCTGGGCCCCCCCTTGAGCCACGCCGCAGGCCGCAGGCAGGCAAGTTTGGGGACCCTCGTTCCCAGAACGCCGATAGTAGCCCCCGGGCCCAAGGCGCGCCCGGACTTGGCCATGCAGGGAGGCGGAAGGGCAAGAGCGAAGCGCCGCGGGCCCTAACAGCCTGCGGCCTTGGGCGCCGTGTGGTGGTTGACTGGACGTGGGCGCCTCAGCAACCGCGCGAGTTGATAAGGGAGCGGCATCTGCCCAGGCTTCGCTTTTTGCTTTCTCTGGTTGCTGCTCAGATCCCCTTTCTTACGCCTCTCCTTCCTTCCTCCAAAATCTCCAGATCTACTCCGACCGCGTGACCTAGGAAGCCATGGCGCCTCGTCAGTCCCCGGCCAGAGCTTGGTACTCGTCTGCCCTGGACTCGCCAAACGTGTCGAAGGCAAGCCTTGCCCGGTTGCGCCGGATGGCGGCGGCGCAGGGCATCAACGGTGCGAAGGCGCTCAAGGCCGGCTCCGCCACCCTGGAAGGCCAAGGGAGCACCTTCTATCTGTTCTTCGTAAGTGCCATTGCCGCCGGCCTGGTGCCTCCCTTCTCTGAGTTCTTCTTCTTTGTCCTCCGCCATTACAAGCTACAGGCTCTGCATCTCCACCCCAACTCCGTCCTTCTCCTGGCAATCTTCGCCTATTACTGCGAGGCTCACGTAGGGGTGCAGCCCTCAGTGGCCTTGCTGCGCCACTACTTCTACCTCCGGACCTCTCGCGGTCCTGCTTCCGCATGCGCGAGCTTCATCGCGTACAGTGGCGCCATTGCCGTCTCGAACCCTGGGAAAATGATTGAGGGCTTCAGGAGCAAGTGGGTCTTGGTGGATGCTGGGCGCATCCACCCTCGGCTGATCTTGCCCACGGAGCAGCCCACGAGCTCCAGCGATTGGGGTCGAGCTGAGCTCGTGCACCCCCGCGCGAAGCTGGTGCTGGAGAAGATGGACGCGGATCTGAGGCCGGCCAACATGGCAGCGGCGAAGCTGACTGGCGCGTCGCTGCTGAGGGAATTCCTGGAGCACCAGCTGGCTCCGCTTCGGCGGTACTCACTTCCGATGTGGAGGCCCCATCCGATCCCCGTGGCCTGGGCCGATGGAGATCTGGCTGCGGTCCTCCAATCTCTGGTCGGGGGCGATGTGGCGAGGTTGGAGGGCGCTCCTATGCCCTTGTTCCTCCGCGATGACTGGGAGCAGGTAGTGGAGTCCATGCCCGTCTTCAACGGGGATGGGCCCATGCCCATGGAAACTCCCGAGGAACCGGTGGACGTGCCCTCCGACGATTCCAGCGAAGAGGAGGAAGGAGGGGAGCGGGAAAGAGGGCCTGACTCCGAGGCGACTGATGGAGAGTCGAGGGCTCCCCTCTCCCGGCGCAAGTCCCGTGTTCTCTGCCTCTCTCCGAGCGATGACGATGAGGATGACGACGAGGATGACGACGAGGATGATGGCGAGCAGGACGGCGGGAGCTTGCCCCCGATCCCGAAGAAGGACAGGACCGGGCTGATCTCCCGCGGGTCTACCCCGGCCCCGAGGCGGACCGCAGAGCACCTTCCGCTTCCAAGCTTCCCGAGGTTGACCCTTCCAGCCGGCTTTCAGGCTTCAAATTTGGCCGGAGGCCGCTCGAGCTCACTGGCGACGACCTGTAAGCGTTTGATCCTTGTCTTTATTTCTTGTCCTACTTCTGAGGCTTGACGTCCGCATCTCTTGGATAGGCTGGCACCCGCAGCAAAGAAGCCGAAGGGAGCTCCTGAGGTTCCACCCATGGTAGCGCCTCTGCCCGCGAAGGAGGGTGACCGCGACGCACGGGCTTCTCCTGCCCGGTCGTCCTCGCGAGGCCAGGCTGAGCCGGCTGGGGCGAGCTCAGCCCCCACGGCCCATGTGACTCCCGAGGTGTCCTTGCCTGCCGCCGCCACTTCAGCCGTTGGGGCACAGCAGACTCCGCCTCAGGATGCTGTGGCCGCGCTGCCGCCTTCTCCTCCTACTCCACTGGCTATTGTCTCTCTGACTCCTTCTGCCGTTCTGGACCATGCTGCTGCTGAGCTGGACCGACTGCGGTAGGATCTTCTTGGCGCCGACCCTCGCTTGGTGGCCGGGCGCTTGGAGCTGGCTTCAGGATGGGTTCGCTCCGATGCTTCGATTCGGGCGGTGCTGGTCCAGGCCTTGACGGCTTGCGATGAGGAGAAACAGGTCGTTCTTGAGGCGAAGGCTACTCGTGATGCAGCCCTAGGGGAGGCGGTCGACGCCCGTGGTCGCTGCAAGGCGCTGGAGGACGAGCTGCAAGGCCTGCGGGACCAACTCGCGGAAGAGGCCCGCCTTCGCCAAGAGCAGGAAGAAGGCGTGAAGGCTCGCGAGGCGGCCGTCAAGGAAAGGGAGGCCAAGCTCAGGAAGCGCCGCGACCGCCTAGGCACGCTGGAGCAGAAGTTGGGGGCGAGGAAGGCCGAGCTGGACGACAAGGCCCTGTTTCTTGCTGAGGACCGCGTGGCCTTCACGGAGATGGAGGCGAAGGCTCGCTCCTCGCTAAGGACGCTTTACGACAGCGGCCTGGAGAGCCCGCTGGCTGGCGCCGAGGACGGCCCTGCCAAGCTGCTTCCCTTCCTGGTTCGTGCTCTCGAAGATGTCGCCCTTGGCCTTGGCCCCACGGCTGAGGCCGAGGCGCGTGTCCTGTCTTCTGCAGCACTGACGCGGGTCCTCACCCACATCTACCTTCGCGATCCCGGCGTCGACCTCGACAGCCTGCTGGAGCCAGTAAGCGGCGAGCGTGCCGCTGCCGCTACCGAGGCCGTGAAGGGTCGCGCGGAGGCTCTGCTGGGGAAGTTCCTGGCCTTCAGCACCAAGCCGAAGCAAGGCGCTGCCGACCCCACTGCTCCGTAAGGCGAACCCATTCCGCGCTGCTCCTCCGCTGACAAGTGACTCCGTCGTGGCTCCTGTCCTGCCTTTAATTCCTGCACATGTATCATGCCTCGGGGAGGCGTTTAAACTTGCGTTTGGCATTAAGATAACAGTGTGGACTGTAATATTTGCTTTTGAATTCCTCGAAATTTGCGCTTTTCCTTCCTACTTGCTTATGTTCTACGCCGGCAGAGCCCGGCCCCGCGCGTACCTCACCCAGCGTTAGTCCCGACCGGAAACCAGGACGGGGCCAAGGAGTGAGGGGCTACGTGACAAGTTAGGCTCCTGAGTCACGATGCTCAGGAGTCCCCCTTGGCGCACGAACAACAAGTAGGGAGGTGTGAAGTGGGTGGATCTACCGTTCTATGTCTGCAGAGCCTAGCCGCGCGCATACCTCATCCAGCGTTAGTCCCGACCGGAAACCAGGACGGGGCCAAGGAGTGAGGGGCTACGTGACCAGTTAGGCTCCTGAGTCGCGATGCTCAGGAGTCCCCCTTGACGCTCAAACGGCCTTCGTACCTTGGCTCCGCTCGGGGAGAGACACGCGACGAACCAGGCCCCAGGGGGGCCCGGCTGGGCGGCGTGCGTCTGGGCGTGACCCGGGCGCAGCCCCCGTGCCCAGCCCCCTCGCGCGGCACTCCCGAGGGGAGGCGTTGCGATGAGGCTAGACACTGAGCTCTGGGCTCCCTGAGGTTGATGCGGCCCGGGGGCCACCCTTAGTTGTTTATCACCAGCGCAGAGCATAGCGCTTCCGTATGTGTACGGGCATAGCCGGTCCTCGGAAGTGTCGTCAGCCAGCACGGAGCATGGTGCTTCCACTGGTACATCGGAGGGGGCCCCCTCCGGGAGGAGCCCCCGGGGCATGTACAGCCCCACCCTGACACGTGGCTGGCATGGTAGGGCCTGGCGAGGTGTATCTGGGCACCCGTGAGCTAGTGCGGGACTCACGGGGCCCTACCTCTAGGCAGGTTGCGCCTGGCACTGGGCCTTATCTTGTGATGTGTCCCTGCAAATTCGGTTAGATGTCGGCACTCTACGTCCTCGGGTCCCAGCCCTCGAGCTGGTCTCAGCCGTCGCTGGTATGCCAGGTCGCGATGCCGTGGGCAAGGCCAGAGGGTGAGGGCTGGAGAGCCAGTAAGAGCCCTGAGTCACGATGCTCAGGTACCCCCCCTTTAACGTGCAAGTGGTCGGCATGGAGAGGAAGAGGTGTTGTGGACCGGCATCAAATAATCTAACATGGTGGGTATAACGCATAACCGGGAATAAACGCAAATGGGATACAAGCCGCTGGGTCTGGCCCGAGCGACTTGGGGATCATGCAGCCCGAGGGGCGCCCCCAATAAGGTAAGCTAACAACATGAAATAAAAGGGGTACATGCCGCAGGGACGGACCCACGCGGCCTGGGAATAATGCAGCCCTGGGGGGGGGGGGGCACTCCCAGCTGGAAGTGAAACTTGAAAGATGTCACTTGATGACGTTGAGGACGAAGGGGTGTTGGTAGCAGACTCGGTGGGCTGTGGAAGCCAATCCTCACGAGCTCCCAGGCCCGGGGGCCTCGGGAGGCTCCGGAGGTGCTGGCGGCTCCCCGCGGACCATCTCCATCTCCGCCAGGGCTGCGGAACGCCTGGCCTCTTGTGCCTCCATGATGCCCCTCATGAGGCGCTGGTACATGGCAGCCGCGTTCGGCAAGCCGTAAGGCATGCGAACGTAGCTGTGGGGTGGACCTCCGCAGCGCCCCACTCGCGAGGGCCAGAGGCGCTCCAGAGAGGCAACTCGGTTGAGCCCTGGTATGTCGATGCAGACGCGCAGCCCACCATCCTCGCCTGGATGGGGAGCCACTGCTGGTAGACGGCAGCCGCCTTTCATGACTCTTGACTCCTGTAGCTCCTGAATGGCCTTGCTGACGAACTCGTGAGGGTCTGGCTCTCCTTGCCTTACTCCTTCTTGAGGGAAACGTGCTTCGAAACATGCCTCCATGTGGTGCCCAAGCGCCTCCCTCGTGACCCTAGCCAGGTCGGTGGCCCTCCAGGGGAGAGCCCCCGAGCCCTGCCTGAGGAGGGCGACGGGCGCGCTTTCCTATGCGATGGAAGGAGGTTCCCCCTGGGCAGGTGTAACACCCTCGATGCGACTATATCTCCCACGTGTCGAGGCACGACTTAGAGGCATAATCACATTGAAGGCATATGTCGCAAGTTAGACAATCTTCACAACATCCCATGTAATATAGATGTAATAAAAGGGGAGATAACATAGTTGGCTTACACTCGCCACGTCAATCAAGTACATAATTAACATTACATCATCCAAACACTCATGGCCCGACTACGGCGCCAAAATAAAAGAGAACCCAACATGCGACACGGTCCCGATCACCCCCAACTGGGCACCACTACTGATCATCAGGAAAGGAGACATAGTAACATTGAGAGTCTTCGTCGAACTCCCACTTGAGCTCAAGCGCGTCACTTGGAGCGGAATCATCAGGCCCTGCATCTGGTGTAATAGTAATCTGTGAGCCACAGGGACTCAGCAATCTCGCACCCTCGCGATCAAGACTATTTAAGCTTATAGGTAAGGCAAGGTAAAAGTATATGGGGAGCTGCAGCAAGCGACTAGCAAATATGGTGGCTATTCTGAACGCAAAAGAGAGCGAGAAGAGGAGGCAAAGCGCGAGCGAGAAACTAGAGGACAACCTGCGCAAACATTACTCCAACACCGTGTCCACTTCCCGGACTCCGCCGAGAAGAGGCCGTCACGGTAACACACTCAGTTGATTCATTTTAATTAAATTAAGGTTCAAGTTATCTACAACCGGACATTAACAAATTCCCATCTGCCCATAACCGCGGGCACGGCTTTCGAAAGTTCAAAACCCTGCAGGGGAGTCCCAACTTAGCCCATGACAAGCTATCACGGTTAACGAAGGAATAGACCTCCTCCCAAGACATTCCGATCAGACTCGGTATCTCGGTACTTCAAGACAACTCCGACAATGGTAAAACAAGTCCAGCAACACCACCCGCTGTGCCGACAAATCCCGATAGGAGCTGCACATATCTCGTTCTCAGGGCACACCGGATAAGCTAAGCGTACGGGAACCAACGTAACCCAAGTTGCCAAGGGACGGCCCCGCACGGTGCTCTAGGTTGGACCAACACTCAGAGGAGCACTGGCCCAGGGGGGGTTTAAAATAAGATGACCCTTGAGTCCGCGAAACCCAAGGGAAAAGGCTAGGTGGCAAATGGTAAAACCAAGGTTGGGCATTGCTGGAGGAGTTTTATTCAAAACGGACTGTCAAGGGGTTCCCATTGTAACCCAACCGCGTAAGGAACGCAAAATCCGGGAACATAACACCGATATGACGGAAACTAGGGCGGCAAGAGTGGAACAAAACACTAGGCGAGAGGCCGAGCCTTCCACCCTTTACCAAGTGTATAGATGCATAAAGATAACATGGCAATATAATGATATCCCAACAAGTAAAATAAATATTCCAACAAGGAACGACCTCCAATCTTCACCTGCAACTAGCAATGCTATAAGAGGGGCTGAGCAAAGCGGTAACATAGCCAATCAACGGTTTGCTAGGACATGGTGGGTTAGAGGTTTGACATGGCAATTTGGGAGGCTTGAAAGCAAATGGTAGGCATCGTAGCATTGGCATAGCAAATGAGCGGGCAAACTAGCATAGCAAAGATAGTAGTGATTTCGAAGGTATGATCATCTTGCCTGCACAGTTGTCAGAGTTGACTTGATCCTCGAAAGCAATTCAACGGGCTCCTCGTTAGCGAACTCGTCTCCCGGCTCTACCCAAACAAGACAAACAAGCAACAAGGACACAATCAACCACGTGCAAGACTCAAACAATATGATGCAATGATGGTATGCTATGTGGGATGCGATGCGGGATGCATATGCAAGATTTGACAAGGGATGCATGAACCTGGCCTCAACTTGGAAATCCAAGGGTGCCACTGGAAAGATGAGATGAAAACGCTTGAAAACGATATAAAGGCCGGAATCAGAGTTACGGTTTGAAAATGGCAAGCGATTCAAAAATGACACCGGTCTGCGATTTACAGCAAGTAGCCTTCTAAATGCAATGAGATGAACATGCTACAGCACTCAAACATGACAACAAAATACATGGCAGGGATGCATTCAAGATGCTTAACAAAAGTCTAGCACTAAGCTACGGCCAATTCATCCATTAACAGGTTCAAACAAGCATGGCAAAAATGCATATGGCAAACAGATCTCAGACTTAGTGAAATTAACACTTGTCTGGAATTTCAGATCAGGTAGCACTCTTTGGAGCAACAAAACTACATGCTACAGGACCTGAACATGGCAAAGTAAAGCATCATGGAGCTACTCAAAGAGCTTAACGAAAGTCCCTTAGTGACCTTGAGCCAAAAAGGACCAGAAAATACAATTGCAAGCATGTGAACATGGCAAAAACATAATCAGTTTTCAGACTTAGTGAAAACTGGCACATGCTGAAACATAACTCAAGTAGGCATGTTTAAGAGCTCGATGCACTCAACACGGAGCAATTCATGACTAACTAAGCATACACCCATCAAGAATACACAAAATGCAAGCTATACATGGCAAGAACAATAACATAGCATGCACGGATCAACTACAACATCATCGGCAAAATTGCAAACAAGTTGACAATCTGCCCAGATTCACAAATTAGCAAAAGTAGAGCTCGATTTACTCAAGCTAGGGTGCTCCATAATTGCAACCAAAGACATGGATGGATTGAGCACTACAAGATTAACAAAACATCCTTACTGATCATCCTCAAAAGAGGCACGGATCACTAGGAATCAACATGAACATATGGCATCATGAGATAAACAGCTCAAGGACTTAGTGGAAATGCTAAGTCCCTGAAATCAGAATTAACAAGTGCACCACTTTGCAAGCTTGTGCTAGACACCACACACATCACAAAAATACATGGGTTGCACCTCTGGAAAGATGACAAGACCCTTAACAAAACATATGTAGAACTCATGGGCATAGCATTCACACAATAATCATGGCAAAAATGACAAAAAGCTAAATGAAGTAACAGATCTGACAATTATCTCAAGTAGCCCTCTTCTAACAGCATTTCGGGCATCAAGATGAACTCAAATGAAAATGATGCAATGGAATGAAATGATGTACTCTCTGGGATGAACATTTTGATATGCTATAAGCCCAAAACAGAGATATGGATGCAAAGTTACGAGGCCATGAACAGGAGCATATGGATCTGTGGAAACAGGGACTTATAAGAAAAAAACACCTCCGGGTCTAGGGTTTGACCCGGGCACGCAAAACGAGGCGGCGGCGCTGCTCGCCGGAGTTCGAAGATGGCGGCCGGATCCGGTCGCTCCTCGACCGGATCTGGCCGGAGGAGGGAGGGGACGGCGAGGCGGCGGCGGAGGGCGGCGTCGGTGGGGCGGCGGAGCCGCGGCGGCCGGCGACGAGCTCGGGCAGCACGCGGATGCGGCGGCGCCGGCGAGGGCACGCGGTGGCGGCGGCGAGTGCGCGGGCGGCGCTCGGGCGGCGGGGAGGCGGGCGAAGCGGCGACAGAGACTCGGGCTGGGAGGGCCGCGGTCGGGCCTCGCGGGCCGGCGCGGTGGGAGGCGGCGGAGCCGCCACGTGGCGACCGTTGAGAGGGCGCGGGCGGCGGCGGACGTTGTCCGGCGCCGGCGGACACGTCCGGCGCGCGGAGAGGAGCGAGGAGCTAGGGTTAGGGTCGACTTGATCCGAAATTTTTTGGGAGGAGGCTATATTTATAGGTAGAGGGAGCTAGGAGAGTCCAAATGAGGTGCGGTTTTCGGCCACGCGATCGTGATCGAACGCTCTAGATGATGGAGAGGGTTTAGGTGGGTTTTGGGCCAAATTGGAGGGGTGTTGGGCTGCAACACACACGAGGCCTTTTCGGTCCCTCGGTTAACCATTGGAGTATCAAACGAAGTCCAAATGGTACGAAACTTGACAGGCGGTCTACCGGTAGTAAACCAAGGCCGCTTGGGAAGTCTCGGTCCAATCCGGAAATGTTTAATCCCCACACACGAAAGAAAAGGCAGAAATGACCACCGAAGGAGAACGAAGCGCCGGAATGCAAAACAGACAACGGGGAAAATGCTCGAATGCATGATATGAACACGTATGCAAATGCAATACACATGATGACATGATATGAGATGCATGACAACGATAACAACACACGGAGGCAAAAACCCGAACCCAAGGAAATAAAATAACTTAACGCCGGAAACGGAGAAGAGTTGGAGTACAAATTGGGAAAGTTACATCCGGGGTGTTACAACACTCCACCACTACGAAAGGATCTCATCCCGAGATCTAGGACTGAAAGAACGCCGGGTACTTAGAACGGAGGTGATCCTCGCATTCCCAGGTAGCTTCACGGTCGGAATGGTGTGACCACTTGACTTTGAGAAATTTGATTGACTTATTGCGAGTCTTGCGTTCACTCCCTTCCAGAATAGCAACTGGGTGCTCACGATAAGAGAGATCCTCTTGGAGCTCAATGTCCTCGAAGTTGACAGTGCGGTTAGGAGTCTTGAAGCACTTTCGAAGCGGAGAGACATGGAACACGTCATGAACATTTGCAAAGTTTGAAAGAAGCTTGAGTTGATAGGCGAGGTCGCCTCTCTTGCTGACAATCTTGAAAGGTCCCACGTATCTGGGGGCAAGCTTCCCTTTGATACAGAAGCGACGAGTACCTTTCATAGGAGAAACGCGGAGGTAAACATGATCTCCGATCTCGAAAGCCAAATCACGGTGCTTACTATCATAGTAGCTCTTCTGGCGGGATTGGGCTGCTTTGAGGTTATCACGAATGACTTTGCACATTTCCTCTGCCTCTGTGATTAAGTCATTATCCAAAAGCTGACGTTCACCGATTTCAGACTAGTTGAGAGGGGTACGGCACTTCCTGCCATATAGAATTTCAAATGGGGCCTTGCCCGAACTTGCTTGAAAACTGTTGTTGTAGGAGAATTCAGCATAAGGAAGACAATCCTCCCACTTCATGACGAAGGAGATCACACAAGCCCTGAGCATATCTTCAAGAATCTGGTTGACACGCTCGACTTGACCGCTAGTTTGGGGATGGAAAGTTGTGCTGAAGCGGATGTTGGTGCCCATGGCCTTCTGAAAAGAATCCCAAAACTTGGATGTAAAGATGCTGCCACGGTCTGAAGAGATCACTTGTGGAATACTGTGTAGAGAGACAATCCGAGAGGTACAGAGTTCCGCCAATTGAGCTGCAGTGATCGACTCTTTGATAGGCAGAAAATGAGCCACTTTGGTGAGTTTGTCGATGATAAGGAATATAGCATCATTGCCGTGCTTGGACTTTGGAAACCCAGTCACGAAGTCCATTTCAATGTGGTCAAACTTCCATTCTGGAATGGCAAGAGGTTGGAGGAGACCAGCTGGCCTTTGGTGTTCTGCCTTCACTCTTCTGCAGACATCACATTCATTCACGAATTGAGCAATCTCGCGCTTCATTCGAGTCCACCAATAAGCCTGCTTGAGGTCCTGATACATCTTCGTGCTCCCAGGGTGGATGGAGAGGAGAGAATTGTGAACCTCGTTCATGATCACTTTACGGAGGTCACCTTTGGGTACAACAATACGATCCTCGAAGAAGAGAGTGTCCTTGTCATCAAGGCGGTAGCACTTGTACTTGGGTTGACTCTTGGCAATCCCAATCTTCACCTTTTTCACCATAGCATCAAGAAGCTGGGTTTGGCGAATATGGTCTTCCAAGGTAGGAGAGACTTAAGGTTGGCGAGGAAACCTTGAGGAACAACTTGCAGATTAAGTTTGCGGAAAGCTTCAGAAAGCTCGGGTTGATAAGGCTTGAGAATAAGACTGTTGCAGTAAGCCTTTCTGCTCAATGCGTCAGCAATCACATTGGCCTTGCCTGGAGTATACTCAATACTCGGATTATACTCTTGAATCATTTCGACCCATCGAGTTTGCTGAGGTTGAGATTAGGCTGAGTGAAGGTGTACTTGAGACTCTCGTGATCAGTGAAAATGTCCACTTTTCTTCCCAATAGAAGATGTCTCCAAGTCAAAAGAGCATGCACAACTGCCGCCAACTCGAGATCATGAGTGGAGTAGTTCTTCTCATTGGGCTTCAACTGGCGAGAGGTATAAGCAACAACTTTCTTCTCTTGCATCAATACTGCGCCAAGACCTTGGAGAGAGGCATCACAAAAGACCTCGTACGGCTTGGATTCATCACGCGGAGTCAGAACTGGAGCAGTGATCAATTTCTCTTTCAAAGTGTTGAAAGCAATGTCACACTCCGGAGACCAAACGTACTTGACGTGCTTCTGGAGAAGATTTGAAAGAGGCTTCGTGATCTTAGAAAAGTTTTCAACGAATCTTCGGCAATAGCTTGCGAGACCGAGGAAGCTGCAGAGTTGCTTCATGTTCTGAGGAGGTTCCCAATTTACGTTTGCAGACACCTTCTCAAGATTCACCGCAATGCCCTTGGCAGAGATGATATGACCAAGATAAAGAACCTCATCGAGCCAAAATTCACACTTGGAGAACTTGGCGTAGAACTGGTGTTCCCTGAGCTTATCAAGAACCAAACGCAAGTGCTTGGCATGATCTTCCTTGTTCTTCGAGAAAACCAGAATGTCGTCGAGATAGACCAAAATGAAGTCATTGGTGTAGGCGTTGAAGATGAAGTTCATCATGCGAGAGAAAGTCGGAGGAGCATTGACGAGGCCAAAAGACATGACAGTGTATTCATATGAACCATAGCTTGTCCTGAAAGCCATCTTGGGAATATCTTGCTCACGGATACAAATCTGATGATAACCCATACGGAGATCAAGCTTGGAGAATACTTGGGCACCTTTGAGTTGTTCGAACAACTCGTTGATGTTGGGAAGTGGGTATTTGTTCTTGATGGTCTTCTTGTTCAATGGACGGTAATCAACACAAAGTCGGTCCGTTCCATCCTTCTTCTTCACAAAAAGAACACCACAACCCGGATCTAGGGTTTGACCCGGGCATGCAAAACGAGGCGGCGGCGCTGCTCGCCGGAGTTCGAAGACGGCGGCCGGCGAGGTCGAGGTCGCCGGATCTGGTCGCTCCTCGACCGGATCTGGCCGGAGGAGGGAGGGGATGGCGAGGCGGCGGCGGAGGGCGGCATCGGCGGAGCCGCGGCGGCTGGCGACGAGCTCGGGCAGCGCGCGGATGCGGCGGCGCCGGCAAGGGCGCGCGGTGGCGGCGGCGAGGGCGCGGGCGGCGCTCGGGCGGCAGGGAGGCGGGCGAAGCGGCGGCAGAGACTCGGGCCGGGAGGGCCGCGGTCGGGCCCCGCGGGCCGGCGCGGTGGGAGGCGGCGCAGCCGCCACGTGGCGATCGCTGAGAGGGCACGGGCGGTGGCGGACGTTGTCCGGAGCCGGCAGACACGTCCGGCGCGCGGAGAGGAGCGGGGAGCTAGGGTTAGGGTCGACTTGATCCGAAATTTTTGGGGAGGAGGCTATATTTATAGGTAGAGGGAGCTAGGAGAGTCCAAATGAGGTGCGGTTTTTGGCCACGCGATCGTGATCGAACGCTCTAGATGATGGAGAGGGTTTAGGTGGGTTTTGGGCCAAATTGGAGGGGTGTTGGGCTGCAACACACATGAGGCCTTTTCGGTCCCTCGGTTAACCATTGGAGTATCAAACGAAGTCCAAATGGTACGAAACTTGACAGGCGGTCTACCGGTAGTAAACCAAGGCCGCTTGGCAAGTCTCGGTCCAATCCGGAAATGTTTAATCCCCACACACGAAAGAAAAGGTAGAAATGACCACCGGAGGAGAACGAAGCGCCGGAATGCAAAACGGACAACGGGGAAAATGCTCGAATGCATGATATGAACATGTATGCAAATGCAATGCACATGATGACATGATATGAGATGCATGACAACATTAACAACACACGGAGGCAAAAACCCGAACCCGAGGAAATAAAATAACTTAACGCCAGAAACGGACAAGAGTTGGAGTACAAATTGGGAAAGTTACATCCGGGGTGTTACAGCAGGCACGGGCCCAGAGGGGCCTGCCTCCTGAGGAGCCGGGCCGGATGATGTCTTCTTCTTCTTGGGGGCAGTCTCGGGAAGCCTCCTGCTTCCGCGATCCGGGTCTTCTAGTGACGCAGCCTGAAAGGCTCGTTCCAAGGAACACACCGCATCCTTCTCTTCACAGGGCACCGTGATGACTCCGCCACTTCCTGGCATCTTGAGGACGTTGTAGCCATGGTGAGTTACGACCATGAACTTGGCCAGCACTGGGTACCCGAGGATGGCGTTGTACGGCAGGCGAATATGAGCGACATCAAAGTCGATGAGCTCGGTGCGGTAGTTGTCGCGTGCCCCGAAGGTGACAGGGAGGCGGACCTGCCCGATCGGGACCGTGGAGCCGTCGGTGACTCCGGAGAAAGGCTTGGTTGGCTGAAGCTGGCTGTAGGGCACTTGGAGATTGTTGAATGTTTCCATGGACAGGACGTTGAGCCCTGCCCCGCCATCGATGAGGGTCCTGGTGACCACCACGTTGCTGATGATTGGGGAACAGAGCAACGGGAGGACTCCGGCTGTAGCCGCACACTTGAGATGATCTGCCGAGCTGAACGTGATGGCGCACACCGACCACCTGAGTGGGCGCGTGGCTTCGAGCTTGGGGAGGACTGCATTCACTTCACGGGCGAACTGCTTGAAGATGCGTTGAGAGGCTGGGGCTTAAGCCCCGCCCAGGATGCAGGCGATCGCGCGCGGCTCCTGGAAGCCCCCAGCCTCCTCGTCCTGGTGGCGGTCCTCATTTCTCCTTGGTTGCGGTGGCAGCGGAGGGAGGCCTGCGTTGCCTTGCGGGCGATCCTCGCGAGGCCGACCCCTCCAGTCTCCCTCGCGAGGCGGGTCTTGCCAGCGATCCTCGTGAGGTTGATCGCGCCACCCTTGGCACGGGCCACGGTCTTCCCAGCGTCCTGCTTTCCTTCCTCCTCCTCGACCGTAGCCCCGGTCACCACGGTCGGGGCGACGGCCGATCCTTCCTTCTCGCACAGCTCGGAGCTCTTGACATTCGTTGGTGTTGTGGGTGTGGAGGTCGTGGTACACGCAGTACCGGCTGCCCTTGGAAGGCTCGGGCTGATCTCTGCCCCGCTTGGTGTCTGGTTCAGCCGCGAGCACGGCAGCCCCCTTGCGCTTCACATCCTTGGCCTTGGGCCTCTTCTCTTCCGGGTCCGCGGCAGGCAGCTCGAGGAGGGAGAGACGCCCTTCCTCAGCCCTAGCGCACTTGGTTGCCAAGTTGAACAGCTCCAAAGAAGTGCACAGGTCTTCATGCATCGCCAGCTCCTCCTTCATCTTGACATTGCGCACACCGTCGGAGAAAGCTGAGATGATGGCCTCTTCAGTCACCCTGGGAATCTTGAGGCGTGCGTTGTTGAAGCGCTGGATGTACTTCTGCAGGGTCTCCCCGGGTTGTTGCTTGATGCGGCGCATGTCGCTCACGGCGGGTGGCCGGTCGTGAGTACCTTGGAAGTTGGCGATGAAGCGGGTGTGCATCTCGTCCTAGGAGGAGATCGTGCCTGGAGCCAGGTTCAGGAGCCAGGTGCGTGCCCCGTCCTTGAGCGCCATGGGAAACCAGTTCGCCATGACCTTCTCGTCTCCGTTGGCAGCTTCGATGCCCAGCTCGTAGAGCTGGAGGAACTCCGCAGGGTCAGCCGTGCCGTTGTAGCGAGGAGGCAGGTCTGGCTTGAACTTGCCGGGCCACTCGACACTGCGTAGCTCGGTGGTGAAGGCACGGCAGCCTGCTATGGCCACGGGAGGCCTTGGGTGACGGAGAGCTTGGTCTTGCATGTCCCCACGCGCCGCAGCTGGGTCTTGACGTGCGAGAGCAGGAGCATGGTCGCGACGTGCTGGAGCAGGGAGCGCCCGGGCAGCTTCTTGCGGGCGAGGGACTTCCTGGAAGCTCTGCTCTTGCTGCACTGGCACCTGACGGAGCGGGTTCCGCCCAGGGGCCACGCGCCTTGGAGCCATGGCGCCTTCTTGACGAGGAGGCGGCCGGGGCGCCGCCGGAGCTTCGTTGCCCGCGCGGGGCGGGGTGCGGTGCAGCGGAACGGACGGCGCAGGAGAGCCCCCTGTGGCGCGGACGAGCTCGGCGACGCGGTCGAGCCATTCTTCGTAGGCGTCGTCGACGGGGCGGTAGCGCAGGAGCTTGTTCGCCGCGATGAGCGCAACTCGAGCCTCCATGGGTGCCCGGAGCGCGCGGGACGAAGAACCAGCTGGGGGGAGCGAGGGAGTTGCGGTGCGGCCGTCTTGCCGCACGGACGGATGCTGAGACGATGCTTGCTGCTCGTCCCTCGCTGGGCCGGTGGCGGCGTTGACGACAGGTGACGGGGAATGGTGAGGACGCCCACCGACAGGAGCCATCTAGGCAACGCGGGAAGCGAGAGCGGCCCGGCGCTCGGTGCGGGCCCGACGAGCGTCAGACATGGGTGCGATGGTCGGAGGAGAACGGGGTGGTGGAAGACGAATTCCGGCGCACCCCTACCTGGCGCGCCAAATGTCGGATTTCGGGTTCCGGCAGACCCTTGAGGTTCGAACACTGGGGTGCGCGCGGAGATCTCGCTTCCTACCTACCTGCACCCCTCCGCCTCGCTAAGATCTAAGATATGGAAAGGACGACACAAGAGACACAGGGTTTATACTAGTTCGGGCCACCGTTGTGGTGTAATACCCTACTCTAGTGTGTGGTGTGGTGGATTGCCTCTTGGGCTGATGATAATGAATGATACAAGGAAGAACAACCTCGCGAGGGTCTGTTCTTGGCTGGGGCGATGAACTGCTGGGAGGAGTTCAGCCACCCTTCTCTCTCTCTCTGATTGTCTTTCTCCGATTCAACCTCCTATCGAACCTCTCCTCTTAACCCCTCCGAACCCCTCTCTTCTATGGCTGGCTAGTCCTATTTATAGAGGCCCTGGTCCTCTTCCCAAATATCGAGCGGGAAGGGATCCAACAATGGCGGGCTAATTTGAAGGGGGACAGCTAGTACTCGCTACCCTGACAAAAGTAGTCTTCGCCTGCACAAAGCTCTGGTGGTGACGCCGTCTTGGGCTCCACGATGACCTCCGTCTTGCAGTCTTCCTGGTCTTGGTCTTGTTGCACCGAAATGGCAACCTTTGCCTGATGCCTCGGTACTCCGCGGCTGCGCTTGCCCCCTTTGCACCAAAGAGGAAAGGGGGACACTGCGCGGGCTGGCACCCGCCTGGCGCCCTTGGTCGTCATGGCTTGCGTCACGGGCACCTCGTGAGGTACCCCGCCTTGATCTCTCCGCCTCCTCGCGAGCCAGCCTGATGAGGCCGTGCCTGAGGAAGCTCCGTGTCGTCCGCCCCGCGAGGCTTGGCCCCTCACGAGGGTCTTGGGTCTGTGTTGATGAAGATGGGCCGTGCTGGGCCCCCCTTGAGCCACGCCGCAGGCCGTAGGCAGGCAAGTCTGGGGACCCCCGTTCCCAGAACGCCGACAAAACTACACATGGTGATCAGTACTACAACTTGTCTGCAGGTCACATCAACCACCAAAACTATACACACCACACATTCTAGGGCAAAATTAACACCTATCAAAATACACACAACTTATGAAGTCGATACGACAACCCCTATACAACCTAAAAACCAGATCTGTTAAAGCATCATCCAAATTATAGGGAAAATCACCTACATTCAACTTGTCCGGACTGGATGATGTACCCATTGAGATCTATAGACCTAAAATCTGTCGAACCAGATGTGCAAGACACATGAACAAAAATTAGGGTTCTGACCTATTTCAGAAATGAAGCACGCCATACAAAGAAAAATTCCTACCAGCAAAACACAAAATCCGCCACGGAATCCAGTATCACTGTCGCCAACCACTCGTTCAAGAGCAAAGGAACCCTAGCAAATCCAATCTAAGACAGTGAGAGAGCAATAGCTTAGAAATAGAGGGAAAATCTGTACATAAGAGGACGCAAGGGAAGTCAATGGTAGAGCAAAAGGAGCAAACAGAGCACCCAGACCTCCACCCCTGGGGTTCGACCCGCCGGCCGATGCTCCCGCGGTGAAACAAGAGAAGAAACTTCTCTACGAGAAGAGAAGAAGAGGGGAACAAATAAGGAATCGATTTGGGGAGGGGAGCGGAGCGGAACGGGGGAGAGAGGAGGTTAAAAGGTGAGTGGGAGAAAACCAACGGCCAAAGCCCACAACCGTGGCGAATCCCACTATCTTTGGGCAGTTACCAAAGATAATAGAAAAAATTAAATACAATAAAAAATTAAATACAAATAAAAAATATAGAGGGAGAAAACAAATGGCTAAAGTACAAATAATAACTCACAACAGTACAATAAAAATTATCAAAAAAGTACAAATGAAATAATAATTAATGATGGTGCTGGTTTTTCCCCTAAGGAATAAAGATAAGATAACGGGGGCAAGTCATGTTAAGGATGTCGGCGTTCTGGGAATGGGGGTCCCCAGACTTGCCTGCATGTGGCCCATGGCGTGGCTGAGCTAGCAGGCCGTACGGGCCATCTTCATCAACAAGCATCCAAGACCCTCGCGAGGGGCCAAGCCTCGCAAGGCAGACGATGCAAGACCTCCTCTGGAGTGGCCTGACCAGGCCGGCTCACGAGGAGCGGAGATATCAAGGCGGGGCAAACCTCACGAGGCTCTCATGACGTGAGCCATGAAGATCGACACCAGGCGGGCGCTAGCGCACGCAGCGTCCTTGTTTCCTCGTTGGTGCAAAGGAGGCTAGCGCAGCCGCGGAGTACCGAGGCCTCAGGCAAAGGTTGCCATTTTGGTGCAACAAGACCAAGACCATGGACTGCAAGACAGAGGTCATCGTGGAGCCCAAGACAGCGTCACCACCAGAGCTTTGTGCAGGCGAAGACTACTTTTGTCAGGATGGCTCGTACTAGCTGTCCCCTTCAAATTAGCCCGCCATTGTTGGCTCCCTTCCTGCTCGATATTTGGGAAGAGGACCAGGGCCTCTATAAATAAGACTAGCCACCACCATAGTAAATGGGGGATGGGGGAGAGATGGGGTAGAGATCTCATTGAACCCTCACACTACAAGTTCATACGCACAAGAACACCTCAACCTCAGGAGGTTGTTCTTCCCCTTGTATTGTTCGTCATCAGCCCAAGAGGCAATCCACCACCACCACAATGGAGTAGGGTATTACACCACAACGGTGGCCCGAACCAGTATAAACCCCGTGTCTTTTTGTGTTATGACTTCGTTGAGTTCGCCCGCAAGATCTTAGCGAGCTAGAGCGTAGATTGGTAGGAGGGAAAGACTTCGCGCGCACCCTAGTGTTCGAATCTTAAGGGTTAGCTGGAGCCCCACATTCGACATTTGGCGCGCCAGGTAGGGGTGCGCCGGAGCTTCTTCTTCGCTAATCAGCTCTCCGATGTTCACTGGCTACGATGTCTGGCGACCCAAGGGCCAGATCTGACCACTGGGCAGCTTGGCCGGCCCGGATGTCGCCGCCTGCCCATGAAGGTCTCGACCCCGCACCCCAAGCGGCGTGGGCGCCACCAAGCTCCGCCAGGCGTGGACAGCGCGGCCAGGCATCATCCACCCTCATCCCGCGGCAAGTACGAGCCGCAGCGAGAGCAGCGAGTCATGCCGCAACGACAGCGCCGCACTCTCGGCGGGAGCAAGCGAACATGCGGGCGGCACTCACAGTGGCAAGGGAGCTGCTACGATGCAGGCTGATGGAGAGCGTCCGGGACACGCTGCTCGAGCATGTTGCGGAGCTGCTGGACGCAGCGGCGTCGGGAGCGCCACCCTTTTGCTATCGACTCCCCTCCCAGACCACTGCAAGGTCGCGCGACCAACCTCACCACACCTGCGCACCATCGACTACGCCCGAGGGCTTCGTCAACATCAGCACAGCCGGCGGTGTAGGGGGCTCCAACCCCCCACCCCCAATGCCGCCCTTGACAAGCACGA
The DNA here is from genome assembly GCF_002162155.2 of Triticum dicoccoides. Taxonomy (NCBI): domain Eukaryota; kingdom Viridiplantae; phylum Streptophyta; class Magnoliopsida; order Poales; family Poaceae; genus Triticum; species Triticum dicoccoides. Next base: position 325,287,830 of record NC_041392.1, on the reverse strand, counting down.
GCGCAAGCATCACCCGCATGGTCCCGGACGGATGCCATATTATCATCCCCAGGACGCTATCATGGGTGGAGCAACATGGAGCGTGGGGCACCACGGCGAGGGGTTCGGGGTGACGGCCCCGGAAGCCTACGTGCCCCGCATGGTGGACCAAGGGTACGCACCAGAGGACGACATCAGCTCATTCGTTGGAGAAGATTGGGGAGAAGGGGCGCTAGGATTCGTAGCCTTCCAAGAGCCAGCGGAGAACCACAGCGATCGCGTTGGCGACGGCAACTATAGGGTACCGCTAACCTCTCAGGAACAGGCTTATGCTAACCATGAGCTGCAGATGAATCAGGTTGCAGCATCGATTGGTGACCCCAGCACGGCGGCACCCGTTTCAACAAGGGAGACATGCTGGGGGCCGCTGGGAGGGAGCTAGGAGCAAGGCCCCTCCCCAAGGCATGCGAAACCAAGGGACACCTGGAGGTAGGCTCTGCCGGGGTGGCTTCAACAACCCTTCCCCCGGCAGAGGACCCGTGGTCGCCGAGGGAACCGCTGGCGTCCTCTTTCCCTCCTTTGTGTCGTCCTGGTCTCTGGTCGGCTCAAAGGAGGTCAAGGGTGGTGCAAGGCGGGGCCCTCGTCTGGTGATATGAAGCAAGGCCGGTACCTGTGAAGAAGGTCCGGTGCCTGTGAAGCTCGCCGCTCGTGACACTCTCACGTAATAATGAGTTGGGGTTGTACATGCCCCGGAGTCTCAGGAGCGCCGGCCTCAGGCCCTGGGGCTCCCTCCCACGCCTAGTGGACATCACTTAGCTCTGCGCTGGTGAGAAGACTTGAAAACCCGAAGACTAGACTAGGTGCCGGACGCGGCCTTTTGCTTTGGATCTTTCTTTCTGTGGCTTTGCTTTCTGATTCTGGACTTAAGTTGAAGCTGAATTTTTACCGATGCGCGCGGGGGGTGCCTTTTCCCGTTCGAGCCATTTCTCGCCTTCTAGATCTTGTTTGGTTTGGGACTCACGTCCATCGCCTTTCACTCATAAAGCTCCTCGTGAGCCGGACCGTGCAAAGCACGCGCTAGCACTACACCTGGTGCTTATCCCTTGCGAGGCCCCCTCAAAGGGGGCGGTAAGCTCCGCAGGATCCTCAGGAATTCGTCGCCTCACGACCCAGCCCTAGGTTGGCACTGACTAAGGTAAACCACGTCGGGAAACTCACCCCCAGCTTCATGAGCTCACGAGGACACATACCCACATCGCATAGGAAAGTAAAAACTACGATTTGCTTACATGAGGGGCTCCCCCTCTCAAAATGCTCTTACAAGTTTTCCCAGGGCCACGCCCGAGTTTTGCGTGCAGAATAAAATTACAGGAGAATATGGGATCAGCCAGAGATATCGCTTGCTGCATCGTCCATGGACACGTCACTCGCATCGCCATCATCTTCGTCGGAATCGTCGCCGCCGTCGGCGACGCCCCCATCGCCGTCGTTGACCATGTCACCTTCGTATGCGATGACCACCACCCCATCGTTCTCCGAGGTGAAGGCCCTGACCAACACATCGACATGGTCCTCTACCCAACGCGCCAAGTCGCCCCGGACGGACATGGGTACAGGGGCAATGGCGGCATCAAAGTCGAAGTTGGGGTTGGCATTCAGAAGGTGGCTGAAGACACGGGAGAAGGCGTGCTGAAGCAAGCCACGACCCCTCTCCTCCACAAGCTGCCGAGCTCTAGCAGATTGAGCCTCCAGGTGCGTCACCACCTCGGTGAAGAAGGTCAGGTGGCTGGCGTAGTCACAGGAGTGAGGGGTCAGGACGTTCTCGTTGCAGATGTAACCCAGGGGCGGTGTTGGCCCTGTTCCGAAGGTCTTGAAGCATAGGAGCGTGCTCGCGCTCCAGCGTTCGGTGTTGAAGCACGTCCTCCCTGTTTTGTCGAGCGACGGCCTCGACATCATCAACTCGTCACCGGAGGGAAAGCAGCTCGGCGCGGGCGGAGGCCAAGTCCGCCTGCGCCGTAACCAGGGCGGCAATTGTGGCCTCCACACGCCTCTCAGCCTCGTCCAACCTGGGCCTGAGGGCGGCGGCCCAGCCTGCACCCTCCTGGCCGGCGAGCTTCAACTTCAAGTCGTACGAGCCCTCCATATATGCGCGAACCACGGACACCCAGTGATTGATCTCCTCCTCGACTCTAGCCTCGCGGGCCCCGACGGCATCTTCAGCTTGAGCGACTTGATGCTCCCTCGTCTCCAGTCGCTCGAGCTCGAGGCTGCGCTCCACGGCTTCCAGGGCCAGTGTATCCTCGCGCCGCCGGACGTCCTCTTCCTCCGTAGGCGTCCCCCTCATCGATGCAAGGGCGGCCTCGCGCGCCTCGACCTGCCGCTCAAGGGACGTGCTCCAGGCCTGGAGCTCCCACGCGCGCTCCTCCGCAGCCTCGCGGCGGCGATCGGCCTCGTGAGCTTCTTCCAAATCTCGCGAGTGGGCCTCATTGGCAATCTTGAGGGACACCTCAGCCTTCACATTCTCGAGGTCGCGATGATAACGGCCAAGGTTTATGGCCACTCGCAGCTTGTGCCGCTCCTCCACCAACCGAAGACCTTCAGCCTCAAGACGCGAGTCGACACCAGCAAGCTCTTCACCAAGGCGGTTCATCGCGCCCATCGCCTCATGGAAGAGCTCGTGGCGGACCATGCTGCGCCCACGCTCGAGCTCGAATGCTCGACCCACCTCGTCCTCCACCACGGGGGCTGCGGGTGGAGCATCAAGTGGTGCACTATGTCAGGACCCCGATTCCAAATCACATCGATCCAGCCGATAACACCTCATATCACATTGCGGCCTCACGCATGGTATCCCACGGTGTCGCCTTACCATGGCCTGGGACCGTTTGCGCCTTTTGGCTCACGTATATGATAGTGTCGCTAGCATCCATATGACAGAGAACCCGGGCCGACATGGCTAGTCGTGAACCCAAAGCGGCACAGACCTATGGAGACAGGCATACATGAATCACATCGAGCATGTCGGTCATCAGCGAGTGAATCCGGGCTGTAGCACTGGGCTAACAGGACTCCGGGGAACCCGGGCTGTAGCAGGCTAGGCAGGACTCCGGATGTCACCGCGTGACATTTCCCCGAAGGGACAGACATAGGAATGAAGTGAAACACATGCCGGCCAGTCAAGTGTCCTGAACAGTAGTGCTGGGCTAGCAGGACTCCGGTGAACCGGGCTGTAGCGGACTACTATGGCTCGAGGAACACTAGACTACATTTCCCCATAAGAAAGGCTGCCAAGGATAAACAACTAGATTGTCGGATCCCACTCATACCAAGCATTTCAATCATACACACAATATGCCCGATATGAGTACATACAACATGGCATCACAACAAAACTCTACAACTCAAGTACTTTATTTAAAGGCTCCAGAGAGCCATACATAACATGTTCATACAGGTAGGGGTCACATGACCTGACACTCAAGTCATACAAACATACAAGCACAAGCGGAAGTAAATGGTCTGAGTACAGACACTAGAAAGCAAGAAGGCTTCCGAAGCCTGTCTATCTACATAGGGCCCTCCATGGCCAGGATCACCACCTGGGTGGCTAGTCACTCGTCGACGTCAAGGTCTACATAGAACCCATCGGAGGGGGCGGTGTTGTCGTCTGAAAATAGTAATTAAGCAAACATGAGTACAAAGGTACTCAACAAGTCTTACAACAGAACCTACTATACATGCTCATTCTCAAGAAGGTGGTGGGGTTATTGCAGCAAGCCAGCTTTGACTCTTGGCTAAGCTATCCTACGGAACTCCACTAGTAAAATAGTTTTCGCACATGAGTCCACTACTCACCAACACAATACTCCACCAGGGATTCTCCCTTGTCATCCTACGAGAGGGCCATCCTCGGTACTCACACTTATCTTGAGTCTTTTAGTAGTAACCATTAACTTGTCTATGAACTGTATAGGCAACCAAGTAGTCCTTTACCGCGGACGCGGCTATTCAAATAGTTTTATACCCTGCAGGGGTGTACTTCTTCATACACGCTTTCACCACTTACCGCCATTTACACGACATGTACTCGGCAACCTTCAAGCGGAGGACCAATGAGGGTGTCGGCCACGGCCTACCTAAACACTCAAGTCTCTAGTCCAGGTTCATCGCCTATCCAGGTTGCATCCGCAGGGAGTCCGGCCGAGGTTTCCACAGACGGCCCCGAACGATGTGAACAGGGTTCCCGAGACACCAAACGGGTGACTCGGTACACCGTGCCACGGTGTATCTACCGCAACATTGCCCACCCCTAGGGTCAGCGCTACGCACGGCCGCCAACACATAACCTACAAACACCAGAAACTATTTGCAACTCCTGGACAGAGTACTAGGGTATTTAAGAAGCCGAGAGGGTCAATTAAGGATCCCAATGCATGGTAGTAGCTCAATCTTAAAATCACACATACAGATCTCAGTTCTTAGGGACGGCCTCAATGAAACAACCCACCATGTACTCCTACATGGCCTCTCATTGATACCTTTACCAAAACATGTTCCACACATGCCTCACATTACCGACATAATCATTTCACTCTAGCCCATCACCCAGATGAACTAGACCTACCACAACGCTAAGCATAGCAGGCATAGCAAGGTAGGAATCACATACATGGCTCAATCAACTCCTACACATGCTAGTGGGTTTCATCTAGTTACTGTGGCAATGACAGGTCATGCAGAGGATAAGGGTTCAACTACCGTAGCACACAGCAGTTTGACTCACGTTGTCTTAATGCAGTAAACAAGAGCAGAAGCGAGAACATGGGTTGTATCGGAATGATCAATGGGTTTCTTGCCTGTTGTAGTGGTAGTAGGGTACTTCCCTTCAGACGGATACTCGGGATTATCCTCGGAGGCAGAACCTACCACGAAAATCACACCGAACAAAATCAACACATGGCAATATGCAACAATATGATGCATGCTATGACATGGCAATATGAAAGTGTCTTGGCCTAATGCAAGCTAAAACGGAAGGGGATGAACTCATTTGAATCAAAGATTCAAATGTTAGCTCATTAAACATGGCCTTATTAGTGCATTACCTTATTCTGGTTAAACAGCAAGGTTAACTTGTTTTGTCATGCATGAAACCATTACAGAGGGATAGATTGAATTTTTATAATCATTTTTCATATATAAATCTTTGCATTTGGAGCTATGGTTGATTTTCTATGATTTTTAGAAGTTTTGGATATTTTCTGGAATTTCCTATATAAGAATAATTCCAGTAACTGAATTAATGCGTCAGCATGACATAGGTGTGACGTCAGCGGTCAACTGGGTCGGCCATGTCAAACCTGACTGGTGGGCCTTGTTTGTCAGTGACTCAGCTAATTATCAGAATTAAATTAACACTAATTAGCTGTTAGTGGGGCCTGGGCCCACATGTCTGTGTCTAAACTAATTAAAATTAGTTAATACTAATCCTAAACTAGTTAGCAGACCGACCCCACCTGTCATAGACTCAGGGGGAGTCAACTTGGGCCCACACGGGTCAGACGTGGTCAACTCGCCGGCGGCTTGACGCCGCCGACGACAGACGCGGCGGAGGGGCTCGGGTTTGCGTCTCCGGCAACCAAATCGACGGCGGAGAGCAGCTACGTGACGCGGGGAGCGAGCCGCGTCATTTGGTGGAGGAAGTGGAGCTCGGGGAGGCCGGGAACGACGCCGGTGACGACCTTGGCGGTCGCCGGAGTTCGGGCGAGGATGAACCCGAAGCTACGGGGCACGGCGAGGCGCGGGGAGTGGTGCGTTAGGCTCCTAGGAACGTGGTGAGTGTGGTGACGCACTCGGAATCGAGCTTACGCGCCTGTGGCCACGGTGGCGACATGGTCGGCGGAGCCGAGCTCTCGGCCGTGATGGCCAACGGGGTTAGAGGGCAGCTCGAGCGACGTGGCTAGGGGGGAAGAGAGAGAAGCTCACGGTGAGTGCAGCGGGCGTCGAAGCGGGCTCGGGGAAGCTTGGGAGGCGGCAAAACGTCGACGACGATCTCCGGTGACCGACGAGGGGAACGGCAGCAGTGGCGGCATTGAAGCGCGTTTGAAGCCTCGTGGCTCGTCGAGGAGGTCGAGGGAGATGTTGGGGAGCTCGTGGGCACGGTGGAGTGACACGGGGACGACGGTGGCTGCGGCAAGACGACGGCGGCTGCGTCGGCCATGGCTTCGGGCGAGCGAGGGAGAGAGGCAGGGGGCGAATGAGATGTCCACGGGGTCGGGACGGCGACGTGGAGCTCGCCCAGGTGTCTTGGCCTCGCGGGCGGCAAGCAGCTGACGCCGTGGCGAGCTCGTGCTCGCCGGCGTCACCTCTGTGCCTGCGTGGCGAGGGAGAAGCAGCTGGCTGGCGCGGGCCAACACATTGCTGGGTTGACCAGGTGGGCTGCGAGGTGGGCTGCGGCCAGGTAAGTTTCCTGCTCCTCTTTTATTTCTATTTTTCTATTTTTTCTGTAAGTTTGTGGCTTTATTAAAAATACTTAGGCACTTACAAAAATCCTGAAAATAATCATAGGCTCTGTTTAGATTATTTCCAACAGCCCACACTTATTTCCAGAATTATTTGAGTATTTAAAATATTTTATAGCATTTAAATGCCCAAATTCAAATACTTATGATTTAAGTCAAAAATTCCAGAATGTCCTAGAAAAGAGTGCACCATTTTTGTCAAAGGTTTTAACCCAAAACAAAAAGGGTGGGCTTTTTAGAAGGCATTTCAGGTTCATTGAAAAAGTTTTAGTAAACCCTAGTTGTTTCCAGGGGGGTGCTGGGGTTTCTGTCATCCCCATTTCAAATTTAAAAGGAATTTAAACATGATGCACACTCTAATGCTTGAACTAGCTACGGTGTGACAACTCACCCCCACTCAAAATAATCTCGTCCCGAGATTTAGGTTCCTCCGGAAAGAAGGTGGGGTACTCGAGTCGAAGACGATCCTCCCTTTCCCAAGTGGCTTCTTTCTCGGAATGGTGTGACCATTGAACCTTGAGAAACTTGATATTATGACGTCGAGTGGTACGCTCGGCTTGATCAAGGATACGAACGGGATATTCCCGATATGAGAGGTTATCTTGTAGATCAAGCGTTTCGTGGTCCACTCCATGGATAGGATCCGCGAAGCAACGCCTGAGTTGAGAAACGTGGAAGACATCATGAACTCTGGAAAGATGCGAAGGTAGTTCCAATTGGTAGGCAACTTCTCCTTGTTTGGCAAGAATGTGAAAGGGTCTGATGTAACGAGGAGCCAATTTGCCTTTGATAACGAAATGATGGGTTCCCTTTAACGGAGTAACCCGAAGGTAGGCCTTCTCGCCGACTTCATAAGTCATAGGCTTATGTTTACGATCATATTGATCTTTTGACGAGATTGGGCTGTTTTCAATTTCTCACGAATAACGCGAACCTGTTCTTCTACTTCCTGAATCATATCCGGGCCAAAGAGTTGTCTTTCCCCGGTTTCTGACCAGTTAAGAGGCGTTCGACATTTTCGTCCATAGAGAACTTTGAAAGGAGCCTTGCCCAAGCTAGCTTGATAACTATTGTTGTAAGCAAACTCTGCGAATGGAAGGCATTTCTCCCAACCCATTCCGAACGAGATGACAGAGGCTCGGAGCATATCTTCCAGAATTTGATTGACTCGTTCTACTTGACCACTTGATTAAGGGTGGAAGGCGGTACTAAAAGAGAGACGAGTTCCCATAGCATTTTGGAAACTTTCCCAGAATCGAGAGGTGAAGAGACTCCCACGGTCTGAGTTAATTTCCAATGGAACACCATGAAGAGACACTATTCGGGAGATGTACAAGTCAGCTAACTGGCTAGCGGTGATACTCTCACGAACAGGTAGGAAATGGGCTACCTTGGAAAGACGGTCGATCATGATGAAGATGGCATTATTCCCTCTCTTGGTCCTGGGAAACCCAGTAATGAAATCCATACTGATTTTATCCCATTTCCACTCAAGAATAGCCAAAGGTTGAAGGGTGCCAGCAGGCCGTTGATGCTCCGCTTTAACACGACGACAGACGTCGCAGCTAGCAATGTATTGAGCAATTTCTCTCTTGATCCTAGTCCACCAAAACCTCTGGCGTAGGTCTTGATACATTTTAGTACTACCGGGATGAATGGTGAGAGGGGATTCATGAGCTTCCTTAAGAATCAACTGGCGTAGATGTTGTTTCTTGGGAACCACCAAGCGGTTCTCGAAGAAGACAACACCTCGCTCATCCATGGAAAAACATTTAGCAACTCCACTGGCGATGTTTTCCTTAATCCGGGATATGCCCTTATCATACCGCCGGGCGGTTATGATCTGATCCATAAGATTAGGCTTCGTCACCAGGGTGGATAGGAATCCTCAAGGAACAATGTGAAGATTAAGCTTACAAAATTCCTCATGGAGAAGTGGTTGACTTTGTTGTAACATCAGGTTGTTACAATAGGACTTACGACTTAGCGCATCGGCCATGACATTGGCTTTGCCCGGGCTGTAGGTTATTCCTAAGTCGTAATCCGAGATCAACTCGACCCAACGTATTTGCCTGAGATTCAAATCTGGTTGGGTGAAGATATATTTCAAACTTTGGTGATCGGTGAAGATCTCGCAGCGATTACCGAGGAGGTAATGTCGCCAAGTTTTAAGTGCATGGACTATAGCTGCAAGCTCTAGATCATGTGTGGGATAGTTTTCCTCATGTGGGTGTAATTGCCGTGAAGCATAGACAATTACCTGACGATCCTGCATGAGTATGCAACCTAGTCCTTGTCGCGAGGCGTCGCAATAGATAACAAAGTCCTTGGAGAAATCTGGTGGTACCAGTACGGGAGCAGATGTCAGGCGTCTTTTCAGTTCCTGAAAGCTGAACTCGCACTGTGGAGTCCACTCGAACTTTTTATCTTTCTTGAGGAGTTTAGTTAGAGGTTTAGCAACCTTGGAGAAATTCTCGATGAAGCGGCGGCAATAGCTCGCTAAGCCAAGGAAGCTCCGAACTTGCTTGACCGTCTCAGGTGGAGTCCAGTCAAGGACAGCTTGAACTCGCTCGGGATTGACAGAAATACCCTTACCAGAGATTACATGGCCTATATAGGTCACTTCTAGCAACCAAAATTCACACTTGGAGAATTTGGCATAAAGGCGATGCTCTCGAAGTTTCATCAATACTAGCCTTAGATGTTCGGCATGTTCCTCTTCATTCTTGGAGTAGATGAGTATGTCATCGAGGTATACTACGACGAATTTATCCAAATACTCCATGAAGACCGAGTTCATTAACCGGGAGAAGGTGGCTGGGGCATTGGTTAAACCGAAGGACATAACGGTGTACTCATATTGGCCATAACGAGTAACAAAGGCCGTTTTGGGAATGTCCCGTTTCTGATTTTGATTTGATGGTAGCCCAACCTCAAATCCATCTTGGAAAAGACTGAGGACCTAGCGAGCTGGTCATACAGATCGTTGATCCTGGGAAGTGGATACTTATTCTTGATGGTGACCAAATTGACAGGTCGGTAATCTACAACCATTCGATCCGTTCCATCCTTCTTCTTGATGAAGAGGACGGGGCAAGCCCAAGGAGAGGAACTAGGGCGGATGAAACCCTTTTTCAAGGACTCATCGAGTTGGTTCTTAAGCTCGGCTAGTTCTAAGGGTGCCATCTTGTAGGGTCTTCTGGAAATTGGAACGATTCCTGGAACAAGGACTATCACAAACTCGACATCCCTGTCAGGTGGAACACCTGGCAGTTCTTCTGGAAAGACATCTGGAAAGTCTCGGACTACCGGAACATCTTCAAGGTCTGGAAGGGGGTTGGCATTTAGGGAGTAAAGTTGGCGCTTGGCCACTCGAGTTAAGACATTGACTGTCTTGCCCGATGAATGAGTAAGTTGAACGGTTCTAGTGGCACAATCAATCTTAGCATAATGAGCTGACATCCATTCCATACCCAAGATGATGTTTATGTCCGAGGACTTGAGAGCTATTAAGGATGCAAGGAAGACAAGTCTATCAACAAGAATTTCATTCCCATGGCTTACTCTAGAAGTTTGCCATTTGGAACCCGGAGTTTGAATTACCATAGAAGTGGGCATGTCATAGAATGTCGTGTTATGCAATCGAGCATAGTTCTCGAATATGAATGAATGAGATGCTCCAGTATCGAAAAGAACAGATGCCGGATGGCAGTTAACAAGGAGCGTACCAAGGACGACGTTAGGATCCTCATGAGCCTCCTCGGCTGAAACATAGTTGACATGGCCACGTGTAGTAGTGACCGGCTTAGCGTAGAATGTCTTTCCCGCGGGCTTACCACAGCCAACGGACTTTCCAGTTTGATTGGGGTTGTTGTTCTGGGGACACTCTCGGCTATAGTGACCCGGCTCTCCACACTTGAAGCATGTCACCACATTGGGGCGTGGAGCAGCATTAACAGCGGGGCCACCATAGGGCTTGGGCGGTGCAAACTGCTGGTTGGGACGAGGCGCCTCAAAGGATGGGCTCAGAATAAACCTGGGTGGCAGTGCTGTGCTTGGAATCCACACCCGGCGCTTCTGTGCTCCAGAGCCGGATGAAGAGCCAAAATCACGGGAGTGCTTGTATGAAGCGTCATAATCAGTCTGGCCTGTCTCAGCACTGATGGCTTTATTGACCAACTTCTAAAAGGATGTGCACTCGTGCAGACGAAGATTGCGGCGAAGCTCAGGGCTAAGTCCCTTGCGGAACCTTGCCTGCTTCTTAGCGTCAGTAGATACCTCTTCAGGGGCATAACGTGCCAGATTCCCAAATTCACGACTATATGCATCCACAGTCAGTCTTCCTTGGGTGAAATTGCAGAACTCCTCCCTCTTGCGATCTATGAGACCTTCCGGAATGTGATGCTCACGGAAAGCCTCACTGAATTCAGCCCAAGTAGTAATTTGGCCGACCGGGGCGCATAGCTTCGAAGTTTTCCCACCAAAGGCTAGCAGGGCCTTCAAGATGATAGGCAGCATAAGTAACCTTGTCGGCTTCGGCTACGTTGGCAGAACGTAGCTTGTGGGTGATGCTGCGAAGCCAGTCATCCGCGTCGAGGGGCTCGACAGAATGTTAAACTTTGGTGGGTACAGCTTGATAAAGTCATTGATTGACACCAAGTCATTTCGCTGATGGCGTGCAGTGTTATGCTCAATCCGCTCTAGCAGGCGGTTAGTCTCACGCTTGTTTCTTTCCGCCTCCAGCATCACCTCGGCCAGAGAGGGCGGGTGAGGCAGATTTTCACCCCTAGCTGCACTGGCTTCCCCCTGCTCTAGGGCAACAGGGTTGCTGCGGGTGTTGACCATCCTAGGAGAAAACAAGACAATGGTTTAGATAAGGATGGCTCAAACTTAGCAAGGAAGTGCAGAATGTAATGGATAACACGGAATGCAGAGATGTTCATCCGTATGTCATGGTAATATAAAACTGCCATATATATACCAACGGTCATACACATCATACATAGTTTAGTACAAGCCCAGGCTACAGTACAACTATGATGAAAGACGTTACATCTCATCGGAGGCATTCCAAGATCCTATACATTATTTGTCTACACCTCCGGAATTGATTACACACAAAGTCATATTCCACAAGTCACGCAGGACAGTGGAGATACAACTATTACAATACTAGTGATACTACTACTAACTCAGACAGCTCCGTAGTAGTCCTCATAGAAGTCACCTCCATAGCCTGGAAGTTCAACGTGATCATCTGGGAACAGACGGCCCTGAGGAGTTTGTGGACCAAAGGGGCTAGGATGAGGTCTTGGACCAACAAACGGTGGCCTGCGGGGACCACGGGGTGGGGTGATGCCTCCCACATCACGCCAATCCACCATGTCTGGCAGAGCAGATCTCACAGGATACAGATCCCTTGTATCCATACATCCAGCTTGCACCGCAGGTGCAAACCAAGTCAATGTGGCCCAATGATCAGCACGGGTATTAAAAAGCTCCAGCCTCAAGGGCCGATTCTCTCGGTCCTTATCTTCGAGCATCTCGGCAGTGGTACGAGTTAATGAGTCCTCCTGAGTGGAGTCAGCATAGATAGCCTGAAGATACCCTTGCGCTCTCGGAAGTGAAGCTGGCAGGTAACGGAAGTCGGTGTTCCGAAGCAGGCCAGTCCGGACTCGCATGATGGTCATCATGGAATAGGCAGCATCCTGCACAGCCATCTCAACAGTAACCCCGTGTCCATAGGAATAGTGGAGTGGCTCGGTAGATCCAGGATAAGAAGGAAATATCCTGACGGTGCAGAAATATTGGCTTTGATTAAAGTCTCGGAATTGCTCTTCGACGATGTATTCAGGATACCAATGGTAACCCGTCTCGATCATTACCCGGACTAACATAGCAGTATGACCGGGCACGTCGAGGCACCGGGTCAGGCGAACCACTTGGTTTTGAGCACGGTTGGCCATCTGAAAGCACAACCACAATGCAAATACATTAGAATTTCTAAGGAAAATTGGACAGCATAACAACTGTAAATGCTCAAAAAAGATTTGAGACATCCACAACAATTTGCAATACCACTCAACAACATCATATCAAGGTTCTGATTCAACTAGCAACATACTAGAAATAGTAGAAACTGAACTGGGGCTTGTAACAACAATCCTATAAGCTACTACGGATTAGTAACACGTGAACCTGATAGAAGAAGAGAGCCTAGTCCTTAACCCACGTTGAATGAGAAGAGAATGACTCAGATCAGAGGGCATAAGGTACAGGAGTAAAAGAGCCTTACGTTCCCTCCCACAATCAATTCCCCTACATATAACTAAAGCATTTCTAGACTCGACATCGACCAGTTTGGCTCAACGAACCTACAGGCAGTCCGGCTCTGATGCCAACACTGTTAGGACCCCGATTCCAAATCACATCGATCTAGCCGGTAACACCTCATATCACATTGCGGCCTCACGCATGGTATCCCATGGTGTCGCCTTACCATGGCCCGGGACCGTTTGCGCCTTTTGGCTCACGTATATGATAGTGTCGCTAGCATCCATATGACAGAGAACCCGAGCCAACATGGCTAGTCGTGAACCCAAAGCGGCACAGACCTATGGAGACAGGCATACATGAATCACATCGAGCATGTCGGTCATCAGCGAGTGAATCCGGGCTGTAGCACTGGGCTAACAGGACTCCGGGGAACCCGGGCTGTAGCAGGCTAGGCAGGACTCCGGATGTCACCGCGTGACATTTCCCCGAAGGGACAGACATAGGAACGAAGTGAAACACATGCCGGCCAGCCAAGTGTCCTGAACAGTAGTGCTGGGCTAGCAGGACTCTGGTGAACCGGGCTGCAGCGGACTACTATGGCTCGAGGAACACTAGACTACATTTCCCCATAAGAAAGGCTGCCAAGGATAAACAACTAGATTGTCGGATCCCACTCATACCAAGCATTTCAATCATACACACAATATGCCCAATATGAGTACATACAACATGGCATCACAACAAAACTCTACAACTCAAGTACTTTATTTAAAGGCTCCAGAGAGCCATACGTAACATGTTCATACAGGTAGGGGTCACATGATCCGACACTCAAGTCATACGAACATACAAGCACAAGCGGAAGTAAATGGTCTGAGTACAGACACTATAAAGCAAGAAGGCTTCCGAAGCCTGTCTATCTACAAAGGGCCCTCCATGGCCAGGATAACCACCTGGGTGGCTAGTCACTCGTCGACGTCAAGGTCTACGTAGAACCCATCGGAGGGGGCGGTGTTGTCGTCTCAAAATAGTAATTAAGCAAACATGAGTACAAAGGTACTCAGCAAGTCTTACAATAGAACCTACTATACATGCTCATTCTCAAGAAGGTGGTGGGGTTATTGCAGCAAGCCAGCTTTGACTCTTGGCTAAGCTATCCTATGGAACTCCACTAGTAAAATAGTTTTCGCACACGAGTCCACTACTCACCAACACAATACTCCACCAAGTATTCTCCCTCGTCATCCTACGAGAGGGCCATCCTCGGTACTCACACTTATCTTGAGTCTTTTAGTAGTAACCATTAACTTGTCTATGAACTGTATAGGCAACCAAGTAGTCCTTTACCGCGGACGCGGCTATTCGAATAGTTTTATACCCTGCAGGGGTGTACTTCTTCATACACGCTTTCACCACTTACCGCCGTTTACACGACATGTACTCGGCAACCTTCAAGTGCAGGACCAACGAGGGTGTCGGCCACGGCCTACCTAAACACTCAAGTCTCTAGTCCAGGCTCATCGCCTATCCAGGTTCCATCCACAGGGAGTCCGGCTGAGGTTTCCACATACGGCCCCGAACGATGTGAACAGGGTTCCCGAGACACCAAACGGGTGACTCGGTACACCATGCCATGGTGTATCTACCGCAACATAGCCCACCCCTAGGGTCAGCGCTACGCACGGCCGCCAACACATAACCTACAAACACCAGAAACTATTTGCAACTCCGGGACAGAGTACTAGGGTATTTAAGAAGCCGAGAGGGTCAATTAAGGATCCCAATGCATGGTAGTAGCTGAATCTTAAAATCACACATACAGATCTCAGTTCTTAGGGACGGCCTCAATGAAAGAACCCACCATGTACTCCTACATGGCCTCTCGTCGATACCTTTACCAGAACATGTTCCACACATCCCTCACATTACCGACATAATCATTTCACTCTAGCCCATCACCCAGATGAACCAGACCTGCCACAACTCTAAGCATAGCAGGCATAGCAAGGTAGGAATCACATACATGGCTCAATCAACTCCTACACATGCTAGTGGGTTTCATCTAGTTACTGTGGCAATGACAGGTCATGCAGAGGATAAGGGTTCAACTACCGTAGCACACAGCAGTTTGACTCGCGTTGTCTTAATGCAGTAAACAAGAGCAGAAGCGAGAACATGGGTTGTATCGGAATGATCAATGGGTTTCTTGCCTGTTGTAGTGGTAGTAGGGTACTGCCCTTCAGACGGATACTCGGGGTTATCCTCGGAGGCAGAACCTACCACGAAAATCACACCGAACAAAATCAACACATGGCAATATGCAACAATATGATGCATGCTATGACATGGCAATATGAAAGTGTCTTGGCCTAATGCAAGCTAAAACGGAAGGGGATGAACTCATTTGAATCAAAGATTCAAATGTTAGCTCATTAAACATGGCCTTATTAGTGCATTACCTTATTCTGGTTAAACAGCAAGGTTAACTTGTTTTGTCATGCATGAAACCATTACAGAGGGATAGATTGAATTTTTCTGATCATTTTTCATATATAAATCTTTGCATTTGGAGCTATGGTTGATTTTCTATGATTTTTAGAAGTTTTGGATATTTTCTGGAATTTCCTATATAAGAATAATTCCAGTAATTGAATTAATGCGTCAGCATGACATAGGTGTGACGTCAGTGGTCAACTGGGTCGGCCAGGTCAAACCTGACTGGTGGGCCCTGTCTGTCAGTGACTCAGCTAATTATCAGAATTAAATTAACACTAATTAGCTGTGAGTGGGGCCTGGGCCCACATGTTAGTGTCTAAACTAATTAAAATTAGTTAAGACTAATCCTAAACTAGTTAGCAGACTGGCCCCACCTGTCATAGACTCAGGGGGAGTCAATTTGGGCCCAAACGGGTCAGACGTGGTCAACTCGCCGGCGGCTTGACGCCGGCGACGACAGACGCGGCGGAGGGGCTCGGGTTTGCGTCTCCGGCGACCAAATCGACGACGAAGAGCAGCTACATGACGCGGGGAGCGAGCCGCGTCGTTTGGTGGAGGAAGTGGAGCTCGGGGAGGCCGGGAACGACGCCGGCGGTGACCTTGGCGGTCGCCAGAGTTCGGGCGAGGATGAACCCGAAGCTACGGGGCACGGCGAGGCGCGGGGAGTGGTGCGTTAGGCTCCTGGGAACGTGGTGAGTGTGATGACGCGCTCGGAATCGAGCTTACGCGCCTGTGGCCACGACGGCGACATGGCCGGCGGAGCCGAGCTCTCGGCCGTGATGGCCAACGGGGTTAGAGGGCAGCTCGAGCGACGTGGTTAGGGGGAGAAGAGAGAGAAGCTCACGGTGAGTGCAGCGGGCGTCGAAGCGGGCTCAGGGAAGCTTGGGAGGCGGCAAAACGTCGATGACGATCTCCGGTGACCGGCGAGGGGAATGGCAGCGGTGGCGGTGTTGCAGCGCGTCCATGGCCTCGTGGCTCGTCGAGGAGGTCGAGGGAGATGTTGCGGAGCTCGTGGGCACAGTGGGGTGACACGGGGACGATGGTGGCTGCGGCTACGGCGGCAAGACGACGGCGGCTGCGTCGGCCATGGCTTCGGGGGAGCGAGGAAGAGAGGCAAGGGGCGAATGAGATGTCCACGGGGTCGGGGCGGTGACGTGGAGCTCGCCGAGGTGTCTTGGCCTCGCGGGCGGCAAGCAGCTGACGCCGTGGCGAGCTCGTGCTCGTCGGCGTCACCTCTGTGCCTGCCTGGCGAGGGAGAAGTTGCTGGCTGGCGCGGGCCAGCACAGTGCTGGGCCGGCTAGGTGGGCTGCGGCCAGGTAAGTTTCCTGCTCCTCTTTTATTTCTGTTTTTCTAAATTTTTTTGTAAGTTTGTGGCTTTATTAAAAATACTTAGGCACTTACAAAAATCCTGAAAATAATCATAGGCTCTGTTTAGATTATTTCCAATAGCCCACACTTATTTCCAAAATTATTTGAGCATTTAAAATATTTTATAGCAGTTAAATGCCCAAATTCAAATACTTATGATTTAAGTCAAAAAATCCAGAATGTCCTAGAAAAGAGTGCACCATTTTTGTCAAAGGTTTTAACCCAAAACAAAAAGGGTGGGCTTTTTAGAAGGCATTTCAGGTTCATTGAAAAAGTTTTAGTAAACCCTAGTTGTTTCCAGGGGGTGCTGGGGTTTCTGTCATCCCCATTTCAAATTTAAAAGGAATTTAAACATGATGCACACTCTAATGCTTGAACTAGCTAGGGTGTGACACACCACCTCCCGGTTGGGGGCTGGGGGCTGGCACGGCCCCAGGCGCCAGCTGACCCTCGCGAGGGTCCCGAACCAAACAAGGCCCGTTGCTTGAAGAAGACTCCAGGATCGAGGCTAGCCAGCTACCAACCGTGACCAAGGGAGGAGCCATTGGCACGCCTGCTGCGCTCCGAGCGAGGCCGCGAAGAAAGGACGGCGAAGGCGCAAGCTCGGGGCGCCTCGATGACGAACCAACTCCCGTGGCTGGCCCCACGCCGTGGGTAGCGTCTGAGCCTGTAGCGCTGGAGCTTGGTGAGTGCGATGGGACGAGAGGGAGCTGCTTCTCTAGAGATTTCGCGGCCTTAGCAGAAGGGGACCTAAGGAGACAATCATCGGGAAAGGTAGGCGGCACATAGAAGATTGCCGAGATAAGGTACTTACTCGTCGATAGCGATGTACTTCTGCCGCTTCAACGGCCCGAAGATGTTGCTGTCGCTGGGGGATCCCTTACTCTTGCGGAGCTCCTCGAAGTCCACATAAAGGCAATCGAAGCGCTGGACGTGACGGCCGGCGCGCGGCAGAGGCAAAGAAGAACCAAGAGGGATGGCTTCAGGGGAGCCCGGCTACGGCGAATAGCCCGGCTCTCTCTCGCTGCGACCTCCCGAGGCTCCTGGAGCCTCGGCCTCGGGATCCGCATGCCGCATCTCATCAGTGACCGACACCTCAGGAGGGGCGTCGCAAGCTCCCGAGGACGACGCCCCTGGATCACCGCTCGGCATGTGCTCCTCAGCACCTGAGCAGCCGGCCCCATCACAACTCGCTCTCTCGCACCATCACCTGGGGCGAGCTCGGCACCGGCGGCGAAGACGGGGACCACGATGACGGGATTCTCGCGGGGCCCCACCAAGCCGGTTGGGTGCAGCCCCCACTCATCAAAGGAAGGCATGTTCGCGACAAAGGTAACCTTGTTCTCGCAGCGGTACAACATGCAGCTTTTCCTGGGTATCTCGTTCGGCAGAGGGACACCAGATAGGACCGTGAGCACTGTTTGCCGCGCGGCGAGAGGAAGCCCCTCCTCCTGAAACCTCATGTTGTCATGTCCGCTGAGCAAGGCCCACACCAGGCGAGAATGGCGCTGAAGTGGAGCAACTCGACGCCTGACGAACTCCCTCACCACCATGGGCGCGGTCACGCCAAGATCCTTCAACCATCGCAGCCTGGCCCAGACGGGGGCAAGTCAGGGGCTCGCGAGCCTCTGGTGACCCCAGCCGGAGTTTGGAATGGCAGGCCCTATCGGAGCTTGGAGCAGAGGGTTGAGCACGTCGGCATCAACAAACACCCATTGCGTGCGGAACTCGCTCGCGGATGAAGGGAGCTCGAAGTCGATCCCCATGCCTGCCGTCGCAGCCACGGCCTAGAAGCCCACGCACCTTGAGCTCTGTCGGGCACCGGTGAGGTGCAGCGAGAAGAAGTGGCGGAGGAGCGCCATGGAGGGGGTGATGCCCACCATGGCCTCACACACGAAGGCAAAGACGGCAAGAAGGATCACAGATTGAGGGTCGAGATGGAGCATGTGGATCTGATAGTGCTCGAGCACCGCGTTGACGAAGGCGGAGAAGGGAGGAAGCAGGCCAGCCCATAGGGAATCAATGAAGATCGGGACCTCGGTGACTGCCCGAGCCATGCTGGAGTGAGACGCGGGCCAGGCCGACGTCTCTCCCCACTCGTTGGAGCTGGAGGCGAGCATGGGGCGCACCTTGCCCATGGCCTCGTCGTTGAGCACCCGAGGTCGGCTGAGCACCGGCTCGAAGGATGGAGGCGCAATTGGCGAGGACAGAGGTTTCTTCCCCTTGTCGGCTTGTTTCGGCACCATGGCAGTGAAGCGGGCGGAACACCGGTCGGATTGGGAGGCGGAGCAGGGCGTCGAGGAAGCAGGGAGGTTGGAAGAGCCAGGCGTGGCAAAGGAAGAATAACTGTGTACGCCGCAGGGGCCGCATAGCCACGCGGATTCAAAGGCAGTGTGGGTAAGCGGAGACGCCCACGTCCAATCAACCGCCACGCATCAATCGAGGCCGCATGCTTTTGGGGCCCGCGGTGCTCCGAACTTGACCCTTGGCTTCGCCGCGAAGCCAAGCCCACGCACACCTTGGGCCCGGGGGCTACTGTCGGCGTTCTAGGAACGGGGGTCCCCAGACTTGCCTGCCTGCGGCCCATGGCGTAGCTGAGCTTGCAGGACGTACGGCCCATCTTCATCAACAAGCATCCAAGACCCTCGCGAGGGGCCAAGCCTCGCGAGGCAGACGACATAAGACCTCCTCTAGAGTGGCCTGACCAGGCCGGCTCGCGAGGAGCGGAGATATCAAGGCGGGGCAAACCTCACGAGGCTCTCGTGACGTGAGCCATGACGATCGACACCAGGCAGGCGCCAGCGCGCGCAGTGTCCTTGTTTTCTCTTTGGTGCAAAGGAGGCTAGCGCAGTCGCGGAGTACCGAGGCCTCAGGGAAATGTTGCCATTTCGGTGCAACAAGACCATGCACTGCAAGACAGAGGTCATCATGGAGCCCAAGACAGTGTCACCACCAGAGCTTTGTGCAGGCGAAGACTACTTTTGTCAGGATGGCTCGTACTAGTTGTCCCCCTTCAAATTAGCCCGCCATTGTTGGTTCCCTTCCCGCTTGATAATTAGGAAGAGGACCAGGTCCTCTATAAATAGGACTAGCCACCACCATAGTAAATGGGGGATGGGGGGAGAGATGGGGTAGAGATCTCATCGAACCCTCACACTACAAGTTCATACGCACAAGAACACCTCAACCTCAGGAGGTTGTTCTTCCCCTTGTATTGTTCATTATCAGCCCAAGAGGCAATCCACCACCACCACACTGGAGTAGGGTATTACACCACAACGGTGGGCCGAACCAGTATAAACCCCGTGTCTTTCTGTGTTGTGAGTTTATCGAGTTCGTCCGCAAGATCTTAGCGAGTTAGAGCGTAGATTGGTAGGAGGGAAAGACTTCGCGCGCACCCAGTGTTCGAACCTTAAGGGTTAGCCGGAGCCCCACATCCGACAACGGACTGGCCTCCGCATGCGACGCCGTGGCATGTCGCGTCGTCGCCTGCTATGGCTCGTTCCTGGCTCGGCCTCGCCGGGAGGGGGGAGGGGGATCCCGAACCCCCTCCCCCCCTGGCTCGGCCTCGCGCTAACGTGGCAGTGCGCTTGTTCGACAGGTGCATTGTGGTTATTCTGTTCCCCCCCCCACACACACACGCACCCACACACC
>NC_041392.1:325253610-325261853 GCF_002162155.2 Triticum dicoccoides | reverse complement strand
CCCCCACATGCACCGACACACCCCTAAAAGATAGATAATGGGGGCAAGTCCATACAAGGAAGATGTGTCAGTACAACTATGCCCATCGGTGCGGTGCGGTGCAGGGGCAAGCCATGTTACGGACTCGCCTCCGCAAGCGATGTCGCGGCACGCCGCGGCGTCGCTTGCTACGGCTCGTTCCTAGAACAAAACTCACAAGAACCAGAATAAAAAGAAACCAGTCCAAGTTCCTAGAACAAAACTCACAAGAACTAGAACAAAAAGATATCACTCCAAGTTACTGGTTGAGTCAAGTACTAGATTCAAACAAACAAAAAAAAATAAAAATTGACTGCCCAAGGACCGGCGCAGGCCCTGACGATGCTAGATACTTGAACTCGAGCCCGTGGGCGAATCCCTTGTAATCCACAGAACGCAGGGCCTGCCGTCGAGGGCCCACAGGTCATGAGAGAGAGCGAGCGCAGTGTATAAGCGCCCAGGTAAGTATTCAGAGGAGTTCGACCAGTAAGCCTTGGCTGCCCTTATAAATAGGTCTAGAGCCCCCTCGACTAGCGAGGTGGGACTAAACCCAGAGCGCACGCGCACGCCGCGCTGCATAGCCGCGCGGACCAACTATCTGGGCCGAAAACAGCGACTCAGGCGGATGGCCCAACACAATAGTTCGCCCCATTACAAAATTCCAGCCGATCACACACGACAAAATAAAAAACAAATGCAGATAATTTTAAAAAAACCTCACAAGAAATCAGTTCAAAAACAAATAATGTAAAAAGTTAACTAAAGAAAAAAATATATATTGGAAAATCAAACATAGAAGATTGTAATAAAAAATTTAGAAACAAATTTATAAAAAGTTCAACTACTACAATTCATAAGGTTCAAGTAAAAAAAGTACTGTGCAGCAAAGATTAAATTATTTTAATTTTTAAAATACTCAAACTATCATTATTCAACTGTAAAAAGAAAAAATTGTGCTCCAAAAATTCATGTAAAAAGTAAGAAAAAATGCTATACAACAAACAAATTTGATTGGTAATTGACAACCTTAGATGTTCAGTACTATCATTAACAACATGTAAGTTCAGCAAACAACCCAAAAGGGGTCCTACAAACATCATCAGCGTATACTTCCATCTGTGAGCTATGTACATGAAAATATCCCAGTAAAAACTAAGGATGCCCATCAGTTCAACTATAAATTGTTCCAGTTCAAATATAAAGAATATATAAAAAAACAATTATACCCGAGCAGAACAAAAGGAAAGCATTACATAAATTGTTCCAAACCATCTGATAATACCATAGAATTCAACCATCTCACATGCAAATGTTTTAAAGAAAAAATACTGCAACATAATCAAACACACATAAATCTCACAACCGGCGTCATTTGCCACATTTAAACCTACAGCACATAAATTCTAAATGTTAGAGAGTCATCTTCCCTGCAGAACATAACCATAACCACATCACCATCCTCAAATCCAGACTCTGCCACAAACTCCTTCCACCCAATAGTTAGGTTGATGCAACCATCAAAGTCGATGTGGTAGGCAACTTCCATCAACTGATACCCATTTTTGTCAGAAGTCTCCATCGTCAGTATCCCAGAACTAGGAGCAACAATCCTGATCTTGGGTGACATTTTCTACAAATGGGCATGGGAGTAGAAAACAAAGTGAACACCCGACATAACTGAATTTTTACACAGATCTAGGGACGGTTGCATAACAAACTGAAAAGATAAAATCTGAACCAAAACAATAACATCAAAACTAACTAGTCATATGTACTGACTAAACTGAAGAAATATAAGTATCAATATACAGTAAAAACATCTGACAAAAAACAGATCAAGGATTATACAAAAATGGATAAAATATTGTTAAGTAATGAACAAATACACACAGAAATCCCTACTGTTAAATTCTGACAAAACCAAATAAAAATTATAGACAAACTATTGATAAAACTAAACTACAAATTCAGTCCATGGGATTCAAAAAGAGACCTACAAAAAAGTAGAAAACAAAATGAATAGAAACACATACCCATGATTCCTTCAAGTCCCCAGTCGTTAGGCAACAAACATAGGGTGCACGAAAACCATGGTTGTTGTACAGCAGACAAGAAAGTTGGCCACGATGCTGAGTTTGGGTGAGCTCCAAACTAGATTTGTACACACAGCCTTCAGCTATGCGCACCATCTTTGCCAGGTATCCGCATGAACAATCCTCCATGGAAAACACGAGAACAGGGAAGAAAACAACAGAGAGAAGAGGGAGGAACCTAGATCGGATTCTGGAAGAAGGAAGAAAAAGGATGGGGAGACTGAGCCACACACCACACATACATGGATAGAATTTATAGCCAGGGAGACTCGCAGATTATAAAAATAATAAATAGGCAGGTGGGCAGCCAGCTAGTAGAAAATAATTATTATACAAGCCATGCAACATTTTACCGCAAATCAGTTCAACTTCAGATAAACCAGCAGTTTAAGAACTGCACATGACAAACATATGTAGATAAAACAACACATTCAGAGGTAGACAGTTGAATTCATTTATTCATTCAAACATCTGCTCCCTCACAACACAAATCTTAAAAACATAATATTCACTACTTCAGTCATAACGATCAAAGAAACGACGCCATTTAGCCCTGGTGGATGGATGTGGAGCCGTGGCTGCTCTCACCCTAGCCCAACTCATGATATGAACGTGGTTCCTTCCCCTGGCATCTAGGAAAAGAAGCTCCAGTTCATTGGAGTTGCAAGTATCCATCACCTCGCGCGTAAGGCGTCTGTTGAACTCTGCCTCCACTTCCTCCTCGGCAGCATGTCGTGCCATCTGCCTGCGCCTGCGCCTCCTCCTTCTCCTCTGCTCTGTTGTTGCATCCCTTACATCGACGACTTCCCCCTCCTCCTCTGTGACCTCTCCCAGCTCAGGATCCATCTCGCTTTTCTTTGGTTGCAGCTGGTAGAACGAAAGTAACCGAGGGCTCGGGTTTTATACTCAAAGTGCAAAGGTATCGGTAGGCAGCCAGTAGAAAATACTTGCTCTGATGTCAACGCACAGTAAGACAACTTTGACACGGAGCAGTCCAACTACACATACGACAGCAATTCAAACAACACTGAAAAACACGCAACTTAATTACATAGTTTGACCAGATTACAAGAAATCGCACGCTACACTCAGCCGCCATACACCACCTCCGCCAACAATAAAATAACATGGGAATCCGAGGTAGAAACAACTCAAAGAAGCAAAATTGACAACGCAAATCTTTTTATAAAATCCTCATATATCTCCCTTGAACGCCAATTTGAAAGTAAAACAACAGAAAAACAAGAACACATTTGCATGGCGGACATGGAAAACGACCAAGAACACCAAAACTTATAATCGGAAATAACAGATGAAATTAATCTCCAAAAACTCTAACATACCGACAATTCTCACATCCAAAACAACAAACCGGACGTAAAATGAGGCCTACAAACACCACGGTAGACACCAACGCCCAAAACACATCCGCCGCCAAATGCCCACGCCGTCACCTCCGGTGACTCCAGATCGCAAAACACGACCAGGTGAGCGCGTGCACATGCGGAACCCCTTACATGTCTCCTCTGGCAACGAATGGCCCGCAGCACTGCGTCGGAGAACGCCCGGAAGCTCCACGTTGCATCCCCTATTTCCGCCTGTCGTACATGCAGGAAGATCAGTTCAAGTAGGGTAACAGAATAATATTCTGTTACGCGAAACAGAATAGCCCAGATATATTGAGAAGGAAGAGAGGCAAGAGCTCAAGCTTGGGGATGCCCGAGGCACCCCAAGTAAATATTCAAGGAGACTCAAGCGTCTAAGCTTGGGGATGCTGGGAAGGCATCCCCTCTTTCTTCAAGAAGTATCAGTATGTTTTCGAATTCGTTTCGTTCATCCGATATGTGCAATCTTGGAGCGTCTTTTGCATTTAGTTTTCATTTTTCTTTTATGCACCATGCTGGTATGAGATAGTCCTTGGTTTATTTATAGAATGCTCATTGCACTTCACTTATATCTTTTGAGTATGGCTTTATAGAATGCTTCATGTGCTTCACTTATATCATTTGAAGCTTGGATTGCCTGTTTCTCTTTACTTAAACAACCGCCATTTGTAGAATGCTCTTTTGCTTCACTTATATTTGTTAGAGTGTGGGCATATCTTTTGTAGAAAGAATTAAACTCTCTTGCTTCACTTATATCTGTTTAGAGAGATGACAGGAATTGGTCATTCACATGGTTAGTCATAAAATCCTACATAAAACTTGTAGATCACTGAATATGATATGTTTGATTCCTTGCAATAGTTTTGCGATATAAAGATGGTGATATTAGAGTCATGCTAGTGGGTAGTTGTGGATTGTAGAAATACTTGTGTTGAGGTTTGTGATTCCCGTAGCATGCACGTATGGTGAACCGTTATGTAACAATGTCGGAACATGATTTATTTATTGATTGTCTTCCTTATGAGTGGCGGTCGGGGACGAGCGATGGTCTTTTCCTACCAATCTATCCCCCTAGGAGCATGCGCGTAGTACTTTGTTTCGATAACTAATAGATTTTTGCAATAAGTATGTGAGTTCTTTATGACTAATGTTGAGTTCATGGATTATATGCACTCTCACCCTTCCACCATTGCTAGCCTCTCTAGTACCGCGCAACTTTCGCCGGTACCATAAAACCACCATATACCTTCCTCAAAACAGCCTCCATACCTACCTATCATGGGATTTCCATAGCCATTCCGAGATATATTGCCATGCAACTTTCATCATCATCATATACATGACTTGAGCATTCATTGTCATATTGCTTTGCATGATCGTAAGATAGCTAGCATGATGTTTTCATGGCTTGTCCGTTTTTGATGTCATTGCTACGCTAGATCATTGCACATCCCGGTACACCGCCGGAGGCAATCATATATAGAGTCATATCTTTGTTCTAGTATCGAGTTGTAATATCGAGTTGTAAGTAAATAAAAGTGTGATGATCATCATTATTAGAGCATTGCCCCAGTGAGGAAAGGATGATGGAGACTATGATTCCCCCATAGAGTCAGGATGAGACTCCGGACTTTACAAAAAAATAAAAGAGGCCAAAGAAGCCCAAATAAAAAAAGAGGCCAAAGAAGCCCACCAAAAAATAAAAAAAATAAAAAAGAAGAAGAAGAGAAAATAAAAAAATTGAGAGAAAAAGAGAGAAGGGGTAGTGCTACTATCCTTTTTCCACACTTGTGCTTCAAAGTAGCACCATGTTCTTCATATAGAGAGTCTCTTGAGTTATCACTTTCATATA
This sequence comes from Triticum dicoccoides, assembly GCF_002162155.2. Taxonomy (NCBI): domain Eukaryota; kingdom Viridiplantae; phylum Streptophyta; class Magnoliopsida; order Poales; family Poaceae; genus Triticum; species Triticum dicoccoides. Next base: position 325,256,505 of record NC_041392.1, on the reverse strand, counting down.
CTAGTGGGAATTTTCATTATAGAACTTGGCTTGTATATTCTGATGATGGGCTTCCTCAAATGCCCGAGGTCTTCATGAGCAAGCAAGTTGGATGCACACCCACTTAGTTTCAGTTAGAGCTTTCATACACTTATAGCTCTAGTGCATCCGTTGCATGGCAATCCCTACTCACTCACATTGATATCTATTGATGGGCATCTCCATAGCTCGTTGATACGCATAGTTGATGTGAGACTATCTTCTCCTTTTTGTCTCCTCCACCATCATATTCTATTCCACCTATAGTGCTATGTCCATGGCTCACGCTTATGTATTGCGTGAAAGTTGAAAAGGTTTGAGAACATCAAAACTATGAAACAATAGCTTGGCTTGTCATCGGGGTTGTGCATGATGTGAATATTTTGTGAGGTGAAGATGGAACATAGCCAGACTATATGATTTTGTAGGGATAACTTTCTTTGGCCATGTTATTTTGAAAAGACATGATTGCTTTATTAGTATGCTTGAAGTATTATTGTCTTAATGTCAAAGGATAGACTATTGCTTTGAATCACTCGTGTCTTAATATTCATGCCATGATTAGACATATGACCAAGATTATGCTAGGTAGCATTCCACATCAAAAATTATCTTTTTTATCATTTACCTACTCGAGGACGAGCGGGAATTAAGCTTGGGGATGCTGATACGTCTCCGTCGTATCTATAATTTTTGATTGTTCCATGCCAATATTATTCGACTTTCATATACTTATTGGCAACTTTTTATATTATTTTTGGGACTAACATATTGATCCAGTGCCCAGTGCTAGTTCCTGTCTGTTGCATGTTTTTGGTTTCGCAGAATATCCATATCAAACGGACGGACCTTATTTTTGGAAAATATGGAAAATTCGGAAGGAAAATAAACGCGAACCAGTGCCCGAGGTGGTCACGAGGCAGGGGGCGCCCCCCCCCTTAGGGCATGCCCCCTACCCTCGTGAGCCCACCGTAAGGCGGTTGACGCTCTTCTTTTGCCGCAAGAAAGCTAATATTCGGAAAAAAAATCACGGCGAAGGTTTCAGGCCAATCGGAGTTACGGATCTCCATTTATATACGAAACAGTGAAACAGAGCCAGATCAGAACGCAGAACCAGAGAGAAACAGAGAGATAGATCCAATCTCGGAGGGGCTCTCGCCCCTCCCATGCCATGGAGGCCAAGGACCAGAGGGGAAACCCTTCTCCCATCTAGGGAGGAGGTCAAGGAAGAAGAGGAAGAAGGGGGCCCCTCTCCGCCTCTCCTCCAGTGGCGCCGGAACGCCTCCGTGGCCATCATCATCATCACCGCGATCTTCACCAACACCTCCGCCATCTTCACCAACATCTCCATCACCTTCCCCCCTCTATCTACAGCAGTCCACTCTCCCGCAACCCGCTGTACCCTCTACTTGAACATGGTGCTTTATGCTTCATATTATTATCCAATGATGTGTTGCCATCCTATGATGTCTGAGTAGATTTTCGTTGTCCTATCCGTGGTTGATGAATTGCTATGATTGATTCAATTTTCTTGTGGTTATGTTGCTGTCTTTTGGTGCCCATCATATGAGCGCGCGCGTGGATTACACCATAGGGTTAGTTGTATGTTGATAGGACTATGTATTGGAGGGCAAGAGTGACAGAAGCTTCAACCTAGCATAGAAATTGATGCATAGGGATTGAAGCGGGACCAATATATCTTAATGCTATGGTTGGGTTTTACCTTAATGAACATTAGTAGTTGCAGATGCTTGCTAATAGTTCCAATCATAAGTGCATAGAATTCCAAGTCAGGGATGACATGCTAGCAGTGGCCTCTCCCACATAATACTTGATATCGGTCTAATAAAGTAGTCAATTGCTTAGGGGCAATTCCGCAACTCCTACCACCACTTTTCCACACTCGCTATATTTACTTTATTGTTTCTTTATCTAAACAGCCCCTACTTTTTATTTACGTACTCTTTATTATCTTGCAAACCTATCCAACAACACCTACAAAGTACTTCTAGTTTCATACTTGTTCTAGGTAAAGCGAACGTCAAGCGTGCGTAGAGTTGTATCGGTGGTCGATAGAACTTGAGGGAATATTTGTTCTACCTTTAGCTCCTCGTTGGGTTCGACACTCTTACTTATCGAAAACGGTTGTGATCCCCTATACTTGTGGGTTATCACTCACCTCTAGTGATGTTGTGTTGTGTTGTTGTCGTCCGGCGCGTCGGCGTGGGGAGGGGCTGACGACCGGAACCATGTGTCCACAGTTATGGGGCGGCCGCCAAGAATGGAAGTAGGGACGTAGGAGACCACCAGGGCTGTGGGGCGGCTGGGAAGCTCCAAACAGAATTGCACAAAAGAAATCTGAAGAATTGAAGAGCACCATAGTGCATTGGTGTTTGTCGTGGACTGCACTTCGCCCACCAAAAGAGTTGCATCCCCTGCTGGAGGCCAGCGGGCTGCACCAACGCGACTACCGTACTGCACTCATACATGTCGCAAACTGCAAGGGGGCTTCACTGGAGGGAGTTTTGCAGGGAGAGGAGGCCTGCCGGAGGGAGTTTTACAGGGATAGGGGAGGGGCATCCTGCAGGTTGTCGGCTGGGGAGGGAAGGAAGGGGCGCCCGGGGCCTGAAGACGGCGGTAGGGCGGCGCGGGAGAGTCGGTGCGGCCTGGATCCGGTGGCAGCGCGCCACAGGAGAGCCGGTGCGGCGTGGATCCAGCAGCTGGGTGGCGCAGGAGGGTCGGCGCGGCCTGGATTCGGCCCGGATCCCATCTAGCGGCGGGTTAGGGGAGGGTGGCACCGTGGGTGGAGGAGAGGAGGCGCGCCGACCGGACGGGGTGGAGCGGGGTAGGCGGCGGTAGGTGGAGGCCGGGGCAGGC
>NC_041392.1:325232348-325253217 GCF_002162155.2 Triticum dicoccoides | reverse complement strand
GGGTGGGCGGGGAGGTAGTGGATCCGGGAAGGCATGGCCATGGCACGGCCGGGGAAGAGCCAGGAGGGCAGTGGGTTCGGGTCACGGGGGATAAGGTGGGGGAGTGGGATGGGTGTGGGAGAAAGAAGGTGGAGGGTGGGTGGGTTTTTTCTGTTCTCGATGCGTTTCGGTTTGTTGTGCGTTGTACGATGGAGTGTTAGCAGAATAAGGTGGGGATGTGCAGAATGATGGACTCCTACAGGTTTTGTCTTACGGTAGGGTGGGATTTCAGACCTAGCTATTTGGGGGCATGCATTCGTAGCTAGGATTCCCTTACCGTCGACACGAAGTGGGGTTCTAGGGGGTGGCTGACTAGCAATACTGTGCTTTTGTGCGACAGGTGCCACAACAAAGTTGTGCATTGGGTATTGCTACCTCTTGAGCACTGCGTTGGATTTCCTTGAAGAGGAAAGGATGATGCAGCAAAGTAGCGTAAGTATTTCCCTCAGTTTTTGAGAACCAAGGTATGAACCCAGTAGGAGGTTGCGTGCGCGTCCCTAGTACCTGCACAAAACAAATAAATCCTCGCAACCAACGCGATAAGGCATTGTCAATCCCTTCACGGTCACTTACGAGAGTGAGATCTGATAGATATGATAACATAATATTTTTGGTATTTTTATGATAAAGATGCAAAGTAAAATAAAAGCAAAGGAAATAACTAAGTATTGGAAGATTAATATGATGAAGATAGACCCGGGGGCCATAAGTTTCACTAGTGGCTTCTCTCAAGAGCATAAGTATTTTACGGTGGGTGAACGAATTACTGTTGAGCAATTGACAGAATTGAGCATAGTTATGAGAATATCTAGGTATGATCATGTATATAGGCATCACGTCCGAGACAAGTAGACCGACTCCTGCCTGGATCTACTACTATTACTCCACTCATCGACCGCTATCCAGCATGCATCTAGAGTATTAAGTTCATGAAAACAGAGTAACGCCTTAAGCAAGATGACATGATGTAGAGGGATAAATTCATGCAATATGGTAAAAAAAACCACCTTGTTATCCTCGATGGCAACAATACAATACGTGTCTTGCTGCCCCTACTGTCACTAGGAAAGGACACCGCAAGATTGAACCCAAAGCTAAGCACTTCTCCCATTGCAAGAAAGATCAATCTATTAGGCCAAACCAAACTGATAATTCGAAGAGACTTGCAAAGATAACCAATCATACATAAAAGAATTCAGAGAAGATTCAAATATTGTTCATAGATAATCTTGATCATAAACCCACAATTCATCGGTCTCAACAAACACACCGCAAAAAGAAGATTACATTGAATAGATCTCCACAAGAGCGGGGGAGAACATTGTATTGAGATCCAAAAAGAGAGAAGAAGCCATCTAGCTAATAACTATGGACCCGGAGGTCTGAGGTAAACTACTCACACTTCATCGGAGAGGCTATGGTGTTGATGTAGAAGCCCTCCGTGATGGATGCCCCCTCTGGCGGAGCTCCGGAACAGGCTCCAAGATGGGATCTCGTGAATACAGGAAGTTACGGCGGTGGAAATAGGGTTTTGGCTCCATATCTGATCGTTTGGGGTACGTAGGTATATATAGGAGGAAGGAGTACGTCGGTGGAGCAACAGGGGGCCCACGAGGGTGGAGGGCGCGCCTGGGGGGTAGGCGCGCCCCCTACCTCGTGGCCTCCTCCTTTGTTTCTTGACGTAGGGTCCAAGTCTCCTGGATCATGTTCGGCGAGAAAATCACATTGCCGAAGGTTTCATTCCGTTTGGACTCCGTTTGATATTCCTTTTCTTCAAAACCCTAAAATAGGCAAAAAAACAACAATTATGGGTTGGGCCTCCGGTTAATAAGTTAGTCCCCAAAAAATATAAAAATGGATAATAAAGCCCAATAATGTCCAAAACAGTAGATAATATAGCATGGAGCAATCAAAAATTATAGATACGTTGGAGACGTATCAGGTATTCCAACATCAAACCACCATTTTCATACATATATTTGGTCCACATGCAAGTGTGTTCATGTTCTGACCCTCTCCCGCATTACTCTTTTTGCCAAATTTATAAACAGCACACGCGTTGGATGTAGAAACTGTCTGCGATTGGGTACGCAACCGACACGGTTCGGTCAGACTACCCGTGTGCCACGCCCATGCCCTGCAGTCCCTCACATCAGCAAAGTAGATTGGGCTCCACGAGGCTTGCCTCCCGGTCTCAAAAATATCTACTCCCTCGTAATCTCGAAGATATCTACCGCATGGAAGGTTTTAATGTTTGATAGCACACGATTAGTATGTGTGGACCGTGTGCGATGTTTGTTACTCCCGCTCTGCTTCAGTTCCTTGATTCAAATGTTCAGTAGCCCCGGCATTTTACTCCCACCTCTGCATCCCTCACAATCTCAAAAATATCTACTTTCCCTTCATCCAAATTTTCAGTAGCCCCGCCTTGTTACTCCCGCCTAGTAAAATTTTCAGTTGTCGCGGTCTTTCCTCAAACACCACCTTGCCCCCCCCTCCACACACCACACAATACCCAAACCTCCGCTCACACAAACACACACCACCATCGAAACCATCAGTAGGTCGCCTCCGTCGCCGCCTCCTCCATCCCCAACCTCTGCCTGTGTGCCGGGGAACTCGAGGAGCCAATGGCCAAAAAAGAGGTTTATCGCGGCCTCTTCGCCCGGCGCTGGCGAGGTGGCCGCCGAGTTGTCCATGTCGTCCTCCGTAGGATCTTTATCGATCCGCCATCGCCGGTCCCCCGATCCACCCGCCGTCACACCCCTACGCCGGTTAGAGGACTTCCCCATCCTCCCTCGGACACGGCAGCCGACGGGTCCTACCTCGGGGTCTGGCAGTAGTGTTGGGGGACGTGGGTCGCCGAGATTACAGATCGGGAGACGCACACCCGCCAGTGGCTCGATAGCTTCCACACGGCCGAGCTCGCGGCCATGGACACTACAAAAAAAATACACTTCCGGGATGATACGTGTTTGTCACAGTAGGTCGCTTTTTTTGTCATGCATGTACATCCATGACAAATTTATGACAGAATCAAGATAGTCATACATGTGCTGTCGTAGAAGTGTTCCATGACATTACCAAAATTATCATCGTGGAAGTGTCCACTTCCATGACGATAAATCACGCGTCACAGAAGTGCTTTTGTCAAGGGTGACCGACACGTGGCATCCACCGTAACGGAACGCCGCCAAGCTATCGGGTCGGGTTTTGGATCCGATAACCCGTTAACAGCCCCGACCAATGGGGATTTTCCACGTGTAAAATCATCATTGGCTAGAGGAAACATGTGTCGGCTCATCGTCGGGACAGATGTCATCCACTCACTGGACAGAAGGCGCCTATGATACGTCGACACGTGGCACAACCCAACAAGTTTAAATGGCCCGGCCCAACTAAAGGCCCACAAGATTTTGTGGGCCATAATGGGTCGGCCCAGCTAAAGGCCCACGAGATTTTGTGGACCACAATGGGCTAGGCCGGCCCAGGTAAAGGCCCACAAGATTTTCGTGTGCCATAATAGGCTGGCCCAGGTAAAGGCCCACAGTGACTCTAGCCCATAATGAACAGTAATTTTCTTTATACCCGTTAACGGCCCGTGATTTACATGGGCCATTTCCAGCCCGTGTTAGCTTTCAGCCTATTGATGGCCCATACGTTCTTGGGCTCCTTTTCGGCCCTCGATTACTTCCGGCCCGTTACTGGCCTGTTCCCCTAATGGGCCAAATTCGTCCCATGGCAAGAGTCAGCCCGTTACTGGCCTGTTCCACTAATGGGCCAAATTCGGCCCATGGCAAGATTCGGCCCGTTACTGGCCTGTTACCCTAATGGGCCAATATCGGCCCATGGCAAGAGTCGGCCCGTTTCTGGCCTGTTAACCCATTGCGCCGTTTCCAGCCCATCCTATATTCTGGCCCATTAACGACCCGTTATGCCTGTGACAGAATTAAGCCTTTACTGTCCTACGGCCTGTTAACGGCCTGTTACCGTGCTGGGCGGATGCCAATTACGCCCGATTATGGCCCATGTAGACCCATTTATCCGACGGCCCGAGGCCCATCGATTATAGGCCCATTTATCGACGGCCCGTAGGAGACCCATGGATCCTACGGCCCGTATATGGCCCATGGTAGTTGCGGCCACTAGCAAACCAGGGAAAAAGAAGAGTAGGAAATAAATAAGGCCGAAACTAACGCTAGGCTATTAAGGTGATTGCACAGATTACATCCACTCGGCATCAAAGATCGCCACCAGTGCAAATATAGGGAACACCCTACACTATACAAAAATGGCTTGCTGTTTTCTTCAGGCGGTGGCTGCACGTTAAGAATAAATTTTGTATCGCACCAAAACAAATTACAACTATATAACAAAAGGAAGGTTGGCATAAAACTTAACAGTCTAGCAGATAAATGCACCACCAGAAGTTCAGAAGCTGAGTTCATTTAACCTGACTGTTACATTTTCATGTTGTATTGTCCGATGGAGCACCATAACCCTCGCCTTCATTTCCCCTAGGATCCTGAACAACATAGCAAATGTCTGATAGTCTGGTTTCAAAACCATGCATATCTTGATGACATTGAGCAATGTTTCTCCTTGTTTCACAAAGGGTCTCTGTTAGGGAATGGACTTGTGTCTGGAGCGCAGATACAACATTGCTTTGAGCTTGCATATCTTGATCATGAGGCAGTTTGGACGATATTGCCTTAACAACCAGCCCAGTATTACGTAGGAACGTGCTTTTGGCACTGTTAGTGGACAGGTACTGACCCACTGCAGCAAGAGCTGACATTGCGGTTATAGTTGCCTCGCCACCTTCAGAAGGTGGCGGTTCCAACATTTTTCCATAGCTCGCTGAAAAGTTGAGGTTTTACATTAGTAGTACTAGAATAGAATATATAAAGGAGGCAGCAAAACTAAACAAAATAGCTTTGGTCTATATACAGAACTTATTCTGGTGAACCCATGTAAAATATTAGTTGTATTTTATTGCAAAGTACATAATAAAACCAGGTTCCAAACATATGACCATGTACCATCGCTAATGTATTGTCTATTTCTTCACATTTTATTGAGGGCTAAGGATAAAGAGACGAAGTTTATAATACGGTAAGCATAGTATGACGTCATTCATATCACAAAACAACTAAGAACAGACAAATAGTCAATTGTAACGTTGTGTGGGCAAGTCCAGCACGGAACTAGATTACGGGTCAAGATCAAAGGAACATCACTCCTCTCTTTTAAACCTTGTAAGGTGCAATGATACGCTAAGACAATTGTGTATAAAATTGAAAAGAGTAATAGACATTGGCTGCAAACCATGCAGTTCAAGGCACAAGTCAGAGTAAGTAGTAGTTAAAAGGCATGAGGATTAAGGACTTACAACAGCGGCTTTGACTGGTGTAGTCATGCCCTTCTTCTTGCTGGTGTGGCAGTCCTTGAAGATTTCCACAGCATTTGGTTCAGGTACTTTTTGGTCCTTGCGGGCTTTCCTCTGCATTTGGAACAAGTCAATATAGATCTGATAATATGGTACAGCGAAAAGAGTGAAACAACAGCTAATTAAAAGAGCCTCGCCGTGTGCAATATAGCTACGAGATCATGCCGTCTGTTGGAATTTCACTTTCGTACGGTTGGCCTTGTTCTTTGAACAGTTCACCTACAAGAAGATAGATTTGTGTGGCACATGCGTAAATAGGACTTCAACATGTGATCTGATGACATATATATAATGTACCTGATAGTTCAGATCGGACTAGTGTTTAACGAGGCCTCTCCAGTCTTCATTAGATATATTTTCCACTAGAGATGTTTGGGCAAGTTCACTGTTAGCCTTGCCTTCAAAGTGAGTTTTCCTCAAGTTATACCGATACTGTCGCAGAGCAGACTTGAAAACATGGGTGCAAGCTTGTCTGGTTGCATCATCTTGGCTGTCCAACTTGAACCTCATCTGTTGAAAATTATGGGAGTCTCATTATCAGCAACCTAGAAAGTATTGGACACAGCAAGACGATATTACTAGTTTCCGTACATAACCATACTTACAGATAAATGGTCGAGGAAGATGTTGAACTGGGTTTCGTCTTTGTCATTCCTGTACTGAATCCATGTTGGGAGGATACGTACATGACACCTAACAGCAACCGCTGCCTCTGATACTAACTTGGCTGACTCTATAGCATCACGTGGCCTTTTTAAACCTGCCTCAAAGCGGATCTCCATTCTTCCTCCTCTAGATTTAGTTAACCTATCGAGCATTATCCCTGATGTTTGTTTCCTCTTGTGCCTAGGTGCTAGTCCAACAACAAACATAGGAAGTGTTAGTGTACATCAAACTGTGAGACTACATATAAAGAAGCATGCAATTGTAACTTGACTTCAGCAACTACCTTCTTGCTGTTGAAGCTCACAAGGTTCATCTGATATTGCCAACTCGTCTTGTGTCAAGAGTGCTTGGGAAGTAGTGTCAGGTGGCAAGGGAGCTTGGGAACGTGCTGCTAGCTCAGTTGACGCACGAGTACATCGTGCAGCTGGTAGTACTGTGGTAGGTGTTGCAAGAACCAGGGCTGTCTCTGCTTGTTTGGTGGCAGCTATTTGTTTCTGTTTGTCTTTTTTTGCAACTCGTGTAGCATGGGATGCCGTGTTTGTAGAATTTTCTGCTGGACTTTGACCTTCTATTGCACCATCAGTACTAGCAGAATCTGCAGGATTCATCCGCTTCTCATTCCCTACCATTCTGTGTTTCTTCCTCTTTCTCTGTGCCATGTTAAGTCAAGCCGACAAGAAAAACGAATAACAATTTAGTTCTTCAGAACAAATTGATGCGTGATGCAGACAAACTGAACTTTGATGTTAGACAACCACATGATAGGAGGATGTAATATGTATGAAAAACAGGACGGAAGAGATAACCAGAACTATGATGTGTAAACTAAGAAGAAGACATTTCACCAAATTAGAAGCAATGCAATGGAAGGTAGACACCATATGAAAGATGCTACAAATATCGCTCTCCCAAGTTAACAGTGTCTCATCATAAATGGCGTTTAAACAAATGTGAAGCAGTACAAGAAATAAATCATATGCAAGAGGCAAACAACATCACACTACCATGTTAGAGGTCTCTCGTCATTAGTGCCATTGCATATTCACAGCATTGCATATTCACAGCTTATGATGTGTAAACTAAGGAGAAGGCATTTCAACAAATTAGAAGCAATGAAAGCTATACACCATATGAAAGATGCAACGAATATCACTCTACCAAGTTAAAACTATCTCGTCATAAGTGCCATTTCAACAAATTAGTAATACAAGCTAGAAAAGAATGTGAGATGTAACCTATATCACACTCCGAAGTCAAACATGTCTTATGATAAGTGATTGTTGCAGGTTACTGAACAGGAGTAATTTGATGTAAGAACATGGTGTGATAGACGGATATTGTATGTTCTAGAAACAGGAACATGTGTCTTATTCAAGTATAATGTGTAAAGTAAGTAGAGGGAATTCAACAAAATTAGAAGCAATACAAGCTAGACATCACACATAACATGCAACCACATATAACAGTGCCAAGTTAGAGGGAGCACTGGTGATGCTGCACTAGGGGAGACGTGCTCATCATAAACACAGCTTTGTTGAGTGTCTATGCATGTGTTGTCTTGGAAATCATCTTGGGGTGTGGAGGAGTAGAAACTGTAGAGGCCCTCCGTTTGGAAGGAGCACCTTTATCCGCTGCCTTGCTAACTTCCTTCTGCTTTATTGATTTTGAATTGTCAAGTAAAACCGACAAGAAAAAGCAATAAAATTCTCTCTTCAGAACTCATTCATGCATGATACTGACAATCACTACTTTGATGTAAGGCAAACACATGATACCAGGATGGAATATGTACGAAAAACAGGACGGCATGGCATGTTCACAATTGTTTGTGTAAACTAAGCAGAAACCATTCCAGCAAAGAAGAAGCAATGCAAGCTAGACACCACATGAAAGATGCAACCAATATGACTCTGCCAAGTTAAAAGTGTCCCATCATAAATGGAATTTCAACAAATTAGAAGCAGCGCATGCTATAAATCATATGAAAGATGCAACTAATATCGCACTGCATATACTAAAGGTGTCTCGTCATGTTGATTGATGCGGGATACAAAAAAACAATAGTTTTATGTAAGGACATGCTTAATAGACAGATGTACTATGTACTAAATACAGGAAGGCATGTCACATTAACAGGTATAATGTATAAGCTAAGCAGACTAGCCCATGCAGTTTAACCAGATTGGAAGAATTACAATCTAGACACCATATGCAACATGCAACCACATATCACGCTGCCAAGTTAGAGCAAGCACCTGCGATGCTAGTGTAGGGGAAATGTTGTAATCAACTACAAATCTACACTCACTATCTTCATCTAGCATTTCTGTTTCTTGAGAATCATGTCGGGAGGCTGATGCTACATTCTTTAAATGAGGAGTAGACCCCTTGCCTGCCTGCCTTGTCATAAGTGATTGATGAGGGATACACAAGAACATTAGTTTGATGTAAGAACATGGTTAATACACAGATGTACTAGTATGTACCAAAAAACAAAAAGGCATGTCATATTCAAAGGTATAATGTGTAAGCTAAGCAGATGCAATTTAACCAAATTGGAAGCAATACAAGCTAGACATCTGGCTGGAGTGGTGAGCATGATCATCTAGGACCTGAGAGCCTGGTGGGAGGCGGGCTGCTTCGCCACCATCGCAGCTTTTTAGTTGGCTTCCAGGTGATGCCTATCTTTGTTGGGCTTGTCACTGGCTCGGCCAGTGCCCTGACTAGCTATTTGTCTTCTGGTGCTCACGGGATGGTGGTTCATGTAAAAAAATATTTGCTTATCTTACCGACTTCGGCCTTTCGAATACAAGCTAGACACCATATGGAACATGCAACCACATATGACACTGCGAAGTTAAAGCAAGCACTTGGGATGGTGGTTCATTGCGAGCGAGGTCATCAACTCCAGAGCTACGTTCCACGTCTCCATCTGCTGACACTGCACCCTTTAAAGCATTGAAACGTGTCTTGCCTAGCCGCACACCAAACTGGAGTGACTTCTCTCTTTTCTTTTTGGCTTCTCTCATGGCAGCAGAGTCTGAAATACCCTTGCATAAAAACACAACAGTGAGAGTAAGGGTGAAGTGTGTGCAGAACTAGTGCACTGTAAAAGTAGCAGATAGCAGGTGGCTGAAAAATAAATGACAGGAGACATATGATAGCTCTACAACATTGCATGGCAAACAAAATTAGATTCTACTCTGTATGATTTTGTAATATATGAGCACAGGAAATGCAGGTACTCCTCCAGCACACCACCACATGTGGTCATACCTAAGATAACAGTCGACTGAAAATAAATAGGTCAGTCGATTTTTTTAATGAACCATCTGATCTATAAGGAACGGGCAGATGGCCTTCGTCTACCTCCCGCCAGTCACTGTTGACGATCTTTCTCGAACCGCCAGCGACCACCGGCCCAGACCCCTGCCTCCGCCGCCCCGCCCTCCCATCGACCTCACACCACCGCCGTGCTTGGCAGCGCCCCCAGGCCATGCCTTTAATCCCGGCCGACCTCCAGATCGGGCGCCAGTAGCTCTAGGCCGCACACGCCCCTAAGATAAACACCAAGGCGCTGCTTCCTCGGCGTAATAGGCGTACTAGCGCCTGTTATGCTGGGGAATGCTTCGTTAATTGGGAATCAAGTGGCCAGAAATTGAAATTCAGGGGGCGACGGACCTCTAGCTAAGGTGAAATAGTATATGAGGAGAAACCTTGTGCATCGTGAGTTACTAGGAACATCTAGTATCAAGAAGCGGTCAACTAGTTTCTTCTGTGGGATGAATACCGTGCAAGCAGAGACGTAAGATTTGCACGAATAAGGGAAGAGGAGTACCTTTTTCGGTTGCCGGTGTGGTCACCTCCACAAGTCGCGCCGATTTTCTTCTTTTTACCGGGGAAACCGATGTTCTGGAGGGTGCAGGCTTAGACGAACCCATGGCCAAATTGTTGACTGTGTTTCCGTGGCCGTATGTCGACGAAGGGGAAGCAGATCCGAGGCGGCGAAGGACAGCGTAGCAGGAACAGCTCCGGTGCGGTGGAGGGTGGCGAAGTTGGAGCGGCAGCGGTGAGGCGCAGGACGGCGTGGTTGAACTGGCTCGGGTACGGACGGCTCGGCCTCGGCTTCAACTACTAGCCATTGAGGGCGTTGCGGTTGAGGTTGCGGTGGACGACGACGTTGGGGTATCGGCTCCGACGTGATGGAGGAGGGCGGCGGTTGATGGGTGGGATGGGGTGGCGGATGGAGGACGCCGGGGTTTCGCGGCTGGTGGAAAGGTAGTTTTGGCGCCCACGGAGTATGAATGGGGAATCGGACGGGTGGGGGGAACCATGTTTCGGTCTGGGACGCGCTTGTTTTTGGCTTTTTTGAACAGAAATGGAATGCGCTTGTTTGAAATTTGGGGAAAGTACAAACTTTGCCCCCCTCTTAAATTTCTGACCTACTGCGGGTCGGGGGTAGGATGGTAATCCCAGGTGTCCCAAATAGTGGGCGGTAGCGATTTCGGCCGCGCGCATGTGTGCTTAGGCGGCCATTGTGTATGAATGTTTTTTGGATGCGGTTGCGTGGCGTCTAGATGAAGCTACAAACCTACCCCGGTTTAGACCTTTGCACGTCAGGCCGGCAGGTTTCACGGGTCGGAGTTATTAGAAAATTAATTTCCTTATACTACCAAACATTGGTCTCACGCGGTTTCGGGCGAGTAGAAGCTCTTTTGGCGCTTCGTTCGAAATTTTGAAACACAAGCATTCACGTTTAGAGTACTCTTGAACTATGAGGATTGACCTAAATATACAACTTTATATTTGACCTTGTATGTTTGAAAACCTCATTAAATTATCCGCTTCTTTTTGAAATTTTGACACTTGAAAATCCTATAACTACGATTATTTTGGAATGGAGGAGCTAAATTTGAATCTATTTTGTACACGACTACATATGCTATTATGTACAAAATCAGAGCAAAGATTGGTGCCCCCATAATTTAGGTATGGTTTACAAATGCCATGATATCAAATTCAAATAATTGAATGGACTTCATGTTGAATTCGATTTTTTTAAACCACCTTAAGTTGAATTCAAATGTATGCTAGTTCATAGGTAGTAGTTATTTATAATGTCCATTGTGTAACTTCCGTATGTATAATGTGCTTTACACACACAACATGAACTATACTCACGTTTATATTCGATTGCTAAAGCGATGCATTGTCTGGAGTTCAAAATACTAACTATGTGGATCAATTGTGTCGAATAATAACATAGACATGCTCAAATTCGATAGAATCTAGATGTCTGATGGATCAATGACCGCTCCTTACGCGAATTGCAAATATCATGATCCCATCCTAATATTTGGATACAATTTATATCTGTAATCAATGTGTAGAGTAGTCTTTTATGTGTAGTTTCACTCTCCATCGGTGGTCTCTCACACATGCTCACACACTCTCTCCCGAGGTGTATTTCTCGCACACATGCTCTAGATATAACCCTCCCTCCCTCTCATAACCATTTACAACTGTTTTCACTAACCTTTATCACAAGCACTCTTCCTCTCGCAAACATACACACGCACAATCCTCATCGACCCTTTCTATATACATGGACCTGCCTACGTGTCTCATGTACGCACATTATCTTTACGCCTGTCTCTCACGCATTGTCTCACACCTCTCTTCCTAATCGACGAGTATGATTCTAGCAGAGCATTTTGTAGGATGCCCCTTAAAGTTAGGTTGGATGAATAGTAATATCAGAGATAAAGGGGTTACCTTAGTCCGAGAACCTAGGGTTACAAATCCTAGCCGGCTTTGTCAGTGGACACAAAGTCCTTCACAACTCTGCTATCTTTGTCTTGTACGACTAGTCATCCATGGGTCTACCTAAATGCATCACGGGCCGACCAATGTGGTGCAGGACGGAACAGAACGAAGGGCCTCACCTCGACCCACCGGACCTCATGCGGTGACACACCCTCTGCCCCCATGTCTCATTATCTTCTCACACCCACACATACCAACACAAACACCACACACACAGAAAATTTCTCCTGGTGCCTCTATTCCCTCCCCCCCCTTGCATATACACACTCAAGGGAATGGAATCTCTTGTCGTGACGTCATATTCATCTCTCTCTCTCTAGACCACTCTCATTTCTCGTGCTATCTCTCCCATGCCCCCCCCCCGTCGGCCCCTCTATCCATACCTCTCTCGAATACGTAATACACACACATACCTCTCTAGGCCCCGCCAAATGCATCAACTACACATTCACACATGTTACATCACGTACCCCATTGATCTAAAAAGCCCTCTCTTCACGTTTATTTCGCATACAACATTCCTTTTGAATAAAGTGTGGCCAAAAAATTATTTTAGAGTTTTTACATATATACAACATTACAAAGTTATATGGAGGAGTATGAATGCTAATTTGCATTGCATGGTGCCCACAATGATATTTATTCCGCTCTGTGAATTTGTATATTTTTATACTATATACAAAGTTAGTCATAATAAAGAGAAACGAAGAGCATCTCTCTCTCCATCGCATACCCCCCTGTATGCCCCTTTCACGTATGCACACAAAACTATCTCCAGGTCCTCTAAAAGTAAGCCCCCAAAAAATTCACGCATGTTTCATTTTTCTCTCGCGATATATGCAATGACGATCATTGTATTTGAAGCGAAAGCACAATACGTACATTGGACTTCAGAATCCACTCATTACGGTCACCATTTACATTTAGTGGTTATTATGCAGTCACGGGCTCACCGTACAACTCTGTATTTGCTCATGACATGACTAGTTGACCAGTTAAACGCTCCACGTGGCACCTCTAGTGTTGCATCACATTATCTCACTACCATCGTGCCCACCTGTCGACTTGTATCAACTCTACATCTACACTCTTATAAAATACATAAAATACACTCTTATAAAAAAAATAGAGTTGGTGATGATGGTGTGCCTGCCATCCTGCAATATAGGCCATCCAATTTATATCTGACGGATAGGAAAGAAACTATAGAAATTTTGCAAAAAGGTACCCACACACCTCTCCACATTTGCAAATAAGGCCTTCCCTCGTTCATCCTTTTCTATCACAAGATAAACAAGTCATAAAAATGCATCTTGATGTTACATGCAACGCACATGCATCTTGCTAGTAAGAATGAAAACAAACGACAAAAAAATATTTGGACGGTGGTTCGAAGTCATGACCGCGGGCACAGCGGACAAGGTGGCCTTGTATTGGTATGCTGAGCCGTCTGTTTTAACACACAAGAGCTGGTGTGGTGATTATACACACAAGCATGCATGCACACGAACTGCATCCACGCAACACTCACACAAACACATGCACCCACGCACGCACGCAACACTCACCGTACACACGCAGCCACCCACGCACGCACGCAACACTCACACGCACACATGCACGCATGCATGCACACACCAGTACACCACACGACCAACACACACTCTCACGCTCAAGTGCTCAACCTACATGTGCATGCGCACACATCAGGCACTGACAGACACATACACAACCAGGTGATTCCTGCGCACGGGTTGGAGCCTTGTCGCGCCTGCGTAAATTTGTGTTTATCTGACCTTTTGCCTATGCGAACTGACAGGTGGGACCCACAACGAACATGGTCAATTTAACTAGTCAACATGGCGCCACGCAGACTATTTGGCCAGTCAACAGAATGCAATCCGATGCTGAGTTGTGAGAAAGTGACCGTATAATCACCACAAAACATATATAGTGACCGTAATCAGCTTATTCTGAAGTTCGGTGACCGTATTACGCTTTTTTCTTTGTAGGCCCTCCAAAACTACATCTCTACACGTTCTCACATGTTACATCTAACAACTATAAAATATAGTACTACTACTACACTCTAACACAATAAATCATATGTGTTTTTAGTTTTACTAGATATCATATTGTTACTTATAATTATTCAGTTTGCATACATTAAAATTGCCTTTGAAATGTATGGCCAGTATCATCTACCGCGCGGGAAAAATCCTGCCCTTTCCTGTTTAATCGGGTTTGTATCGATGGATCGTGCGAAACAGCAAAACTATAGTACTATACAGTACAAGTGACACTTCACTGGGCCGTCGTGTCGTCTACTCCTCCGTTGTAAGAGTGGAGCGCTCGCTTTCATAAATCTTCTAGTCCCTTTCGCCGACATGTGGGACATCAAGCTACCGGGTCCATGTGCCATACCGGAATACAGTGCAGAGCAGCCAGGGTGAAGCACCCCAGTCATGGCGCCGGCGTAGTAATGAGCAATGAGGCGTCAAATCACAAAGCTGTACCTTTCCCGCAGTTAAGTTGGAGGGATGAAGCAACCATCATTTCACTCGTTGCTGAATCCGCTTCTCCCTCATCTTCTTCAACTTAACCATGTGTTGCTTCTGCCGTTGTTCTGCCTCATGTGGGATGCGGATCGGCTTGGTAAAGCACTGACATGTGGGACCGCATGTTAGCAAACCGCCAGGACAACGTCCTCCGAAAATAAGAAGCCTCATCCTAGACTTACAAAGGGCTACGTAGTTGCTACGTATACTTTCCATCTAATCTATATATGCCCCCTGATTTTCAGGTGGGGTGGACCTAATCCTCTCCTTTAATCCAATCAAATAGTCCCACATCACATCAGTTCGTAACTTTACGTAAACCATTACGTGGATGTAGCATTGCTCAAATAAGAAACCTCCCCCGCCATCCGCGCGGCAAAATCACCTCCTTTTTACTAATCTCAATTCTATAATTTTTTAGATTAATATAATTGAGATTTGTGTAGATAACACACAGGAGCAAAACCAAGTGGTACGGTTAAGGGCATCCACAATGTGTAACAAAATGTGAAAATAGCTTTTGGCATCGTGGGAACCATTGTGGACGGTGTTGCCAAAGCCAAAAAGATGGAACCGAAGCTCCCTGATTGATTAATTGAAGGAATAGAAAAATGCAACGTTTCTCCTCTTTCTCCCATGCTTGGACGCATGTAGTATAGTATAGAGCACAGAGTCTACTCCCCTATCCCTTCTATCACAAATCACAAAGCAGTGAGGCATCAAATCACAAAAGCACGGACGAAGCAACCATCATTTCACTCTTTGCTGACTCCGCTTCTCCATCGTCTTCTTCAAGAAGCCATCTCACTGCATTAGTTATAGTAGTACTAGTAAAGGACTTCCTGGATGCAAATAAGGAAGTTGTCTCGGCTTGCAGGCGGCACTTGCGAATGACTTACCGTGGTCTCCCTCAATGGTGTTCTCCGTCGAACGCACTTTGCCAAACCACCAAAAAAAATATCATCGACGTCACCGCAATGGGGAAGGAAGTCAAATATAGTTACTACCTCCATTTTATTGTACACAAGGCTAGTATATCAAAATTACAATTTGCAAAGGGCCACTAATACTAATCGAGGCAAAATTGATGGGGTTAGCAACCAAGGACATTAATATCCCCTGCATGCATGCGGAAGTGAGAAGGTTGGTTTGCATGGCGCTGCATTAATCAAGCGATGAGGAGTGAGATGGTTAGCTCTTTGGTCTTTGGAGAGAAAAATACGCATTAATTGACACGTGAAACGAGGATTTGTATCGATTAAATCCCGCGAAGGAAAACCCAGCCTTTCTTTTTTAACACTAGTACTCCTAATAGTACGTACGTACTTATCCTGTTTGGGTCTAGGCCTTGCATTGCTAAACTTCGCCACACATTTTTTCCAAGCTTGCCTAAAGTTTTCAAAATGAGATGGAGGTACACTTGCGCACGGCTATCGCAGTCGCACCGCACCCTCACACGGTCGCTCCTGCATGCCGCGGTCGCACTGCACCCTCACACGGCCGCTCATGCACGCCGCAAACCCAACCAAGGGAACGCACCCTCACTGACACGTGTTGTCGCATGTGAACACACCAAACTCAGCCATCCTATCGCTGACACATAATTTTTGTTCATAGAGTATGTTTATCCAACCGCATGTTGGGGAGTATCCGTACGGCCCGTGCGGTGGTCTGTTGGGGAAGAAGAAGAGGTGAGGAAGAAGGAAAGAAGGGTTAGGAGACGTAGGATATTCATCCAACTGCCTGAAATGGTAGACTGACCCAAGTCAGGCGACTTGCATAACAAATATATGTTTTTACACAGCAAAAGATCCATAAAAACAACAACATAAAGAAAAACTATCACTGCTTGCGGAAAGAGACGACCTCGGCGTCTTTGGCTGCCGGCGCGAACCAGCCGTCGCTGCCGACATGCGTCTCCGCACCGTGGTTTTCCTTGGCCTCTAGCTACTCGTTCAAGCGGAGCGTGCAGGTGCTCTGCACGGGCGAGAGCACAGCCCGGTTCAAGTCGAGGACATCCGGTTCCGCCTGCAGGAGGGCCTCGATGGCAGTGGCATCCGCGCGCTCCGCGTCGAGTCGAGCCTCCGCCGCCCGGTTCAAGTCGAGGACGTCCGGTTCCGCCTGCAGGAGGGCCTCGATGGCAGCGGCATCCGCGCGCTCCGCGTCGAGTCGAACCTCCGCCACCCGGTTCAACTCCAGGACGTCCGGTTCCGCCTGCAGGAGGGCGTCGATGAGAGCGGCATCCGCGCGCTCTGCGTCGAGTCGAGCCTCTGCCGCCCGGTTCAAGTCTAGGACATCCGGTTCCGCCTGCAGGAGGGCCTCAATGGCAGCGGCATCCGCGCGCTCGGCCTCAAGTTGAGCCTCCGTCGCCCGGTTCACATCCACGACATCCGGTTCCGCCTGCAGGAGAGCCTCGATGGCAGCAGCATTCCCGCGCTCCGCATCAAGTTGAGCCTCTGCCTCCCGGTCCTCCTATAGTATCGCCATGTTGAACCGTTGGTCTGCCTGCACCATGGGGGACTCGGATGCCGGCACGAAGTCGACGTCCATCATCTCATACCCATCGGGGGCCTTCTGTGCCGCGACCTCCGCCACGAACATTGGATCGGCTTCCTCCTCCTCATAGATTGGCTCCAGAGAACTCGGGGATTGGCCCGCCGCAAAGCGAGCTTGGGAACGGAGGTCTGTGGCGCCGACCGCCGCCGCGATTTCTGCGCGGTGCTCCGGCATCAGCATCTTGTAGTATGTGATCTTGTGGCGCACCATGGCTTTCCGGTGAACTAGGGGACGCTTGATGCAGGCTAGGGGATCGGAAGGTGGGGGAATGGGCTGGAGATTTGGTGTGGTTTTAGGGCAGTGGCTGCCGTAGGCCGAGCAGCGAAGGTTCTGGTGTGAATAGTGGTTCCGGTGACGACCGGTCAATCGGTTTTGACTGTACATCGCTCTTGTCGCGTTCGCATTGCATCCCGGCACGCTGGACTCTCCACGTTGCTGATCGAATGGAACGCACTTCGTCTTGCATTTTCGCTTGCTTGTGGGGCCGCAGTTGAGAGAAAACCGACGTCCCTCCCCCTCCCCCGCCCGCGTCATTTATTATACCACCACTCCCTCCGTTTTATGCGGAGTAAATAAAAACAGAGGGGGTATACTACGGATGAGGATCCCCTGACATGGCCGAACCCATTGAGTAACTGACATGCGGGGCCTAGCAAGCATGGGGTCCGCCAGTAAGTGACCGAAAGGGAGGGTAAGGCAGGGATACCTATGTCGGAGGATCCACTTCCACTATACCTTTGACCAAATGTTAGAGTAATAATATATGACATGCAACTTACACAAATGTTAGAGTAATAATATATGACATGCAACTTACACAAAGCATACAGGGTCTAATGCATTTTTCGAGGCTAACTTTGACCAAATGTTAGACTAATAATATATGACATGCAACTTACACAAAGCATACGGTCAAATTTGTATGTGAAAGGAGTTTCCAATGATATAATTTTCACATTATACATCTCATGTACTATTAATCTTGTCAATAGTCAAATTGGAAACCATCTCGAGTACAAATCTAGGAGTACGTACGAATCTAACAATATTGATTGGGCGTTGTTGAATGTTGATACCTTTTTGATCAAAGTAGATATACTTTGACTACACATAAAACTTATATGTAAACTATAAAGGATAGGAGGGAGTATATTGTACGTTCAAAAATGAAACGAACATTGAATACCCTTTATATATGATTTGCGGATGCTATGATCACCGGTTCAAAATTTTGAATCTGCCTTAGGTATCACGTGCCCCCACTCATTCCCTCTCGATTTCATCTCGGGGTCCGGAGATCTATTGAAAGAGGACTAGGGTGGGTACATGCGAATGATACTCGGCGGAATGTTCAAATGAGGCATGCGGAAGGATGGACTCGACTGGAGGGCGACATGATCGATGGAGAAGAGGGTTGGAGAGGAATGAGAAATAAGCAAACGCCACATGATTATACTTGAACGGCTCAAATAAACAATAAGTTGTCTCGCTTGGCCTACATAGTGAAAGGTCTAATGCGCAACGCGGAGCACTGACGCTTGAATATGGCCGGGGAAATAGGGAAACAGACATGTGGGGTACACCCGTCGAGACAATGTAGCGCAGACTAGTCCAATGGAGAAGCTGGCCCACGACCTCGTCGCCACCGACAACCGTTCATGTGGGTCGTTGGGGCCAACAACGGGGCGCAGCTCCATCACCGCCTCTGGACACGGCGGCCGCGGTGAGCGACACACTCATATCGTTGCTAGACACGGTCGGTTTCAGTTTGCCCAGGTTGGCGTTAGTGTTGTGGCACGACCAACGGTATGTTTGGTTTGTGCCCAAGGTTGCCCCATCAAAGCATTGGGTAGCCAAAATTTTGGTTGAGGTATTGGTTGCCCATGATTTGGCCGACATTGGCAAGAAAAATGAACTTGAGTTGGCTAGAGTTCATTGGCATGCCAAAGAAATGGCAACCATCCAAACAAAGACCAATCTTTGGGTCATGACCAAAATTTTGTTTGAGGTATTGGTTGCCCATGATTTGGCCGACATTGGCAAGAAAAATGAACTAGAGTTGGCTAGAGTTCATTGGCATGCCAAAAAATGGCAACCATCCAAACAAAGACCAATCTTTTGGTCATGACCAAAATTTTGGTAAGGTTCACTTTGGCCACAATCCAAACACACCCCAACACCCGGCTCGTCGAGGATGCACGGGGCACCGTGACACGTCCGCGGAGTGGTGTAGCGCGGCCAACTGCATCCTCTGGACCTGAGACCATGCTGGGTCGTCTTGCTTTTCCAATGACATGCGGGGATCGCATGTGAGCAAAGGGCATCTCCAACATTGCCACGACCGCAGCTAACTACCCTGGCACACCAAAACCCTCGTCCCTCGCGCCGTCGCGTGGTGCGTTCCCAGCCGGCGCCAGCTGCCCGCACTTATGCCGTCCATTCGTATGTCGTCATTAAGAGGCTTGGTGCCCATGGAACCAACTCCGGCGACTTAATGACGCACCCGGACGCTTGGCCTCACCGGATTGCGCTACTTAAAGCGGCAACGCCCAGCTAACCTCCACACCATAGCGCATTGTCCACCTACCTGGAACCACATCCGCCATGACCACAAGCGCGAACGCTCTGCAGGAGAGCTTGTCTTTGGGGATGGAGCTCGAGGTCGCCGCCCTCGCTCAAGTCGCCGCACAAGCGGTGGCCACACTGGCGGCCGACGATAGGAGCACCGTCAGCCATGCGACCTACTTGCCGCCGTCCAACGTCCGGCACCGCCGAGGTCGGGGACTCCTCTGAGGATGAGTAGGGCATGGGAGGCGGCAGGGCATGGTGTGCCAACTGGCCGGTCCGTCTCCCGTGTTCTACTTTTCCTCGCCGGAGACCGCCCTTCACTTCACGGGTCTTGAACCCCGCCCCGTACATGGAGATCACAGATGGAGGACGTCGGTCGCCGCCGTAGAATAGGTTTAGGGTCGGGTTTCTTTTATTTTTTTGTCCTATAAAAGTTCGAAATGTAATAAAAATATGTCGTGTTTGCATTAATCTCGGCCGGTGTATATGAACTTTCACAATAATATACATATTGTAGGAGTACTAGCAAGATGCCCGTGCGTTGCATAGAAGATCAAGATCTTGTGGGAGAAAAGGATGAACGAGGGAAAGCCTTATCTGCAAATGTGGAGAGGAGTGTGGGTAAATTGTCATATTTTCCTTCCTATCCGTTAGATATAGATCGGACAGCCTATATTGCAGGATCGGACACATCTTTCTACATCTACGGGAACCTACAAAAGGGTTAACGTAAATTGCCTCTCTCTCTCCTCCCCTGATTTTCATGGTGGTGGGCCCCTCCCTCCCCCAATCTACAATCAACAGCTCACACGTTTCACATTACGTTAATTATGTAACTGGGATTGCGTAGGTGTAGCATTACTCGTCCTAAAAAACCCAACTAAGCCAACCTCCCAGCATATCGAACGGGAAAAGACCCGGCCGCCGTTTTAGTCAGGATTACCGGATTACTAGTAGTAGTATCAATGGATCGTGTGAAGCAACAATTTTTTTTGAGGGGGCGAAGCACCTAGTTTAAAAGGAAAAAATGCGGTACACTCATAGCACTCCTCTCGCGGTCGCATTGCACCCCACACACGTTCGGTCCTGCACACGGTTCACGCAAATGGAACGCGCTTCGGCTTGCCTCTTCACTGACACGTGGGACTGCACTCAGAGAAATCGACCATGCGCCAAACTCCCCCCGCCCACCGCGCGGAAATCCTCC
>NC_041392.1:325227724-325231894 GCF_002162155.2 Triticum dicoccoides | reverse complement strand
CCCCCCTGTCCCCATCCACTCCATTCGCTCCGCCAAAGTCGCCCTCCCCGCCGCGCCGATACGTCGGCGCCATGGTTCGGCGATCCTCTCGCTCCCACAGTACGCTCTCGTAGACTGCCGTCCTCTAGCCGCGCCGCCACCTCTGGCTACGTTCTTGTGGAGGCGCACGGCGGTCAGCGCCGCCACCGCTGGTGATGTTCGTGTGGAGACGCACAGCGGTCAGCTTCTCCCACGGTACGCGCATTCTAGACTGAGGCCCCGTTCATGTCGGTGTAGCGCTGAATGTTAGCTGATAGACGCTGTTAATCTCACTATTTGCCAAACTAGTTTACAGTCAATATGCTCTGCTTAAGAAGCTTCCTTGCCCTGTTCTGCACTCAATCTACTTAGCTGAGATGGCATGCCAAGGCCGATTAGTTGCTAAAATATCCTGCCATATATTTATTGTGACGTTGATTGCCATGGTCTAGTAGCCAATCTGTTAGCTGAAATAGCTCTACACCGTTTTATACTCGATCTTTGTTGCTGCGATGGCTGTGTGCTCGGCCTCATTGACTGCTGAAACAGCCTGCCATAATTTGGCACTCAAATCTGTTTGCTGAATTAGCTTTACATATATTTCGTTACTTAGATTTGCTTGTCCAAATATCTTGCCATAGCTTTAGACATCGACCTAGGTATTTTTTTCTAGACTTCATAAAAAAGCATATATGTTTTTCCTGTAATATCTAGTAGAAGAACTAATTTGTATGTCTAACAGATGGACAGGACTTGGATAACTTCTGCTCGAAGATTCTCCGCTGCATATGTCGAGGGGGTTGAAAACTTCATGAACTTTATCAGAGCTGAGTATGGTGGTCCGAAATCAGATGTGCTCTGCCCGTGTAGCAGTTGTATGAATTCAGTTACAAGACCCCAGTCAACTGTGCAAAATCATCTACACTTGTATGGGATGTCGATCACATATACTAGGTGGGTTCATCATGGTGAAGCTGTGAACGTCAATGTTATTGACTACGTGGAAGCAGCAGATCACCATCTTGATCTGCCTGATGCTCAGGTGGAAGAGGAGGAGGAGGTGGTGGTGGCGGAGCTAGTGAATTTGACCAACATTGGAACAATGCTACGAAATGCTCGTGCATTCCGTGAACTTTCACCTGCAGAAGAAAAATGGTGGGCCCGCATGTTGGAACAATGCAACATTGTCGTCACCCCAAGAAATAAGTTGTTGACCAACAAATCATTCGATGCGATGTTGGCTGCTTTCCGCGAATCTTTCCCAGATGCGTCTGAGCTGCCACACACCTACAGTAAAATGAAGAATTTCCGTCGTGCAGTTGGAATTGGATATGATATGATCCATGTTTGTAAGAATAATTGTGTTCTGTTCCGGAAGGATTATGCCAACTTAAGTGAATGCCCGAAATGCAAATCATCAAGATGGAAAGATGGCGATGCTGTGAAGAGGATTCCTCATAATGTTCTGAGACATTTTCCAATTACACCAAGATTGCAGAGGTTGTTTCATGATGCTGAAACAAGAGAGGATGTACGGTGGCATTCTAGGAACCAGGAGTATAGAGATCAGAATGTAATGAGCCATCCATCTCATGGTAGTGAGTGGAAAAGCTTCAATGATAAACACAAAGAGTTTGCTGCTGACCCGAGAAACATTAGACTTGGCTTAGCTTTAGATGGATTTAACCCATCTAGCCACCAGAGCGCCACATATAGCATGTAGCCAGTGCTTGTTATCCCTTACAACATGCCTCCAAATGTCTGCACCAAAGAATCAAACTACACGATGGCCTTGCTCATCCCAGGTCCAAAAAGTCCTGGAAAGGATTTTGATTTGTTCATGGAGCCTCTTGTGGAGGAACTTCAACAGCTATGGAAGGGTGTTCTCACTCGAGACCTATATAGCAGCCCACCAGCTGATTTCTTTCTGCGTGTTGTTATAGTTTGGTGCATCCATGATTATCCGGCTTTGGGCACTATGTCAGGGCGAACGACACATGGTTACAATGCATGTGTTCGCTGTGACAGGAATCTGTTGTCATACGCAATACTTAGCAAGCTCTGTTGCATTGGACACTGTCGTTTCCTTGCCAAGGACAAGCCGCATCCTAGAAAATACCAAAGACATGTGTTCAATGCAAAGCATGAAAACCTTGTGTAGCGACCAGACCTCAAACGGTCCAATCACTGTGCTCAGGTGTCATCCATGGATCAGTAATGCTGACACCACACAGTACTTGAAGGATTTATAACAGAGTAGCAATCACACACTTATTACATCGACTGTCTCAAAAGAGAACTTATTACAATAAATATGGCTTAAGGCCATCTAATAACGATAACAGCGGAAGGCTTGGAAGATAAGTGAGTCCATCAACTCCAACAGCATCACTGAGTATAGAACCACAACCTAAAAGGCACTCGTCATCTGAAAAGTCTGCAACATGAACGTTGCAGCCCGAAACGGGTCAGCACATGGAATATGCTAGCAATGTAACACATAGAGAATGATGGAAGAATAAAACTATACTAGATGCATATTTGGCTGGTAGAAAGCTCTATGGTTACAGTTTTGCGTAAAGCCAATTTTTCCCTACTGCAAAGGCATAAATTTTATTTAACTATCATGGTAGTTGTTAAACATTGAGAATGGTTGACAGCATTCTCAATCCCAATTAAGCATCATCATTAAAAACCCAACAAAATTAATAGAGTAACATGATGAGATTCACATGATAATCCAAGTACTAGATACTCAAGATGTCCATAACCGGGGACACGGCTAACCATGATTAGTTTATACACTCTGCAGAGGTTTGCGCACTTTTCCCCATAAGACTCGATCTCCTCCGTTGGGATTCTCGCACTACATGATGTTTGAGAAACGGATGACCGAGACATAGTCTTTCAGAAGCGCTAGCACCTTACGAACGGGTAGACCGTACCAACCTACATCCCCTACATCTGCTAGTCTACCACTATAAGAGTTCACACGACTTAGTCAGCTATGCTAGAGCCCATAGTAGCTTGTGGCTGCACACGGAAGTTTCTAGCATGAATAATCTCATGATCCCTTTGAGCCTGGGTGGCGGTCCAAAGAAAAACAGGCAATCGCTAGAATAAGCGGGTGCCTCAATCCACCCAGATGTGTATTTAAGTTGCCACCTTAGATAAACCATTAATTTAACATTCTCACATCTGTCATGAATTTCACTCACCCAATCCACGTCTACTAGCATAGCATGGCATAAGAAGCAAAATTAGAAGTAACTCCCAAAGGTTTGATAATAAACAGGTAATAGGTACTACCTTATCTACTTCCCAGACCCACAATTTAATTAGATCCTAATCATGCAATGGTGTGAGGATTGATCTAATGCAATAGAAACTGGGTAGTAGGATGGTACGATCAAAGTGTTACTTGCCTTGCTGATGATCCGCAAAACCTAGCGATTCGAAGTAGCAAGCGGCGCACTCCGGGTACTCTATCGCAAACAAACAAGCATACAATAAGTACTCAACTAATTCATAGGTAAAACTCAAATAAAAGATCTAACCAGATAGTTCAACTTAAGAACTCCGATTGGCAAAAAGAACCAAATCGAACGAAGCAACGAAAGACAAACGGCAAAAGAAAAAAGGCTTCATTTACTATTCTGGATCTAGGGCAATTTTTACAGAGGCAAAAACTTGTTTGAGTTGGTTAAACGGATAGAGGGTTTCAAGAAAAAACTTTAGGTGCTTGAATCGCCTGATTCCGACAAACGTGCGAAAAGTTAAACTAAAACGAACATCGGATCAGAAATCGCGATCAGAAAAATCGTGGATTTAATCCGAGAAAAAGAAAAACAACGAACGGGTTAACGAATAGACGTTCGTTAACTGGAACTAAACGATGAACGCGTTCGTTAAAACGAATGGACGAGCGAACGCTCGCTAAATAAATAAACAGGAGAAAACCGATCTATTAAAAAAACAAAAACTAGGGTTTTCTAAAAAACCGAAATGGCTTTTCTCAGAAAACCGGGGCGGCGGCTACCTTGGCTCGGGGCTCCGGCGAGGCTCCGGCGGGGCTCCAGCGGGTGGTGCGGGGCGGCGGTGCGGCGGCTGCGGTGCGGCGGCAGGGGCGGCAGGCGGCGCGGGGCAGCGGCT
>NC_041392.1:325219241-325227435 GCF_002162155.2 Triticum dicoccoides | reverse complement strand
GACAGGTGGCGTGGGCGACGTGCAGCAGCGACGCTGGCGGCGTGAGGAGGCGGCGGCGGGTGTGGGGCTGGAGGGGGGTCCGACGGGGTTATAAAGGGGGGAAGGCGGCGACTTGGGGAAGGGGGCGGCCTCGGGAGGCGGGTCCTCCCCGGACTCGGCGGTGGCGGCGGTCGGAACTCCTGTCCCGACCCGGGCAGGAGGCGGTGGCGGCTGGCTGGGCCGGCCTGCTCGGCTGGGCCCTTGGCCCAGTCTGGTGCGGGGTCTCTTTTAAAAAAAAACAATAACGTTGCAACTAAAAAAATTCTAGAAAAATAAATAAAATTCTAAAAATGCCAAAACAAATTTTCACCGTCTAAATAAAATATTTAGAACATGATGAACATTTTCTTGGCCCTAAATGCAATTTTTTGAAAATGTGCAATTTTTCCTAAATTCAAATAAAATAGCAAATAAAACCAAAATAAAATCTTATTTGATTTTTTTATTAAATCCCCAATATTTCTTTATTTTGGGAAAGTCATTTTATTCCCTCTCTCATAATTTTTAAAATAGAAATAATTGAAGATAAAATAAATAAAATCAAATGATCCTATTTTCAAAATTTGAGACAACTCAAATATGAATATAACGAAATCCCCAACTCTCTCCGAGGGTCCTTGAGTTGCGTGAAATTTCTAGGATCAACAAAAGTGCAATAAATATGATATGCAATGATGATCTATTGTATAACATTCCAAATTGAAAATTTGGGATGTTACGAACCTACCCCCCTTAAGATGAATCTCACCCTCGAGATTCGGGTTGGCTAGAAAATAGGTGAGGATGGTCCTTCAACAGATCTTCCTCCCGTTCCCAGGTGGCTTCATCCTCCGTGTGGTCGCTCCACTGAACTTTGCAAAACTTGATAACCTTGCTGCCGGTGACTCGGCTGGCATACTCAAGAATCTTGACGGGTCTCTCCTCATAGGTCAAATCACTGTCCAATTGAATCGCTTCCAGCGGCAGTGTATCTCTTCGCGGTATATCAGCCATCTCTGTGTGGCACTTCTTTAACTGGGAAACGTGGAACACATCGTGAACTCCTGACAATCCTTCGGGCAATTCTAATTTGTAGGCTACTTCTCCCATACGCTCCACAACTTTGTATGGTCCTACAAAACATGGCGCTAACTTTCCCTTAACTCCAAAGCGCTTAACTCCTCGAAGTGGAGATACTCGAAGATAAACTCGGTCTTCGACTTCGTAAACTGTCTCCTTGCATTTTGAATCTGCGTAGCTCTTTTGTCTGGACTGGGCTACCTTGAGCCTATCGCGAATCAATTTTACTTTCTGTTCAGACTCCTTAATCAGATCCGGTCCAAACAACTGGTGGTCTCCAACTTCATCCCACGACAATGGGGTCCTGCACCTCCTTCCGTACAAGGCTTCGAAAGGGGCCATCTTCAAACTAGATTGATAACCGTTGTTGTAAGAGAACTTTGCATATGGCAAATTGTCGTCCCAACTAGATCCATAATCTAGTGCACAAGCTCTCAGCATATCCTCCCAAAATATGATTGACTCTCTCAGTCTGTCCATCTGTCTGCGGATGGAAAGCTGTACTGAACTCTAGCCTGGTACCCAAAGTTTCGTGCAACTGATTCTAGAACCTTGAGGTAAACTGGGTTCCTCTATCAGATACAATGCTCCTTGGAACTCCATGCAGACATACGATTCTGGTCATGTATATCTTTGCCAACTTGCATTAGTATAGGTACTCTTCACTGGGATGAAATGAGCTACCTTTGTCAAATGATCGACTACAACCCATATCGAGTCATAGCCTGAACGAGTTCTGGGCAATCCTGTGATAAAATCCATGCCTAACTTATCCTACTTCCATTCAG
Organism: Triticum dicoccoides; assembly: GCF_002162155.2. Classification (NCBI taxonomy): domain Eukaryota; kingdom Viridiplantae; phylum Streptophyta; class Magnoliopsida; order Poales; family Poaceae; genus Triticum; species Triticum dicoccoides. Next base: position 325,225,549 of record NC_041392.1, on the reverse strand, counting down.
GTATCGGCAATGGCTATAGCAATCCTGCTAGCTGTTGATGCTCTGCCTTTACTCTTTGATATACATCACAAACGGCTACATACTCCGCAAAATCCTTCTTCATTCCGGTCCACCAGAAAATATCCTTCAAATCCAAATACATCTTAGTATTTCCTGGGTGAATAGAATATGGTGAATCATGGGCCTCTTGCAGAATCAATTTCCTGATCTCTGGGTCATTAGGCACATAAATACGGTCTTCAAACCATGAGGTATCGTGCTCATCCTCACGAAATCCTTTAACTTTTCCTTTGCTCATTTTCTCCTTAATAGAAGCAATCTCCTTGTCAGTCCTTTGAGCTTCTCTGATCTTATCCATCAACGTAGACTGAATCTCCAATGCTGCTACATAGGCTCTCAGAACTATCTCCAAACATAGCTCACAAAGATTCTCGGCTAACTCCTTTGGTAAATCTCTCGTCATTAAGGTGTTGACATGACTTTTACGGCTCAATGCATCAGCTGCTATGTTAGCCTTTCCAGGGTGATAATGCAATCTCATATCATAATCCTTGATGAGTTCCAACCATCTCCTTTGTCTGAGATTCAACTCCTTCTGCGTGAAAATGTACTTCAAACTCTTGTGATCCATGTACACCTCACAATGGTTTCCAATGAGAAAATGTCTCCAAGTCTTCAATGCATGCACTACGGCTGCTAACTCCAAATCATGCGTAGCATAATTCAACTCATGAGGCTTAAGCTGTCGTGAGGCATAGTAAACAACTCTTCCTTCTTGCATAAGCACTGCTCCAAGTCCTCGACGTGAAGCATCGCAATACACCTCATAATCCTTGGTCTGATCTGGAAAAATCAACACTGGTGATGTAACCAAACGTTTCTTCAACTCCTGAAAACTAGCCTCACATTCCTCAGTCCATATGAACTTGGTATCCTTCTTCAACAACTCCGTCATAGGTTTCACAATCTTTGAGAAATTTTCAATGAATCTCCGGTAGTATCCTGCAAGTCCAAGAAAACTCCGGATCTCTCCAACTGTTATTGGCGCTTCCCAATTTGTCACAGTGTCAACCTTGGTGTGATCCACTGCTATACCTTCTCCGGATATGACGTGTCCGAGAAATCCAACTTCCTTCAACCAAAACTCACATTTGCTAAACTTGGCATATAACTGATGTTCTCTGAGCTTACCAAGTACCAAACGCAAATGCTCCTTATGCTCCTCTTCATTCTTTGAGTAAACCAGGATATCATCAATGAACACTATGGCGAACTTATCCAAAAACTCCATAAACACTTTGTTCATCATGTTCATAAAATATGCGGGTGCGTTAGTCAGGCCAAATGACATAACGGTATACTCGTACAGCCCATACCTGGTGGTAAAAGCCGTTTTAGGTATATCCTGTTCTCGAATTTTCAACTGATGGTATCCTGACCGCAGATCGATCTTGGAAAATACCTTAGCTCCTTGCAATCGATCAAACAGATCATTGATCATCGGTAGTGGGTACTTGTTCTTGATGGTTACTTCATTCAATCCTCGATAATAAACGACCATCTTTAACGATCCATCATTCTTCTCTACTAGAAGTACTGGCGATCCCCAAGGTGAAGAACTTGGGCGAATATATCCTTTATCCAGTAACTCCTTAATTTGCTTCTTAATCTCTTCCAAATCCTTTGCGGGCATCCTATAAGGTCTCTTAGATATTGGCCCTGTGCCTGGAAAAAGCTCAATCAAAAACTCAATATCTCTATTTGGTGGCATGCCTGGCAACTCTTCTGGAAAAACATCGGGGAACTCCTTCACTACTGGTACTTCCTCCTGCACAACTCCTGTTAGGCAATTTACTTGAGTCCTTTTCGGCACATGCCGGGATACATACTTGATCCTTCTCCCTTCTGGGGTGGTAAGCAAAATTGACTTACTGGCACATTCAATGTTCCCTTCATACTTTGATAACCAATCCATGCCTAATATCACATCCAATCCTTGGGATTCCAATACTATTAGGTCCGAGGGAAATACATAGTTACCAATCCTTAATGGTAACCGATCACACCATAGACTAGCCATATACTCTGCTCCAGGCAAGGTTACTAACATGGGTGACCTAAGGGCTTGGGTTGGCAGTTTATACTTATCCACGAATCCCCTTGATATGTATGAATGCGATGCACCAGTATCAAAAAGAACGAGTGCAGTAAATGACTTAACCAAAAACTTACCTATTACTACATCGGGCTGGGCTTCAACCTCCTCCACATTTACGTGGTTCACCTGTCCCCTGTTGAAAGGGTTCGACTTCTTCCCAAAGCTTCCATTGCCATTTCCATTTTGGGCTTCAGGACATTCATTAGCGTAATGTCCGGTCTTCTGGCACTTAAAGCAAGTGACTTGGCTCAGGTCTCTCTTGGCTGGGGTTGATGGGTTTGTACGGTTCTGGCCGTTGCTTCGTCCATTCCCATTACCATTCTTGGGGTCATTATGATTGTGCGAGCTACCTCCTCCATGGGTATGCTGAAAATGTCCTCCCGGTCTAGGGGTAAAACGTGGCTTCTGCTGAGCTCTTGAATTGTACTTCCCTTGTCCATACTTCCGCTTGCGGTTTTCAATTTGTTGCTGCTTCCCTTCAATCATGAGAGCACGATCTACCAACTCCTGGTAGTTGTTGAAGGTTGCTACCATCAACTGCATGCTCAACTCATCATTCAGTCCTTCCAGAAACTTCTCATGCTTAGCTGCATCCGTAGCAATGTCATCTGGGGCATAACATGCTAGCTTACTAAAGTCCTCCAGATACTGTCCAACTGTCCTTCCTCCTTGGCGCAAGTTGTGAAACTCTCGCTTCTTCATGGCCATAGCTCCAGCTGAAACATGGGCACTATGGAAAGCCTGCTGGAACTGGTCCCATGTGACAGTGTCGATGGGGAAGGTGGCTGTGAAATTCTCCCACCATGATGTTGCGGGTCCTTCAAGCTGATGTGCGGCAAACTTCACCTTTTCCGCATCTGTGCATCCTGCCGTGGTCAACTCCCTTGCTGTCTTGCGGAGCCAATTATCTGAAAGTATCAGCTTAGTGCTACTGAAAAACACCGGCGGATTCAGCCTAAGAAAACGGGCTAAGTGATCAACAGGTGGTGGTGGTGGTGGGTTGTTGTTGTTGTTCCCCTGATTCTGATTCTGGACTAGCAACTGCATCAATGTGTTCTACTGCTGGATCAACCGAGTGAGCTCCGGTGGGAAAGTAAATCCGGGGTCACGTCTCGGAGGCATCTAAGGGTTTAGAAAAGATGAGATTTAAGAATAGAGAGGGGTCTAGAGAGAAAACACTACCCATATGCACATGAGGCAAAAGCAAACTATTCAATTCATTCAATCAAACAAGGGCATACAATCGATCTAACTATCGCAAAAGTGCTCAGACTACTATATTTACATGGTGGACTACTACTACTGTTGGGGTGGTCTACTAGAAATATTCTTCGGTTGCAGACTCCATGATATATGCTCCAGCTTCATCAACATAGTCATCATCGCTATGATCCTAGATCCGAGTCGGTGTCGTAGATGATGATGTAGTCTTCCGGGCGAATCTCCTTGGGTTCTTCGTCTTCCTCTACTGGTGTAGGGTCTCCCAGAAATATTCCAATCTTCTTGATCAGATCGTCATTCTGCTCCACTAATACTTCGATTTCCTCTTCATAATCTTCACGTGTAGCCTTGAGTTCTTCCTCCAGTTCCTTGATTCTTGTCTTTGCCTTCTTCAGTTCTATCATGTCGGTGCACATCTGGTTCTCCTAACATCGAATGTGCTGGTTTAACTCCTCGATAAAAGCTGCAATTGATCTATCCTTCCTGGTGCTGATCATCTCCCAGTGCTCATCTCAGCGCCCACAAATCTGGTAGATAGTATCCTTGAGATCATTGCGGTAAACTTCTCCAATGCGTCCCATGGCGATGTGAGCTGCCATGCTCTTTCCTAGACTCCATGTTGGTGCGTCAAAAGAAAACTCTATGGGTTCAATGACTGGCATGAACGTCCTTCTTGGAACTTGAACTTGAATCATCCAGCGCTCTTCTTTCGGTAATGTGGCGTTGTAGGTTCCGGTGAAGCTTGGTACTCCTATGTTCAGGTATCTAGTGACTTCCTTCAAGTCACGTCCAAAGGGTGTATCTTCATCTGGTTGCATGAACTTGTTCCTTGCATCCGCCATCCTAAAAGAGTAGAAAAGATGAGAGGTCAGAATGAGAAGAGTGAGTAGTGATCTAGGTCTTTAACTTAGTGCTCGTGTCCTATAGTCAGCATGTGCTCTGATACCATCTTGTAGCGACCAGACCTCAAACGGTCCAATCTCTGTGCTCAGGTGTCATCCCTGGATCAGTAATGCTGACACCACATAGTACTTGAAGGATTTATAACAAAGTAGCAAACACACACTTATTACATCGAGTGTCTCAAAAGAGAACTTATTACAATAAATATGGCTTAAGGCCATCTAATAACGATAATAGTGGAAGGCTTGGAAGATAAGTGAGTCCATCAACTCCAACAGCATCACTGAGTATAGAACCACGACCTAAAAGGCATCTTACTCGTCATCTGAAAAGTCTGCAACATGAACGTTGCAGCTCGAAACGGGTCAGCACATGGAATATGCTGGCAATGTAACACATAGAGAATGATGGAAGAATAAAACTATACTACATGCATATTTGGCTGGTGCAAAGCTCTATGGTTACAGTTTTGCGTAAAGCCAATTTTTCCCTACTACAAAGGCATAAATTTTATTTAACTATCATGGTAGTTGTTAAACATTGAGAATGGTTGACAGCATTCTCAATCCCAATTAAGCATCATCATTAAAAACCAAACAAAATTAAGTAGAGTAACATGATGAGATTCACATGATAATCCAAGTACTAGATACTCAAGATGTCCATAACCGGGGACACGGCTAACCATGATTAGTTTATACACTCTGCAGAGTTTTGCGCACTTTTCCCCACAAGACTCGATCTCCTCCATTGGGATTCTCGCACTACATGATGTTTGAGAAACGGATGACCGAGACATAGTCTTTCAGAAGCGCTAGCACCTTACGAACGGGTAGACCGTACCAACCTACATCCCCTACATCTGCTAGTCTACCACCGTAAGAGTTCACACGACTTAGTCAGCTATGCTAGAGCCCATAGTAGCTTGTGGCTGCACACGGAAGTTTCTAGCATGAATAATCTCATGATCCCTTTGAGCCTGGGTGGCGGTCCAAAGAAAAACAGGCAATCGCTGGAATACCCAGGTGCCTCAATCCACCCAGATGTATATTTAAGTTGCCACCTTAGATAAACCATTAATTTAACATTCTCACATCTGTCATGAATTTCACTCACCCAATCCACGTCTACTAGCATCGCATGGCATAAGAAGCAAACGTAGAAGTAACTCTCAAAGGTTTGATAATAACAGGTAATAGGTACTACCTCATCTACTTCCCAGACCCACAATTTAATTAGATCCTAATCATGCAATGGTGTGAGGATTGATCTAATGCAATAAAAACTGGGTAGTAGGATGGTATGATCAAAGTGTTACTTGCCTTGCTGATGATCCGCAAAACCTAGCGATTCGAAGTAGCAAGCGGCGCACTCCGGGTACTCTATCGCAAACAAACAAGCATACAATAAATACTCAACTAATGCACAGGTAAAACTCTAATAAAAGATCTAACTAGATAGTTCAACTTAAGAACTCCGGTTGGCAAAAAGAACCAAATCGAACGAAGCAATGAAAGAAAAACGGCAAAAGAAAAAAGGCTTCATTTACTATTCTGGATCTAGGGAAATTTTTACAGAGGTAAAAACTTGTTTGAGTTTGTTAAACGGAAAGAGGGTTTTGAGACGAAACTCTAGGCGCTTGAATCGCCTGATTCCGACAAACGAGCGAAAAGTTAAACTAAAACGAACATCGGATCAGAAATCGCGATCAGAAAAATCGCGGATTTAATCCGAGAAAAAGAAAAACGATGAACGGGTTAACGAATGAACGTTCGTTAACTGGAACTAAACGATGAACGCGTTCGTTAAAACGAACGGACGAGCGAAGCTCACTAAATAAATAAACCGGAGAAAACCGATCAATTAAAAAAACGAAAACTAGGGTTTTCTAAGAAAACCGGGGCGGCGGGTGGTGCGGGGCGGCGGCTGCTAGGTGGCGGCAGGGGCGGCAGGCGGCGCGGGGCGGCGGCTGTGGCGCGGCAGCGGCGATAGGCGGCGCGGGTGGCGTGCGGCGGCGGCGCTGGCG
>NC_041392.1:325209898-325218991 GCF_002162155.2 Triticum dicoccoides | reverse complement strand
CGCTGGCGGCGTGGGGAGGCGGCGGCGGGTGTGGGCTGCAGGGGGGTCTGGCGGGGTTATAAGGGGGGAGGTGGCCACTTGTGGAAGGGGGCGGCCTCGGGAGGCGGGTCCTCCCCAAACTCGGCGGCGGCGACGATCGGGACTCCTGTCCCGACCCGGGCGGGAGGCGGCGGCGGCGGCTGGCTGGGCCGGCCTGCTCGGCTGGGCCCTTGGCCCAGTCGGGCGCGGGGTCTTTTTTTTTAAGAAAACAATAACGCTGCAACTAAAAAAATTCTAGAAAAATAAATAAAATTCTAAAAATACCAAAACAAATTTTCACTGTCTAAATAAAATATTTAGAACAGGATGAACATTTTCTTGGCCCTAAATGCAATTTTTGAAAACGTGCAATTTTTCCTAAATTCAAATAAAATAGCAAATAAAACCAAAATAAAATCTTATTTGATTTTTATTAAAACCCCAATATTTCTTTATTTTGGGAAAGTCATTTTGTTCCCTCTCTCATAATTTTTATAGTAGAAATAATTGAAGATAAAATAAATAAAATCAAATGATCCTATTTTCAAAATTCGAGACAACTCAAATATGAAAATAACGAAATCCCCAACTCTCTCCGAGGGTCCTTGAGTGGCGTGAAATTTCTAGGATCAACAAAAATGCAATAAATATGATATGCAATGATGATCTATTGTATAACATTCCAAATTGAAATTTGGGATGTTACACCGTGATGGGCCAAAGAGGCTCACCGCCGATGAGTTGCAAGTGGAATTAGAGAAGGTCAGGCATATTACACCAGGAAACCATCCTGGTAATGGTAGCGGGAAAAGGAAGCGTGGCAGGGTAGAAGAGAGATTATTGTTTACCCGCAGGTCCACTTTGTGGGACTTGGAGTATTGGAAAGATTTGGATCTAAGGCATAATCTTGATGTGATGCACATCGAGAAAAATATATGTGACAGCATTATCGGCACACTTCTTAATATTGAAGGCAAGACAAAAGATACCTTAAAATCTAGGATTGATTTGACACACCTGGGTATCAGAAAGGATTTGCAGGTGCAAGATGAAGGTAAACCACGGGATATGGCACCAGCTGTGTATGTCTTGGACAAGGTAAAAAGAAAAGAATTCTGCAAGGTCCTGTCAGGTGTGAGATTCCCACATGGATTTGCTTCCAACCCTGAAAGGAGAGTCAGTGCAGATGGAAACAAGGTACAAGGGTTGAAAACTCATGACTGCCACGTCCTACTTCAAAGGGTTTTACCTGTTATCCTTAGAGGTTTGGGCCGCCCTAACTTATACAGAGCAGTTGCAGAGTTGGGAAAATTCTTCAGGGAACTCTGCAGTAGGAATATCAGGATAGATGCTTTGGAGCGTCTTAGAGACAAGATACCAACTATCCTATGCGACCTTGAGAAGATATATCCTCCAGCCTTCTTTGATGTGATGGTGCATTTGGCTATTCATCTACCTGATGAGGCACTACTTAGAGGTCCAGTACAGTATGGCTGGATGTACCCTATTGAAAGGCGGCTAGGCACTTTCAAGGGCTATGTTAGGAACAGAGCTAGACCCGAGGGTTCCATTGCAGAGCCCTACATTGCTACAGAAGCGTTGACATTCTGCTCAAAATACATTGAAATAGCTGATCAGCTTAGCAAAGAGGTGGGTGAAGACAATCCCGGGCTCAATGTTTTCGATTATTCTGTTCAAGTTACAGGGAAGAGTCGACAAGAGGACAAACCTAAAGATTTGGACAAAATGGTTTGGTATGTGTTGAATAACTGTCCTGAGATACTACCTTATATCAAGTAAGTGCAGTACTGCAGCTTATACATCGTAATCTACTAAACTTGGAGCACATTCTTATATATTTAGATATTTGACGTGTTCACTATGTTGTGCAGCATCTACAAAGAGGAGTTACTGCCGCAAAATCCAAGAAACATTGACAAATCGGTTATGGTAGGATTTGCGAAATGGTTCAAGAACCATGTAAGCTTTTGAAGTGCATTGTCAGTTTTTTAATATATTGAGTACATAAGATGATCAGCTTGTCTATTTTCTAACCATAGGTTAAGAAGATGCGGGAGGATGGGCAGGCAGTTGATGATGCCCTTTACTCACTACCAATGGGTCCTGGTACTCGGGTAAGACATTATGAATCTTACGTTGTTGGAGATGTGCGCTACAACACCCTTGCACGAGACGAAGGCAGGAAGACACGAAACAGTGCCATCATGAGCACGGATACGTATGACAAAGAGACAACTGAAATGTATGCTAACATAATAGACATTATTCAGTTGCAGTATATCTACAGTTTCGAGGATCATCGGTGTGTGGTTCTGTTGTGATGTCGTTGGTATAACCTGTTTTCCAGGATTGCAAAACCCAGAGCTGATGATTATTTCAAATCCATCAATGTCAAGGCGGCGTACCAGACCAACGAGCCTTTTATTTTGGCAAATCAAGCAACACAGATATTTTTCTTGGAAGACACATTTGCACGTAGCGATGACTGGATAGTATTGCAAAGGTTTGAGCAGAGGAATTCGTTTAATGAAGTTGCACAACAAGATGATGCTTACACTGCTCCTGATGTACAAGATAACACAGATGTTCCTAATATCTTTGAGAACCATCACGTCAATGACGCCGGCGAAAAGATTGCCTGTCGTGCTGTGGACATACAAGAGTTTATCAAGAAGAAGCCAACGTTCGAGGATGTTGAGGACGAAGAAGAAGATGACACCATGGGAATTATGATTCAGACTGATACACATGGCGAAGATGTTGACGCTGCTGCTGCGGATGATGATTACATTGCTTTTGTCGTATTTGCCTGTCAGAAGATGTTTTTTATCTACTATGTGAAATTGTGTTTGCTATGACAACTGAAACCTGATGAACATGTTGTTTAGTATTTTGCTGTGAGAACATCACTTGTTATGTATGCTGATTTGTGTTTGGTGATTGTATGACAACTAAAACATGATGACATTGTTGTTTAGTTGTACTCATATTTGGCCGTGAAACTTGAATTTGATGACATAGTTTGCTGTTGGACTGCAATTTGCTCGATGTCTTCGAATGAGAACAAAGCTGACCCAACAGGGCCTCTGCTATTTATTTATTTATATGAGCAAAAGGGGATACCCCCTGATTTCCGTTAATAGAAATCATTATATGTTCACAACACTACGCCCAGCCTGCTACACAGGTTTCATTCATTACTAGTTTCAGCAAAGTGCTCATGTCGTAGCCACTGAATACATCACGAGTGCTACATACACTGCAAATAAATAGACAATCATCCTACAGAGCACATCGATTTTGCTCATTATCTTCACAAGCTCTTTCATCTCCTCATTGCTGTCAAAGCCATTCAGCAGATGTTGCTTGGCCATGATCAGAGGAAATTCATCTTTAAGCTTCTGCTCTGCATCTTCCTCTTCTGTCGTTCCTTCAGTTACTTGTCCAACACCCCAACCAGCTGGTATTGGGATTCCTCGGCTAACCAAATAATCAGCGTAGTTGTATTCCCCCACATCAGCAACTTCCCAGAAATACAAATCACACAAATCTTCCCTTTTCTGTACGAATCAAATTGGTAGATCATCAACCAAACTATTAAAAAAATCAGCAACTGAAAGCGGCAGAACAACACTTAAACATATTATTACCCCATGATTCGGGCATTTGTAGAAGACTCGGCCAGGGTTGCGGATTGTAGTTGAGACGCGATGGATGACTCTGCGTGATTTGCAGCAGTGGCAGCACACCAACGCAGCGGGTTGCGATGAGCAATCGGGTGCGGTGTGCGTGCCGGCGAGGGTGTGATGAGACCCACAGGCGATGGTACGGATGGCGACTTGGCGCATATCTGGTTGTTGCCTGCTGAAGAGCAGGTGGACAAGCAGCCAGCGGACATGGTTGCTGCGGCCAGAGCTTCTGATGCTAGGCAGAGTAAGCAGAGAAGAGGAGAAGCGAATGTTGGATATGTCAGTTTCATTACTTGCAGAGTAGCATAGCACCATATATAGTCATAGTCTAGGTTTGTATTCGAACCAGCTATAGGAGCACGTCTTTCTTTTTTCTAAAACTCGGCAACGTCTCATTACTGGTACACTAGCTTGTTCTGTACGCCTTCCCGAGTCTTTGATTTTCTTTCCCTTTTTTGTGAGGAAGGAAGGAGGACAAAATTGAGAGTTCCTGGGACTCAAACCCAAGACCTCTCGGTTGAAAACCAAGGGTGCTAGTCACTTATGTGGCGAACGTTCCCTGTGAGGACAACGGCTGACGAACGCATTTTCCTCGCAGTTTTCTTCCTATATATAAAAAAGTATGCTACTTGGTGTCCGCTTAGTCAACAAAACGATTGTGCCAACCTTGACCGTTGGATTGACATTCAACGTCTGTTGCGTTTCTTCAGTCTCTTCTTCCTCGAGCCGCAAAAGCCAAACCAGCGCCGGCGGGACCGCCTGCTCCCGCCTCCCACGGCTGGCTGTGAAATGCCCTGGCTCCTGTTCGTTCCCGTCCGAGGCCTCACCATCGTCCTCCGCCTTGGTTCGCTCGCCGCGGTGCCACCCTCCGGTGTTGTCAACATGGTCAACAACCGAGAGGAATAAGGAGATGACTGTACATGGTGAGGATGACAGTAGGGACCCAGCAGCGTGCGCAGTAATTTTGTTTTTTCGGGACAAAGAAGGGTATCAACTGGGTTGTGCGGGACCCGTGGCCCGTCTAGCCCAGGCTTTTATTTCATATGTTTAGCACATGGCCAGCCCAGTTTGTTTTTTTCCTTTCTGAAAATTGCTAGCCAGCTATTTTCTTTTTTGCAGAATAACCAACGTAGGCCTACTTGCTTTTCTACGCCCTGCTGGGTCGGAAATCTTTCAAGACGAGGAGGGATGCATTTTGCCCAGAAAATGGGCTATAAGTAATAATAAATGGGCTGTAAAATGAAAAAATACAGCAAACAGACAATTAGTTCCAAAATACTGTTTTCTTTCGGATTTTGATATTTTAAATTTCATTGTTTTTGTGCGGGTAAAATTTCATTGAATTTAAATTAAGGTATATTTAGATTTAAAATTAATTTGAATCTGGCTAGAAATTTCGGGTTGTATGCTGTTTGGGACAGATTTGGAGGCTGACTTGTGGGTCTACTAGGTTGACGTGTACTTTGTCTTTGTCAACTTAGTCCACAAACGATTCTAGCAGCAGTGACTGTTCGATGTTAATCCAACGGCCGTGCTGCTTCTTCAATATCTGATCTTCTTGCTCCAGCCGCCCAAACCAGCTCTGGTGGGACTGCCTGCTCCCACCTCCCATGGCCGGCTGTGCTGCCGCACAGGCCGCACCTCCCCACCCTACTTCATTGCTGGCCAGGCCATTCCTCTACTCACCCACACCTTCTGTTATTTTCTGGCGACGGCAGCCGGACCAGTAAACCCTCGTACTCCCCACCGCGTGGGCAACCATTGCCGAGTCTTCCCCGGCTCCGTGTCATTCCCTTCCTAGGCCTCGCCGTCGTCCACCGCCATGGTGCTCTCGGCACGGCCTGGTCAACTTGGTCAACGAACGACATCCATCGGTCGTGGACTGTACGCGCAAAATAATGATTCCTCCACCTGACAGCTGGGACCCACCGGAAGGGCCTGTGTATTTCGCGAAAAAAACGTTCCCCCCGCTGACATGTCGGACCCACCAGCTATAACTTCACACGCAAGGAAGTGCCTCCTTATTACACACAAAAAAATGAATACCCCCTTGCTAGCTGGGACCCACCATAGTGGGAGGATGACTTGTGGGCCAACAAAGTTGACGGGGACGGAGGGCTTTGTCAACTTAGTCAATATGAACGATTGTAGCTCCATTGACCGTACGATTGTAGCTCTTCAACCTCTGGTCTTCTTGCTCCAGCCGCCCAAAGCAGCGCCGGTCGTGTCGCATGCTCCTGCCTCCCGTGGCCAGCTATGCTGCCGCGGAGGCCTCACCGCCCCCTACTATTCCCACCGCTGGCCAGGCCCTGCGGTGACAGCAGCCTCACACCGCAGCCGAACCAGTGAACCCTCATACTCCTCTCCGCGCGGGCTTCCACTGCCGCGTCTTCCCCGGCTCCGTGTCGTCCCCTTCCTAGGCCTCGCCGTCGTCCACCGTCGTGGTGCTCTCCGCGCGGCGTGGTCAACATGGTCAAGGAACAACTTCCATCGGGAAGAGTACTGTACGTGGAGAGGCTGACAGCTGGGTCCACGGCCACAGCCCAGTTTTTTTGTGATTTGCCAAGTAAGTCACTTTGTCAGGCCTGTTGGGCTGCAAATCTTTCAAGACGAGGAGAGCTTTCATTCGGCTGGCCGAGAAAATGGCCCATCAGTAATGAGAAATGGGCTGTACATTTTTAAAACACATCAAACTGGAAAATAGTTTCAAATATCTTTTTTTTTCATTTCAAGATTTTAAATTACATTAATTTTTATGCTTGGAGAATTTGTTGGATTTTATATTGATATACATTTATTTTTAAAATTAGTTTGAATGTGAGTCGAAATTTCGGGATTAAAAACAGTTCGGATCGCACCGAAATATGCAAAATTTCGTATAATTTTTTAATCGTGGCCACAATTTAGGCTGTAATGCTAACAAAAAGAATATGGGCTCCCAAAAAACCTTAAGAATTAGCAAATGGGCTGAAAATTATTAGAAATAATGGCAGATGGGTTGTATGTTGTTTTCCACAGATTTGAGGCTTTCCTAAAAAAAGGTTGACGCACAAGCAGTGACTGTTGGATGTCCATCCAACGGTCATCGTGCTTCTTCAATCTCTGCTCTTCCTGCTCCAGCCGCTCAAACAAGCGCTGGCGGGACTGCCTGTTCCCTCCTCCCCGTGGCCGGCTGTGCTGCCGCGCAGGCCTCACCGCCCCACCGTACTCCCATCACTGGCCTAGCCATCCCTCTACTCACCCACACCTACTGTTATTCTCCGGCGACGGCAGACGAACCAGTAAACCCTCGTACACTCGTACTCCCCTCCGCGTGGGAAACAACTGTCGAGTCTTCCCTGCCTCTGTGTCATTCCCTTCCTAGGCCTCACCGTCGTCCACCACCCTGGTGCTCTCGGTGCGGCCTGGTCAACATGGTCAACGACCGACATGCATCTGAAGTGGACTGTACGTGGAGAGGCCGACAGCTGGGTCAACGGCCGCACGCAAGGAAATGCCTCCTTATTACGCGCAAAATAATGATTCCTCCACCTGACATCAAGGACCCACCGAAAGGGCCTTTGTATTTCGCGAAAAAAACATTACCGCCGCTGACATCTCGGACCCACCAGCTATATCTTTGCACGCAAGGAAGTGCCTCCTTATTACGCACAAAAAAATGAATACTCCCCCTATTAGCTGGGACCCAGTATAGTGGCAGGCTGACTTGTGGGCCTACTAAGTTGACGGGGACGGAGGGCTTTGTCAACTTAGTCAATATGCATGATTCTAGCTCCAGTGACCGTACGATGTCCATCCAACGGCCGTAGTGCTTCTTCAACCTCTGGTCTTCTTGCTCCAGCCACCCAAACCAGTGCCGGTCGTGCCTCATGCTCCTGCCTCCCGTGGCCGGCTGCGATGCGGCGGAGGCCTCACCACACCCTACTACTCCCACCGCTGGCCAGGCCATCCCTCTACTCACCCACACCCCATGTTACTCTGCGGCGACGGCAGCCTCACACCGCAGCGAACCAGTGCCCTCGTACTCCTCTACGCGTGGGCATCCATTGTCGCGTCTTCCTCGGCTCCGCATCGTCCCCTTCCTAGGCCTTGCCATCGTCCACCGCCCTGGTGCTCCCGGCGCGGCGTGGTCAACATGGTCAAGGAATGGCTTCCATCGGACGTGGACTGTACGTGGAGAGGCTGACAGCTGGGTCCACGGCCGCAGCAAGGAAGTGCCTCCTTATTACGTGCAAAATAATTATTCCTCCACCTGACAGCGGGGACCCACCGGACGGGCCACCGTATTTCGCCCCCCTGACTGCTGAGACCCACCAGCTACATCTTCGCACGCAAGGAAGTGCCTGACAGTCGGGACCCACCTGGTCGAAGCGTACGTAGCGTTGTCATTCTGGTCGTGAACGTGTACATACATACTGGTCGATGTAGAGGCACGCACGTGTCGTAGTAGAGGCGCGCACGTAGCATGTACACGTACATACAGCGGCCAGGGTGCAAGAAAGAAAATACGGCCACGTATGTGTACATACGGGCGGGGTCTCGAACGCCTACTCGCGCATATGTACGGCCAGGGCTCGTGTACATTGCTGGGTTGGAACGGAGAAACAGCGTCGTCGTCGTGTTCATGGGGAGGCAACGGAATGCGTCGTGTTCATGGGGAGGCAACGGAACGCGTGGGAGCCAACCGGCTGGGTCAGAACGGAATGCGCGGTCGTGTTCATCGGAAGGGCTTGGACGGAACAGGCGATGGAAACGAGGCCTGGCATACCGCACAACGGAGGAAACGGACCTCCTACGTTCGGAACGGGGTCCTGTTGATCGGGAGGGGTCTGGTGTACCGCAAAATGGAGGAAACGGACCTCCTACGGTCGAAACGGGGGTCTTGTTGATCGGGAGGGGTGTGGCATACCGCAAAACGGATGAAACGGACTTGTGTTGGAGCGCTACGGTCGAAACGGGGGTCCTGTTCATCGGTATGGGTGTGGCGTACCGCAAAACGGGACTCCACGGGATACTGTTCATCTCCACCGTCGACCCCCTCCAGCCTCCACGAGCTACTGTTCATCCACCGTCGACCTCCTCCAGCCTCCACCTGCGACTGTTCATCCACGGGCTCTTGTTCATCCAGCCTCCACCGCGCGCTACTCCACCGGCTACTATTCAACCAGCCCTCTCCACAGGCTCCTGTTCAACTACCCCTCCATGGGCTACTGTTCATCCTGCCCTCCACCGTCTACTGTTCATCCTGCCCTCCACGGGGTGGTCCTGTTCATCCAGCCCTCCACGGGGTCCTGTTCATCCAGCCCCAACCGGCTCGATCGATCAGGGTCCTGTTCATCCAGAGGCAACACCATGGGGTCCTGTT
>NC_041392.1:325165096-325209641 GCF_002162155.2 Triticum dicoccoides | reverse complement strand
ATCCAGAGGTCGAATCGATCGGCTTCAGTTAGCAGCAGTAGCGAAGGAATCGCTCGATCGGGTTCAGTTAACAGCCATCGATCGATCGCTCGGGTTCAGTAATGCGTAGCCTGCAGTGCAATCGTTCGGGTTCAGTTAGAGCCCAACGCCTCGCTCGGGTTCAGTTAGAGCCAGCGCATTGCACACACGCGCATACGTGTACGAGAGAAACGCGCATCGCTCGGCCCCCGACCTCCCACCGTAACCGGGAACTCCCCGAAATTTTCCTCCCCCTCGCTTCTACCACGGTTTTTTCCGTCATGGACGGCCCAAAGAATGTCATGCAGCTGCATCTCCGGCCCGCCCAGGACAAAAAGCCCATTTTCTGTCATGATTTTTTGTCATAGAAGTAGGAGCCCACCACATCTATGATGATACCGGGTTTTGTCACAATTATTATCATAGAAGTGTCGTATGTATGACAGAAAAAAATTCCGTTCAGCCCAAAATGTCACGGATGTGTCTTTTTTTTGTAGTGGGAGTACGACCACTGGTAGGTCCACCACCACGGCATGGCGGCAAGGCTCAATTTCCCCTTCGACACACGTCTGGTCGACCTTGTTCCGCTGGAGCCAGGGTGGTGAGCTCGGCTATGGCGTGGGAAGACTGCGGGGCGTGGGAGTGCCTCGAGGCCAAGGCCGCTGATGAGGCTTACATGCAAGAGCTCCACCAGTAGCACTCGGAGCTCATGGAGGCGGAGTGGGCAATCTTTGCCGGTGCGGAGGGCGGTGACAACGTTATCGCGCTCTCCTATGATGACGAGGTCGAAGGCGGCGAGGACGGTGGTGCGGAGGGCGGTGAGGTGGGCGGCGAGGACGAGGAGATCGACGTCGACGAGTGGAGGAGTGTCTTCCCCAATGACCCCGATGACGGCACCGGCCCGGATCTAGCTCGCGGCACACCGTACCTGATGAGGAAGGATTGGCTCGACCTCTACTTCGATCGAAAGTAGTTTAGCTTAGTTTAAATTTATGTTTTATGTTCGGTTATGCAAAACTATATATGTTTATGTTTGAATGCATGCTACTTTTGGTTGAACCTGCTTTGAACTTGATCAAATTGAAGTTTACAACATTGAGTTTAGGGGATCGACTAGAAACAACCAAAAATGCTAGAGTATATACACTAAGGGTTTTAGTCCTTTACCTTTTAAAGGATCGGGTAGAGATGGTCTTATGCCTTGTTTATTTTAGTTCTTCACAATGTTATGCTCTATATGTGCAACTATTTTCCGTGCAATTCAATTTCATCAATAATAGTTTCAACAATCACTAGTGCACGTCGGTCCTAAACAAACGGTTTTGAACCCCTTTCCGCGATGGCATTTGGAACCATCGCCAAGTGAGTGTGTGCAATAGGGTGTCCTTCCCACATGACCCAGAAATCGTCAGGGATAGGCCCTCCTGGGACCCAGGCTGGGGTTGTGTGCGATCGGGCGAGGCATCGAAACCCAATCATTTCCGTAGGTATGTACATCCCACACGGTAATCCAAGAAAATCATTTCCGTAGGTATGTGCATCCCACACAGTAATCCAAGAAAATCATTTCTGTAGGTATGTACATCCCACACGGTGAATCCCAGAAAAACATTTTCGTTCGTATGTATATCACACACGGTCAATCCAAGGAATACGTTCCCATTCTTATGTACATCCCACACAGTCAATCCAGGGAAAACGTTTCCGTTCGGACATACATCCCACACAGTTTTATGTGTAGGCTCGTGTCTGAAAGGTGTAACTATCACACATGGTCTTCCTTGGTTAACTATTTGCTTTTATCAACTATATCACACATGATTTGATGAAGAAAACTGTGTGGCATTGGGCTATCCATCGCAAGCGCTTTTACTGCTAGAACTGTTTGCAAAGATCCATGACACATTTAGCAGGTTTATTAGTTCACAATTAATAATTTCAGTATTATAACATCGCAGTATGGTAGCTACATGAAAACATCACAGTGCAACATATACCTAGTTCAACTTCATAAGAACAATATATTCATTTCCCTAATCGAGATCATCCAGGCTCGTCTTATCCACCTCTGCTTTGAGTTCAGTAAGAACCCGTTTTGCACGGGCCAACTGGGAAAGTGCCTCCTCCTTCGCCAACACCATCTTAGCATAGTCTGATTTAAAAAACCTGAGCTCATTCTCCACCTTCAACTTTTTATCCCACATCTTGAAATATGCTTCAGCGTTGACAAGACTTTCTCTAAGCCTATGTGTGCTCTCTTCCTCATACATGCTCCAGAGCTTCATTAGGCATATCTTCAAAGACTGTGGCCACTCTTGATCGACCCACTCCAAGTAAGAACACTTCCGTTCATCCTATAATATTTAAAACTAGATCAGTAACAATTTTAGGGGAAATGAGTTTATAGCAACATAGAAAATCACCAACGCTTATTTTGAAAAACTGAAGAAACATGTTAATTATGACATATCTTCTCAAAAAGATCAATGTGCAAATGAAATAATTGGTACTGAGACAACAACCAAATTCTGGAACATCAGAAGTTGTAATTAACTACAACAACGCTACAAGTTCTTACTCATGTACAATAAATAACAAATTGAACATTTTGTGAGGAAGGTAAATATAACTGCAACAGCATAGCGACAGTGTTTGGATGACAGCAAATTGATATTAACAGGTGTGTACATGCACAAATTTAGTAACATATAACTAATAGCACTAAGGATGTCCACTATGTATGCCAAAACTGGGGTAAAGACAACTGTTTCTACATCTCGCACCGATGCCCTGCACTGGTGAGCCGATGCAGCGGGAAAAAATCAGGGATCAGGACTCCGGAGCACGTAGTTGCTCCGATGCCTAGTTCCTTCATGCCATAAAGATTTAGTATTTTACTGCTTGGCTGCTCGGATGTGTGGACCAAAGTTGGCTGCACAAACTGCTGAAGCGGTGTCAAATAATTTTCTAATGGCACCGCTGATGAGATGGCAACAATTTAAGATACAAGGTACAAATTGTGACATTGTCTTAGGATGCGTTTGGTTGAAGGTGTGGTATGAATGGGTTGGGACCGTGACAGTGTCTGAATCACATCTAACAAATGATTTGTAACAATGAAAGAGGGTCTAACCTTCTCTGCACATGCCAGAAACTACCTCCCACTATCCACAGAATCAAACGGAACTAGCTTCATGCATGGAGATTGATGGTGACAATGAGCAGATAGATCTTCAGCCACCTTGCTCCATTCGTTACCACTGATGGTCTTAGGGAGCTACAAGAGGAAGAAACGACTCCAATCGACCTCTGGATAAAAATCCTTCATTCCATGTCATAGCCCAAGAGAGAGAAGAGAGGCATACCCGGGTGGTGAAGGAGTAGATGCCGGAGGAGGAACCGCTGGAGATGTCTTTGAAGAATACCATGGCGACTCCGGCGGTAGGATGCGAGATGGCGAGAGCGAGGAAGCGGATATAGCTTAGCAAGGAAGGAAGGAAGGAGGAAACAGGGGAAATGTGACTTGTGGTCGGGGAGAAAAGGGGGTGGGGAAGGGGGGAAGGGGGGCGTGGGTAGATATTTTGGCGGTAGGCCAAAATTTTGGAAATGTGGAGGGAAACTTTGCGTGCGGTGCCGCCGGACCATTCACTTTGAACGATTGTGTGCATCGCAAATGATTCTTCTGCTTTACGCGCATGGGATGAGTTTGATAATTCAAATTTTGGTCTCAAGGCATGGGCACATTCACTTTGAACGCGCGCGGTGCCGCCGGACCATTAACTTTGAATTATTGTGTGCATCGCAAATGATTCTTCTGTTTTACGCGCATGGGGTGAGTTTGATAATTCAAATTTTGGTGGAAATTTCCCCGGGTATGTCATTGCATAATTTAACATCGTTTGCTAATTTGAGCACACAAAAGAGTGTACAGCAGACAGACCACACTTACTCAATCAAACAATTTTAGTAATTACACAGAGCCAGTTGACCTAAACATTGCTCTAACAAAAGACCGGTATTAAAAACAAAGCCTAAGTACGCATAACTAAAAATCCATCATCACGCCGGCCTATGCATCGCCGGTGTGAGATGAGATGTCGATGACTTGCCCTGGCAACATGCCACCGTTGGTGGACTCCGCGTCCCCCCTGCTAAGGTCGACCACGTCCTCGTCCTCGTCCTTGGTGCCACCCTCAAGCTTGTAGTACTCGTAGTAGTGGCTGCGCCAAAGCTTGCATTGGTACTCCACCTCCGATTCCTCAACGGACAGACTCTTCTCTACCTCGACCTCGTCCATACGCAACTCCTCCTCCCGGCGTTCCTCGATCTCCGCCGCCTCCTGCATCTCCAGCTCCCGCTCGGCGACCTCATGAGGAAGCAGGTGCTCCATGGCCACCACCGCCTTTTCAGACGTGGGTTGCATGCTGGAGGCCGAGATGGCCTGGAATATCTTGGCGTGTGCACCCTCGATCTTGCCATGGATGGCCTCAACCCGGGCCAGGGCGACATCAGCAGCACGAATGGCAGCTCGAGCGCTCTCGGCATTTGCAGCCGCCGTCGCAACAGCAGCTGTAGCCGTCTCGGCTGCTACAGCTGCCCTGTCGGCTGCCGCAGATGCCCTCTCGGCGGAAGCAGCCGCGCTCAATGCGGATGCGGCGGCACTCTCGGGGTAGGCGGCAGCATTCAGGGGGGGCACGGCCATCGTACGGGCCTTCACGAAGCGTTTCCATGGTGTCATCTTTGCAACAAGGGGGTGCGGGAATGGGGATCGAGATTCGTGGATTCAGGGGTTGCCGGCACTAGAGCAGACGAGCCAGCGAAGCTTAAGGAGGGAGACTTAAATAGACCCAGATATTTTCATCGCAAACGGTTCCTAGAAAACAACTGTGTGTGATGTTGTAGATATTTTTTATTAGCTGTGAAAGACGAATTTGGAATAAAGTGCCAACGGATGGTGTTTTAAATGAACGAAAATTTTGTAGTACTAATACAATTTTCATGTCAAATTTTGGAAAATTTCAGGGGTCATTTGACCTTCTAAGACATTTAAGTGATTTTCTAGCTATTTAATGACCGTAATTGAAATTTGAACTACATGTACATGCAACAACTAACCATAATGGTTTGAAAACTCATATTTCGTGTACTTGTGTGTGATTTAATTCCATGTGTAGTAAAGTGGAAGGAATTTTCAAACATATTGGTCTAATGGCTATGACACAATTAAGCATGGAGTGACATGGCATTTTAATTCCAAAAAAAATTAGAAACACATGAAACCTTGGTTGATGTAATGTCATGCCCCCAAGATAATGTGGCAAAAAATTGGCATGTTTGACCAAAGTTTGGACACACACCCCTCACAAACCAGAGCAACTCACTAGAAGGCTCTTGGTTCCAAGAGGGAACAATGCATGTTTGATGACAAACGGGAGATAGCTTCCTCTTACGTCCTTCAAATTTTTTTCTACATCTAACATGCAATACTACAACTATAATGTGAAATTTTTGAAAATTCTAGGGGTCATTTGACCTTTTAAAGACATTTAAGTGATTTTCTAGCCATTTAATGACCGTAATTCAAATTTGAACTACATCTACATGCAACGCCTAATCAAAACGGTTTGAAAACTCATATTTGTGTACTTATGTGCGAGTTAATTCCATGTGCAGTAAACTAGAAGGAATTTTCAAACATATTTGTATCACGACATGGACACATATGCTTGAATACGTATGCATGGAGTGGCATGGCAACTCGCTAGAAGGTTCGTGGTTCTGAGAGGGAGCAATGCATATTTGATGACGAATGGGAGATAGCTTCCTCTTATGGCCTTCAGATTTTTCTACATCTAACATGCACTATTACAACCGTAATGTGAAATTTTGGAAAATTCTAGGGGTCATTTGACCTTTTAACGATATTTAAGTGATTTTCTAACCATTTAACGACCATAATTCAAATTTGAACTACATCTAAATGCAACGCCTGACCAAAACGGTTTGAAAAATCATATATGTGTACATGTGTGCGAGTTAATTCCATGTGCAGTAAATTAGAAAGAATTTTCAAACATATTGATCTCACTACATGGACACATGCATACGTATGCATGGAGTGACATGGCATTTTAATTCAAAAAATAGAAAAATGATCAGAAACACATGAAACCTTGGTTAATGTAATGTCATGCAACCGATGATGTGGTAAAGAAATTGGCATGTTTGACAAACGTTTGGACACACACCCCTCACAAACCGGAGCAACTCGCTAGAAGGTTCGTGGTTCCGAGAGGGAACAATGCATGTTTGATGGCGAATAGGAGATAGCTTCCTCTTACGGCCTTCAATTTTTTCCCCTATGTTTAACGTGCACTAATACAACTGTCATGTGAAAAATTGGTAAATTTCAGGGGTCATTTGACCTTTTAAAGACATTTAAGTAATTTTCTAACCATTTAATGACCATAATTCAAATTTGAACTACATCTACATGCAACGCCTAACCATAACGGTTTGAAAAATCATATTTTTGTGTACTTGTGTGCGAGTTAATTCCATGTGCAGTAAATTAGAAGGAATTTTCAAACATATTGGTGTCAAGGCATGGGCACATGCATGGAGTGCATGCCATGGCATTTTAATTCCAAATAATTAAAAAATGATCATAAAAACATGAAACCTTGCTTGATTTAATGTCATCCACCAAGATGATGTGGTAAAGAAATTGGCATGTTTGACGAAAGTTTGGAGACACACCCCTCACAAACCGAAGCAACTCGCTAGAAGGTTCGTGGTTCCGAGAGGCAACAATGCATGTTTGATGACGAACGAGAGATAGCTTCCTCTTACGGCCTTCAAATTTTTTCTACGTCTCACGTGCACTACTACAAATGTAATGTGAAATTTTTGAAAATTCTAGGGGTCATTTGACCTTTTAAAGACATTTAAGTGATTTTCTAACCATTTAATGACCGTAATTCAAATTTGAACTACATCTACATGCAACGCCTAAACAAAATGGTTTGAAAAATCATATCTGTGTACTTGTGTGTGAGTTAATTCTATGTGCAGTAAATTAGAAGGAATTTTCAAACATATTGGTCTCACAACATGGACACATGCATACGTATGCATGGACTGACATGGCATTTTAATTCAAAAAAATAGAAAAATGATCAGAAACACATGAAACCTTGGTTGATGTTATGTCATGCCACCAAGATGATGTGGTAAAGAAATTGGCATGTTTGACGAACGTTTGGACACACGCCCTCACAAACCGGAGCAACTCACTAGAAGGTTCGTTGTCCCGAGAGGGAACAATGCATGTTTGATGACGAACGGGAGATAGCTTCCTCTTACGACCTTCAAATATTTTCCTACGTTTAACGTGCGACTGTCATGTGAAAATTTGGTAAATTTCAGGGGTCATTTGACCTTGTAAAGACATTTAAGTGATTTTCTAACCATTTAATGACCATAATTCAAATTTGAACTATATCCACATGCAACGCCTAACCAAAACGGTTTGAAAAATCATATTTTTGTGTACTTGTGTGCAAATTAATTCCATGTGCAGTAAATTATAAGGAAATTTCAAACATACTGGTGTCAAGGCATGGGCACATGGATGGAGTGCATGCCATGGCATTTTAATTCCAAAAAAATAAAAATGATCAGAAAAACATGAAACCTTGCTTGATTTAATGTCATGCCACCAAGATGATGTGGTAAAAAATTGGCCTATTTGACAAAAGCTTGGACACACACCCCTCACAAACCGGAGCAACTCACTAGAAGGTTCATGGTTCCAAGAGGGAACCATGCATGTTTGCTGACGGACGGGAGATAGCTTCCTCTTACGGCCTTCAATTTTTTTCCTATGTTTAACGTGCACTAATACAACTATCGTGTGAAAATTTGGAAATTTCTAGGGGTCATTCGACCTTTTAAAGACATTTAAGTGATTTTCTAACCATTTAATGACAGTAATTCAAATTTGAACTACATCTACATGCAACGCCTAACCAAAATAGTTTGAAAAAACATATTTTTTGTACTTGTGTGCGAGTTAAAAAATCATCAGACGATGTAAATATCTAGTGTTCAAAAAAGAAAATGTAAAGATATGGCAAGACAACCGGCCCCCACACCATTGGCAGTCTATCTCGTGACTCGAGGTTTGGTAGGTGAATGGCAAGGATCATTAATCAGACACAATTCTGCATTGGAAATCGTCAGCTATTATGTTCACACGCGGATTTTGGCTATTATGTTCACACATGGATTTTGCTGCGGGAATCGTGTGTAATTCAAACTACAGTACTCATAAATTCCGGCGACCGGCGTTTGTACTGTCCCCGTCGATCTATATTCCAGCCGCCAATAAATACTACCTTGCTCACGTCGTCCCACGTGCATTCTCATCTACATCCTCCCCTCGCTCGCCCTCTCTCTCTCTCTCTCAAATCCCTGCCATGGCACCGTTGGTCTGCCTATGCGCCGACGAGGAGTCGTCGCCCCCGAGGACACTCACTCGACTAGCAGCAACGAGGACCCCTACGCGCCGCCTGATGAGGTTGCGCCGGACACCCTGACGGTGTCCTGGACTAGGGGGTACTCACCATATCGTCTCCCAACCAGAGGGTCGGGCCGAGGACCCCCATGGCGGTTCACTATTGGGCCAGTTCGGACAGACCATGCCGCATGCAAGGAAGATCCTGCAAGACTTGGGGCCCAAGATGAGGACTCTCCTAAACCCTAGGCCTCTGGTGTGTTATATAAACCGAGGCCAGGCTAGTCAATAGAATCTCATATTCATTAGATCAATCTCGTGGTAGACATATGTACTCTGTACTACATCCCATATGAATACAATCAAAAGCAGGACGTAGGGTTTTACCTCCATCAAGAGGGCCCGAACCTGGCTAAAATCTCGTGTCCATGTTACCATCACTCCAAGACGCCTAGCTTAGGACCCATACTGCGAGATACGCCGGATATTGAACCGACATTGGTGCTTTCATTGACAGCCTGTTGGGTGGTCTCCATGGATCGGTGGGATGATCAGGTTATATTTTTTCAATTAGATCTGTTTCATGTAAATCCTTCTTTTTGCAGATTACTGCTACTGCTATTTGCTAGTTTATTCGCAGAACGGGGTCTCGCTATAGAACGAGATTCGGCGGAATATTTTAATGGCGTGCCTGACATGGATGACGCCAAAACACCATATTAGGTGTGGGGGTTGTCGCGACCATGGTTGTTCCATGATCCTGCAGCCATACACAATACGGCAGCAAATCCGGTCTCCAATGACCGTGCCGCCCAGGAAGTCTTTCTTCTCCTTTTTTAAATCAAGAGTTAAGGCGTGAGCCATTAATTTGTATTAAATATGCCCAGAGCATGCACTCCCGTACCATACTAATAGTACTAATCTTGAACATGTTTTGAAGGATCGGTTGATGGACAGTGCGGCTAGCTTTGTATTGCCTGACACCGTGGAAACCTTTTTCACTGCGCAATCATCATTGAACCGCCGACGTCATCCTCCTGTGGATTTTCTTTTCGGATCAAAATTGACCATCGTGTTTTGATGGGATACCGACTGACGCCACAGTTATATATGTACCTTTTTTAATGAATTGTTACTACTGTCTAGCATAATTCTGTTTGCGCATAGGTCGGAAGAAAGGTCATGCAATGTTCCATACACGGCCGCGGATGATCTGCAAAATTCAGAAATCAACCTTGGATATACTAGCAAGGGAAGTACTACTTGTGCTAAATTGGGCACGTTTGCCATACCTAATTGATAGATATCCCGCCTTGTTGTTTGGATGTACTAATCCATCTTGGATTACTAATTCAATATTCCTTTTTGTCATTGTTGCCACCACGCGATGATCATTAGCTCCGGCTTGATCAGCTTCTCATGGGTGCACGTGCAACAACCCATGCATGGAGTGGCGGCAGCACGCCCGAGCTACCACACGGAAATGATGACCTCCGAACACACATCAGGGAGATTTGTCTCTTCCCTTTTTTATTATTATTCAATACCTCACACTATCGCACGAGGACCAAAAAGTTTGCTATCTCTTATCCCTGTTATTTAATTAAACAGTATATGCTTTTTGCTAATCATCTCTCTCTCTCGCTCTCTCTCTCTCTCTCGTGCACTTCTCATGTGCTACTAATTGTTAAATCTCGGCATGTGTCCGCCTAACAGAAGCAAATCCGTGAACATCCACATGTGTCTTTTTGGATTGCTACAACAAATAAACCAGCTGTTATTAATCATATTCGGCGAACACCGCATCGGGGACTCCGACTGCCCTGTGAATTCAGGCTTTGTCACGCAAATGCCCCGCTTCAACATTGGCTTCGCCGCCAGGCCACATTTCTTTTAAAAAATATTTTGCGTAAATTAATTATGCGAGGATTTTTTTATATATTTTTATTTTTATTTTTGGACTGCACTATTTCCTGTGTGTAGGTAAATGACTTCGACTGCATCACGCGGTCAGTTCGGCAAACCGACGTCGTCGTCCCAATCAGAATAAATTAGGCTCACATGCTCACCTTGTTGGTCGAATTGCCATACCGACATGTTAGGTTGCCTCGAGGACTTCGGTATCACCGAAAGAGCTATACCTCGGTGGGTGTTCGGCGCATGGGCCATACTTCTATTATTATCTGCTTTGCTTAAAATATTAATTATGCAACAATTTTTTTACTTTATTATTATTACTTTTGCCTTGCTCTATCGTATGTACGCAGATAATTATTTTTTTGCTGTGTCACCGAGTCATCTAGCATACGGAGTCGTCCTCTCACCTCCATCAACAAAATTCCACCATCACCATGGTGTGATACCCTGTGTCGCCATCATCGCGCCATCGCTTCATGAAACTAACATTCACCTTGCTGACCTGTTTCGACATGTCGACTGAAGTAGGGGCTTCATTATCACGCTGTCAAACTACTCTATCTCCTCGGCTGGACCGGGGGCTTCGCCTCGACACTTCAGCACTGTCGTGCTATCACTTCATCAAGCCGAGCTTTTCACTTGGTTACGTCACGACTGGCTTGGGGATTGGGACCTTGAGCCGCTACAAGCCCGGCCCACGTCACACTGAGCACATTAACCAGCTAAGTCGCTTTCGTGCTCAAAAACTTTCAGTTTTAAATTTTGTTCGGTTTCACCAAGTGTTATACTTTTTTGACAAAAAGTCGTTTGCGTAAAACTTTCTTTGTCAACACCTCGTTTGTTACAAACAAATTCAAATACCCCGTTTACTTGGGGGCTTCCCTTATGGAGCCTTTCCTCTTGCATATGATTATACTTGTATGGCTTTGTTCCTTGTTCGTGTATTACGCCACAATATGCACCATGTTGACTTAAGTGTTCCGCAAGCTGGGTTGCCTTGCTCCTGTGTTTACCCCTACATTCCCGATTGTTCGGCTAGGGAGTAAAGGGAGCACCTCTGTGATTGTCACGATCGGGTCATCCGAGCTCGGACCTCAGACTGGGTGAAGCCGAAAGTTAGCACTCTTATTGTTTTCAACCATGGTTGGCACACAACGGAACTCATGAATACAAAAAATCTATTGCACAAGTCATAGTAACAATGAGCAACCGAAGAAAGGTATCGGTGGAGGTACTATTTTCTTCGAAGATGCTTCTTACACTTCATCGGTAATATAGCATAAGTTCCCTGAGCGCGCTTTGTCTGTTACAGCCTTATGGCCTGATTGCCTGGTTATCGGAAACGTCGTTGATATTCTCGACAGGTGGAGTACATAACACTTTTCGGCCCTTGACCGGAGAGGGAGAAGTCTACGGTCGGTTAAGACGCGTTTAAAGTTAAGGTGAACATAAATATGATATATGTACTTCGATACATGCAATCATTATACATAAAATTCTTTTACCCAAGCCACTTGGGGGCTCTTAAATTAATATGAGCAGTTTTGTAATAGATGTTTTCTTCTTAGTCGTTGCAAAATCTTTTTCTACCACTCATTTATCGACTCAGGTGTATGATCAATAGCCGGGTAGCCTGGTTTCTCTCTAAAGACGCTTGTGTTTAGTTCGCTAAACTGGCCTAAGAAACACTCCACCTTCGGGATAGGGAGGTTGAAGCCGAGGGCTAACCCACTTGAAGTCTAGAGATCAGATGTGTCATGTCAAAGCACGACGAAAGTACAATTTTAAGGTGTGGTTCAATCTAGACATAAAGTTTTTTATTGGCACCAAAACAGCTTGATTCAATCTAGACATAAAGTTTTTTATGCATGTTTTTGGCCTTTGAGATTATAACATTTTTTCACCTATTTTATGTTTTCCTTTCAGGAAGCAAGACATTCTCTTGGTTGAGGTGTTCGGCGTGAAACTCTTTTCTAAAACTACAGTTTGGCATCTTTTCTGCTGAACCCCACCTCGGTATTGTCAAAACATACATGACAGTTGAACTAGTTCCCGAGGAGGTACGATCCTAGGGTCTCCCATGTTGCCCAACCCAATTCTGGGGGGGGGCTACTACATTGGCAATCCAATGCAGAAAAATTAAGTGCGATATAGTTTCCAAGGAGATTATGATCCTCAGGTTGGTTGGTCGCACCCAACCTGAGTCTCGGGGACTATGCACACTGCTTTTTGTGTCCCGAAGTATTCTACCGAGCTAGGAGTTGATCCTCAG
Source organism: Triticum dicoccoides (assembly GCF_002162155.2). Taxonomy (NCBI): domain Eukaryota; kingdom Viridiplantae; phylum Streptophyta; class Magnoliopsida; order Poales; family Poaceae; genus Triticum; species Triticum dicoccoides. The sequence continues at coordinate 325,196,916 of NC_041392.1, read as the reverse complement.
GCCGATTTCGAAAATCAACCCGAGTCTCAGGGGCTACTGGGATCAGCGGTCTTATGTCATCCTTCAGGTGCATCTCGTGTTTTAGACCGATGCACACCTTGAGGGCTACTGGCTATATATCTCAGCAGAGAATAAATTGCACCAATCAAAAATATTGACAAAAAATCGGCCCGCAGTCGGGGTGGTGCAACACCTCAGAAGCAGTCCGGCATAAAGCTCGGGCGCCAGTGGCTGGCTCCATAGAGGGCATTTCTGGCATTAAGTTCGTCTAAACTCTTTCAACTTTTTTGAACCAAGGTGATCTATGACACCTCGGATAGTTCGGCGTTGGAGCTCGGATACAGTACGGCGTTGGAGCTTGGACATAGTCCAGCGTTGGAGCTCCGATACAATCCGGCGTTGGAGCTTGGACATAGTCCAGCGTTGGAGCTCCGATACAGTCCGGCGTTGGAGCTTGGACATAACCGGCGTTGGAGCTCGGATAAGATCCGACGTTGGAGCTTGGACATAGTCCGGCGTTGGAGCTCGGACGCAAGAGGACACTGCCGCCCGGGAACAACTTCAAACCCGAGATGTGGCATAAAAATAACAAGGCATTGAGAAAGGCCGAAGACTTAAAGGGCTCCTCGGATACGCGGCATGTAAACTCTTCAGATGAATTTCGGCGATCCTCAAGATCGAAGATGAGAAGATTTGTTGAACCAGTTTTCAAGACCGGCGACCGAAGATGAAAAACAGTTCGGAAGAACCAAGGAGCGTCCCCAACTTGAAGACCGGATCAGGGGGCTACTCACAGTGTCCTGGACTAGGGGGTACTCACCACGTCGTCTCCCGACCAGTGGGTCGGGCCGAGGACCCCCATGGCGGTTCACTATTGGGCCAATTTGGATAGTCCATGCCGCATACAAGGGAGATCCCGCAAGACTTGGTGCCCAAGACGAGGACTCTCCTAAACCCTAGGCCTCTGGTGTGTTATATAAACTGAGGCCAGGCTAGTCAATAGAATCTCATATTCATTAGATCAATCTCGTGGTAGACATATGTACTTTGTACTACATCCCACATGAATACAATCAAAAGCAGGACGTAGGGCTTTACCTCCATCATGAGGGCCCAAACCTGGGTAAAATCCCGTGTCCATGTTACCATCACTCCAAGACGCCTAGCTTAGGACCCCTACTATGAGATACGCCGGATATTGAACCGACACCCCCCAACTTTGGATTAGTTTTGGGGCCAGTACAATCTTTGTCTGTGGAAGTCACTGCCGCCGGCTGAGAAAGCCAGGCAAGTGGCGCTCAAGAAGGAGATGGCGGAGGACGAAGCCAGGTACCAGGCGGCCTGTGAAGCCCGTGATGCCGCTTGGAAAAGGAGGCGGTGGAGCTTTGGGGGCGGGCGCGTCGTCGTGCCGAGGAGGTGTACAAAGACGGTTACTTCGCAAGGAAGGTCATATGTGCTGGGCACCTCATCGCTGCGTGGAGGTGAGCCGATAAGCTCCAGCGTGCCACCGACGAGGAGCTCCGGTGGGTGCCCAACGAAATGGCAAGATCAGCCGCGCGCGTCCGCCAGTAAGAGGCAAATCGGTACGTCAAGCGCTGCGAGGCGGAGGAGTCGGAGTACTGCCTCTGCACTGCGCACCAGGGAGCTATTGGTGAGGGGCTGCCGGAATACTGGCCCCAGGAGGGATTATTAGTTTCAGTATTGATCATTTTCAATTTTATGCATTGTACCTAGTAGTTAAGTATCATCATGTATATGTATGGCGCTGAGGGCCTCTGCCCACTCCTGGCGAGCAATGGGGGTACTGACGGGACGTGTACCAAGCTACGACGCCGTGTCGACAGTAGGCAAGCGCCGCTTGATCCGCTCTTGTTGTGCGGCGCATCACGCCTCTCGCTCTGCGGCGCTCCAACGGTCTCGCCGTGAGGCGAGCCACAACCTATCGGCACGGACACGCCTAGCTTGCTCTGCGGCACGCCATCGATCATGTTGTGTGGCGAGCTGCAGCCTGTCGGTGCTGACATGCCTATCTTGATTTGCGGCACTCAAGTGCCATGTGCCAAAGGTCTTCCCAACCCTGGCGATGACACGCATCACGGCATCGTCCATCGCATTGCCAGGGAGCGCCTCGGTCTCGAGGGGTCGTGGCGCCTGCTCGTTTTCCTCGTCGATGAGGTTGATGGCAAAGGCGGCGCTTTGGTGGGTTGGCATGCTTGGAAAAGGTGGATGTGCTACAGGCTGCGCTTGTTGCCTCCGTGCGTCATGCGCCCCCTATGCGCAATATAGCAGGGTGGCAGGAAACAGGTGACGAAATGGCGGGAAACGGTGGCGTGTTCATAAAACGCCATCAGTTAGTGGAAACTTAGCATCGAGCTAGCATAAGAAGTAGATGATGATCAGATGAACACAAACCACACTAGGGAACCCGTCGGTGATGAATTCATCAATCACAAACGGTTGAATACTAGCAAGCGTTTGCCCACAACACACACAGCCTATTCCATCACAAATAGGTCGGATGGATCAACTATATGCCACGTATCGCACATTGTAAAAAAGTAATGCGGTAGACCTTCTTTAACATGTGTTAGAAAAACAAGGACCTCGAGGTTAAATTAGCCGAGGGAATGGGGCATTTTGGTCATCGACGCAACTTCCCATCTAATCACCCATCTGATGGCTGCTCCAGCTTGAGCACGCTTAACTTGATAGTTTTCTTACATGAGCTACTGGTGGAACAACTAGTCCTTGCTGATAGGAATGCCTCTTCACATCCTTATGGCGTATCTGGATAACTGCTCGTCCCACAATGGCCAATAGATGTTGTGTAGACAAAGCATATCACATACATCTTATTAGAAGCAATCGTCTGCCTTATTATCGGTCTTCGCACACATTTCTGATTACAGACCTGTTTGCCGTGTATCATATACATCTTGTTATATTGAACCATTTATGTTCTCTGCCTAATCACAAACAGTTCATCCGAGTGAACCATATGATGTACATCGCACACACCTTGATCGGGCTAACCGTTTCTTTTGTGTTGCCTAATCACAAACAGTTCATCTGAGTGAACCGTATGTTGTGTATCGCACATGCCTTCATCTGGCTGCCCGTTTCTTTTGTTCCTCCTCATTGCAATAGTTAGTTGAACTAAACCGTATGCCCTTCATCGCACACACAACTAAAACCTGAACCATGTTTGATGCATCCGTCATCGCAAACGTTTTACACATTTCTGGCGGTTTTCATATAGCACCGTTTGCGATTATTGCATCGCACACAGTTTCTCGAAGGGTCTCTGATCGTAATGTCGTGTTAGCAGCATCCTGCAGTAGTGAATACCACTATGAATTACGATATTTGGTTGTTGTTAAGGATATTGCGGTTAACATGCCTTTTCGTTTTTTAACAATAACTAGTGTACTTTAGACCTGCACAATACCAGTTTGAATGACTATTTGCTTGTTTTTAAATGTTATGCCTGATGCAGTTAACACACCTTTCCACTTCTTATTTTGCTTAACTAGCATGCTTAAGCCTGCACACTGAAGCTATCATTTGTAGATTATGTTGTCTACCATGGATATATTCGGTTGATGTTTAGCCTGTTGTGCTTAACATGCCTTTATACGTACTCATACAGGACAATACTGAGAACAATGTTGTTTTCCATCAAGGTTAGTTTCATCGCGTTGCTTATATGTACTCACTGTTTAGGATCTCGATAGCTGGTACCATATAGCCTGGGGGCTGATAAGGGATTAATCGTTGAATCAGACATTTCACTGAATATATTTGTAACCCATTTATCAGTAGGTTAAATAGGGCCATATTTAATATATCTGAGGCTACATAGCAACATGCATTGTACTGAATGACTTAATATGCAATCCTAGGCTACATAGCAACAAGGAAGAGTGTTACCTTAATGTTCTGATGATGTCTAGATATACATGTAATAAAATCTTATATAATGGGATGGAGGGAGTGTTGTACTACATCATTTTGCAATTGTTGTTTATCTTCTAATATTAACTTGGTGCTTTTAGGTACATATGTCATTGCCAAAGATCCACACTTCGACCCTTTCTGCGTATGGGGCAATGAGATATTCATGAACCAGCATCAAGTGAGGAAACTGATAAAGATTGTTATTAGAATGGGTCAAAAGATGTCAATCAAACTATTAGTTTACACCTTATGCAAGACAACGGTGAACTGCAGGATGGTAAGTAAGAACCCTGTAGTCTTCTTTTTACTGCCCATAATGAGTTGTGTTAGATGACAATGTGTGAATCTTTTTTCCTTTGCAGTGGATCCTAAAGCAGTTTACTCAAGATTACCTCTCAAACTACACGATTGGTGGCCGGCCATCACAAGGGGTTGGACTAGCATCGTGCGTGCCTTCTACATCTAGGAGAGCACAATAGGGCCATTCCGCTTCACCTTGTTTAGCAACCAAAATGTTTGTCGCCTCTTTCTTTACCATCTATAATAGTACAAGTATAGAACATGTTCATCATTCTTTATTTAGTGCTTATGTAATTCTTAAACATATGTACATGTGAATCGAATAATGCATTGGTTGTTTGAACCTTGTGGATATGAATAAAGCTATAGCCTTTCAAGTTTAAATTAGGTACAATTTTAAATAGTAGCAATTAAATTAGGGCGAAATTATAGTGTGTAGGTCATTACGGCGCACACGGTTAATAAAGCACAATGTGTGCGATATACATCATAATCCGACATGGTTCACGGAGAGGAAACATGTGTAACAATGCACGCAGTTGTCGTTTGGAAAGTGTGTGTGATGTCAGATACTATCACATACGGTGCAGGAAAACTAAATGTGTGTGATTGTCTACCTATCATACATGGTTTATAATCATGAACTGTTTGTGATGTGCGAGGCATCGTAAACGTAGAGCGAGTTTGGTACGTGCCTGGAAAACTCCCGTGCGTGGAATCTACCTGGTTTTAGGTAAAACCACAAAACTCCGACTGCGATGGCAATGCGAGCACAAACGAGTAGCAAGGATGAAGCGTTCAGGATATTCGAGATATTGGAAATGGTTATATAGGTACAACTGTATGCACCAAGGCCCCCTATCCCCGACGGTTTCTGGGTTGTGTGGGAAGGACCCCCCTATCACCCACACTCACTTGGAGACGGTTCCAAATGCCGTAGGGAAAGGGGTTAAAAACCATTTGTATAGCACCTTGTTGTACCAGTGACATACTCAAAACTCCAAGGACGTTAGACCTTTAATAAATAGAGACAGGGAGTACCTGCTCTGATACCAATTGTTAGGACCAAGAGTATATCAACCAGAGGGGCGTGAATGGGAGATTCAAATTTTCTTTCGAATGCTTTGAAATTAATCCCACTCATGGCAGCGGAATAGAGTACCGAGGGAAATGGATTGAATAAATCTTCCTCGTCAGAGGCATATTCATCGATAAAGGTTGATGACAGTGTGAGCTTGATGGATCACAGGTTTAACTAAAATGAGAGTGATCCAACATGCAAATAGATGCAGCAGAATAAGACACAGCATTGTTGATGCTGAATTTAATGCTACAGAATGATTTCACAAGTGAAACTGAAATAAAAGATGACAATGAAAGAATATAGGCGATGATTGTTATGGTAATCTCACGTTAGATGCCAGGGTATGTCTTATCTTCGGTGGAGCCATGAGGACGTCGTCGGGTTCCGGAAGCGAGAGTGAGCACGAGCTCGGTAGCACACGAGACGTACCCAGGTCCGGGGCTCTCCGGAGAGATAACACCCCTAGTCCTGCTATGATGACTATGATGTGTATACAAGGTTGCTCTGGAGTTGTATTGCTAGAGGAGGAAGAAGGGTAGAGCTACCTCTCTTCTCATGGCTATGGTGAATGTGTGTGAAGTGAAGGCCGGACCTTTTGCATGGGTGAGCCCTGGGGGTTTTATAGGCCAACCCCCCAGGAGTACAATGGTCGGGTGTAGGACCCGAACGTCAGTGTCTAGGGTTGCAGGGTTCTCCACCGGCTGTTGGGGCCCACCTCTAGAGGGCCCCGTCGGCTGCCGAGATCCGGCCGACAGGTATGGCCCGCCGCCTATGGGCCATGTTGATTGCCTTTCGCTGTAGCACGGTCCTTGCTGACAAGGGTCGCGTCATGAGTCGTATGGCTACAGTCCCGCGCCATGCAGGTAGGTGGCCGCCTGGTCAGCGCGTACTGTAGCCACGCCCCTCCGGGATTCAGAGGGAGCAGGTGGTGTTGTAGCTACGCTTCGTCTTGTTGTAGTGGGTGAGTGCAGACTCCGAGGGGGAGGACAGGCCGGCTGCTGGAAGCCGGCCCACCCCTGAAGCTGTCTTCTGCGGATGTGTTGTCTTTTGGAAGTCGGCCGCACGGCCAGTCGGCGTGAGGGGCTTTGGCTAGCCCCGATGTCTTGAAATGGCATTAGGTGCGGATGAGGCTACCCGAGGTCCATTCCCCCGACAGTAGTCCTTGAAGCTGGTGAGGCACCACGGCTCCAAGCTGGAGTGCCTCAGCAATTTCCTCCTCCGAGAGATCTTGTGTTTTTTCTTCGTTCGGCTTGTAGAAGCCGCCTGCTAGGAGCCGGCTGAGGTGAAGCCAGCCGCCTGGTGAATTTGAATCGCCATGGCAGGCACCGGGTGGTACGCCTCAGGGTGGCGCGCTTGTTGCCCGTTGTGTGCATGCCATGGGTCGCCAGCAGGCCAGGCTGGCCTCCCAGCCCACGCGCGCGAAGGGACGCGGCCACAGGCCTAGGCCCACCACTACACAGCCTCGGCGCGCGCGCGGATCCGCTGCGGCCGAGGCAGACGGTTGTCCTTCTAGGGTGGAATGATTATGCGCCATTAAGGCGCGGGATTTGCGGCAGTGTGCAGGACGTGGGCATAGTTAATCCCACGCCCCCCACAAAGTGCTGCCTCGGCCCCGCCGTCATCGTCGTATAAATAGGGGAGGAGGGGCGGCCAAACATACACACACCCCCTCCACTCTCTTCTTCTTCCTTGCTCCCTTGCTTCGTTGTCGATGTTGCACCACGCGCTACCGAAGCGCCACCGCGGCATCGCCACCGTCTAGCCTCGCCGCCCCACCGACAGGCCACCGCAGGACATGGCGCGAGGCGACTGGGACAGCTCCAATGTCCATGATGGACACATCAAGTTCCTCCGCGCGACGCGGAGGCTTCCGGTTGAGACGGTCGTGGGGACACGCCTTCCCGACGAGAGGGAGATCTTGCTGGCGCCAAGGTCCGGAGAGTTTGTCGTCTTCCGGAGCCATTTCCTTAGCGGATTTGGTCTGCCTGCGAGCGGCTTCCTCCATTCCCTCCTCCACTTCTATCGTCTCCAACCTCATCACCTTACTCCCAACACGGTGGTGCTTCTCTCCGCCTTCGTGACCTTCTGCGAAGGCCACCTCGGCGTCCTGCCCACACTCGAGGTGTGGGGCAGGTTCTTCTACTTGAAGTTGGGTACCCAGGCCAAGGGTGAGCCGGCCCAGTGCGGATCCTGCGTTGCTGTGCGGCGCAGCAGCTCCGGGACCCGCTTCCCTCCTATTGCTTTGCTGGAGTCGGTGAAGTTGTGGCAGAAGTCGTACTTCTACGTCCACAACCTCCACCTGACTCGCGACTACATCAACCTGCCGACCTTCATAATCGGTCCTCCTGGTGAGCCGTGTGACAACTGGAGGTGGCAGCCAAGGCTGGTACCGGCTTCCATCACTAACGTCCTTGTCTGGCTTCAGGAGATGACGGACACGAAGGGCCTCAAGGACCTGCTGGCCGCCTTCATCCACCGCCGGGTTTCGCCCCTCCTAGCTCGGGCGCACCTGATCTACGATATGAGCGGCCGCCGTGACCCGTGCTGGATGTCGACCAAGGAGCTGCTGACTATGGAGGTGGTCCACCATGTCAACTACTTTTCCGACAGCAAGCTCAGCGAGACTGAGTGGAGATTCGGCAAGTAGCCGTATAGCTCCGCCAACCCGCCACCACCCGGACACGGCCCAGCGCTTCCCTTCTCATGTAGCAACCGGCGTGCCGGCTCCGGGACACCAATGGATGCCGGACCGCGAAGAGAGCGACGTGGGCGACCCCGAGCTGGGGGTGGCCGCGTTGGAGGACAGAGGCGAGGATGATGCCACTGGGGGAGGAGGCGCTGGAGCAGGATGAGCCACAGCAGGCGGCGCAGGAGGAGATGACGATGTTCGGTCCTGGCCGGATGACAATGAAGACGGCGACGGACAACGCCGCCTCGAAGGCGCCGACAGGGTAGGCGTCGGCTCTTCGACGACGCAGTCGTCAGGTGAAGCGCTGACTTGACGCACTCGGCATGCCTAAACGCCGCGCCAAAGGGTTGTTTTGCAACAAGCCGCCAAAGAAGGCCAAGCGGCAAGAGGCCGCGAAAATGGCCGCCATCCGAAGGGCCCCAAAGGAGCGCCCAATGGTGTTCGGGTAGGTGCATTCATCTCACTTTCTTCATTGTTTTTCTTTCCCTTTGCAAATTTCTCATTTTCGCCTGCCATGTTGCGCGGGGCCGCCATCTCCATATCCCGGGCCCTGTCCGCCTCGCTGGTTAGCTCAGCAGGTGGCTCCAAGGAGGCCCGGCACGTGGACCCGGCCGCCGCCCTCCGAGAGGTGACGAAGAGGAACGCGCGGGAGGCCGCAGCGCGGGCGGGGGGCGATGCTCAGGCCGCCGCGTCGGTGGAGGCGGAGGCGGCGACCAAGGCGCAGGCTGAGGCCGACGCAAAGACCGTGAAGGATCCGGATAGAAGCGGGATCCCGGAGGCCACCAATCTAGGGCAGCCGGAGCCGCCGATGGCAGAGGTCCAGGCGCCGACTAGGACAGCCGGAGCCGGCCAGGGGATGCCGGAGCGGGAGGTTGCTGACTCCGTAGTCCCGAAGGCGGAGGTGACCCAGCATGCGCTGGGTGCTGGCGAGCGACGTGGCGGCCACCCCAAAGGGCCGGAGATGCCGCTGGCCAGCGCCGGGTTAGCGATGAGCCACGCCATGACGACTGATACGTCTCCAACATATGTGTAATTTTTGATTGTTCCATGCTATTATATTATCTGTTTTGGATGTTTAATGGGCTTTATTATGCACTTTTATATTATTTTTGGGACTAACCTATTAACCGAAGGCCCGGTGCAAATTGTTGTTTTTTTGCCTATTTCAGTGTTTCGCAGAAAAGGAATATCAAACGGAATCCAAACGGAATGAAACCTTCGCGAAGATCTTTTTTGGAACAAACGCAATCCGGGAGACTTGGGGTGGAGGTCAATGAAGCAACGAGGCGGCCACGAGGTAGGGCGGCACGCCCAGGGGGCAGGCACGCCCCACCCTCGTGGGCCCCTCGGAGCTCCACCGACCTACTTCTGTCGCCTATATATACTCTTATACCCTGAAAACATCCGGGGGAGCCACGAAACCACTTTTCCACCACCGCAACCTTTTGTACCCGTGAGATCACATATGGGGACCTTTTCCGACGATCTGTCGGAGGGGGATTCGATCACGAAGGGCTTCTACATCAACACCATAACCTCCTATGATGTGTGAGTAGTTTACCACAGACCTTCGGGTCCATAGTTATTAGCTAGATGGCTTATTCTCTCTCTTTGATCTTCAATATAAAGTTCTCCTCGATGTTCTTGGAGATCTATTCGATGTAATCCTTTTTGCGGTGTGTTTGCCAAGATCCGATGAATTGTGGGTTTATGATCAGGTTTATCTATGAACAATATTTGATTCTTCTCTGAATTCTTATATGCATGATTTGATATCTTTGCAAGTCTCTTCGAATTGTCAGTTTGATTTGGCATACTAGATTGATCTTTCTTGCAATGGGAGAAGTGCTTAGCTTTGGGTTCAATCTTGCAGTGCTCGATCCCAGTGACAGAAAGGGAACTAACACGTATTGTATTGCTGCCATCGTGGATAAAAATATGGGGTTTATATGATATTGCTTGAGTTTATCCCTCTACATCATGTCATCTTGCCTAATGCGTTACTCTGTTCTTATGAACTTAATACTCTAGATGCATGATGGATAGCGGTCGATGTGTGGAGTAATAGTAGTAGATGCAGAATCGTTTCGGTCTACTTGACACAGACGTGATGCCTATGTTTGTGATCATGCCTAGATATTCTCATAACTATGCGCTTTTCTATCAATTGCTCGGCAGTAATTTGTTCGCCCACCGTAAGATATCCTATCTTGAGAGAAGCCACTAGTGAAACATATGGCCCCGGGTCTACTTTACATCATATAAATTTCCCGTCAACTAGCTATTTCTGTCGCTGTTTATTTTGCAATCTTTATTTTCCAATCTATACAACAAAGATACCAAAAATATTTATCTTATTGTCTTTATCAGATCTCACTTTTGCAAGTGGCCTGAAGGGATTGATAACCCCTTTATCGCATCGGTTGCAAGGTTCTTATTTGTTTGTGCAGGTACTAGGTGACTTGCGTGTAGTCTCCTACTGGATTGATACCTTGGGTCTCAAAAAATAAGGGAAATACTTATGCTACTTTGTTGCATCACCCTTTCCTCTTCAAGGGAAAACCAACACATGCTCAAGAGGTAGCAAGAAGGATTTCTGGCGCCGTTGCCGGGGAGATTTGCACCAAGTCAAGTCGAGATTTGATCTCCCAACAACTAGCCATTTCTGGCACCGTTGCCGGGGAGATCTATGCTCAAGTCAAGACATAACAAGTACCCATCATAAACTATTCTCCCTCGCATTACATTATTTTCCATTCTCCTCTCGTTTTCCTCTCCCCCACTTCACCTTTGCCTTTTCTTTGCCTTATTCCTATTTGTATCTTTGTTTGTGTTTCCATGTGCCTTCTATTTGCTTGCATCTTTGTTTGCTAAAAATTTATTGATATGGATCCACTTAAAGTGTTCTACTTGGATCATCTTCGATCCTTCTGCGCTCGTGCTGAAACCCCAACTAGCCTAGTTGATGGGAAATCTTTAGATGGGCATGCTCATTTTTTGCATCACCGTTTGTCTGAAAAAGGGAGACTTTGATGGGATGAAATAAACAGATTGTTGTGTTATGCTTGGAATCTTTGTGAAATTTATGATTTTACTTGTTGCTCTAAGAACCCTAAAAAATACCTCCCCTACCTATGTGAATTTAATGATAATGAAATCTTATCTTCTTATGCAAAGGGTGTTTATAGTTACTACGACATCAAACAAATTGAAGAATTTGTTGCTTTTAAGGGTGCTTATTAAGTTGCTTCTTTGATTGATAAGTATGATATTACTCTCTACAAATCTGAAAATTTTGACATACTTAAAAATTGCTATGAAAACCATGCTCATAATGTCTATGTCAAAGAATTCATTGAAAGAATGACCGTTGCTTGGGAAGAAAATAATGATATGCATGAATCTATAGATAATTATGATCCTGATGATTTGATTGAAATATCCGTTGATGAACATGATGCTTGCTATTCTTGTGGCCATGATGCCAATATTTATGAAGATGAGTTTGTTATAGTTCCTTATGTTAAACATGAGATCGTTGCTATTGCACACATACTTGATAGTTACTTCTATGAAAAGCATGATTGTAATGATGTTATTATAAATTATCTTAATAACAATTGTGTTAATGATATGCAAAACCTCAAGATTGGGATGATTCTTCTTATGATCTTGAAAATTTATTTAAGCCCCATGATGAATATGAGATTGATAATAATGTTTGCAATAATACTGAAAGTGGGTTTGGAAGAGTGTCAACTTTAGATCCCACATATTTGGATAATGTTCAATCTTATGAAGTTTTTGATAAAAGTGGGTTCGGAGAGGTCATGACTTTATTTTATGATAATCCCACTACTTCGAAAGAGTGTCAACTTTGCATGCATGTGGATCATGAAGAGAAAATTTTATGTGATAGCTACATTGTTGAATTTGCTTATGATCCTACATGTAATTATTATGAGAGAGGAAAATATGGTTTTAGAAATTTTCATGTTACTAAATTACCTCTCGTTATGTTGATATTGCTATTGTTTCTTTCCACTTCCTTGCATATGCTAGTTTTTGCTTGCCTTGATAATTTGTTTGCCTATAAGATGCCTATGCATAGGAAGTATGTTAGACTTAGATGTGTTTGTCACGTGTTTTATGATGCTCTCTTTGTGCTTCAATTCTTTTCTTTCATGTGAGCATCATTGAAATCTCTTTGCCTAGCTAGGGGCGTTAAATGATAGCGCTTGTTGGGAGGCAACCCAATTTTATTTTTGTTCTTTACTTTTTGTTCCTATTTAGTAATAAATAATCCATCTGTCCTCTGTTATGATTGTGTTTTTTATGTTTTAATTAGTGTTTGTGCCAAGTAAAGCCTTTAGGATCTTCTTGGGTGACTGTTATTTGATCTTGCTGATAAAAATAGAAAGTATGCGCTCACGAGAATAATTTTCATTTTTTTTACAAGAGAGCGATAAAATAGCAATTCCAACTTCAGTAGATCAATACACAAATTATTTAGGATGTCCCAATTTCTCGGGATTTATGGAGTTACAGAAGTATTCAAAACCTACAGATTACTACAGACTGTTTTGTTTTTGACAGATTCTGTTTTGTGTGTGTTGTTTGCTTATTTTGATGAATCTATGGCTAGTATCGGGGGTATGAACCATAGAGAAGTTGGAATACATTAGGTTTAACACCAATATAAATAAAGAATGAGTTCATTATAGTGCCGTAAAGTGGTGGTTTGTTTTCTTATACTAACGGAGCTCATGAGATTTTCTGTTGCGTTTTGTGTTGTGAAGTTTTCAAGTTTTTGGGTAAAGATTTGATGGATTTTGGAACAAGGAGTGGCAAGAGCCTAAGCTTGGGGATGCCCAAGGCACCCCAAGGTAAAATCCAAGGACAACCAAAAGCCTAAGCTTGGGGATGCCCCAAAAGGCATCCCCTCTTTCGTCTTCATCTATCGGTAACTTTACTTGAGGCCATATTTTTATTCACCACATGATATGTGTTTTGCTTGGAGCGTCTTGTATGATTTGAGTCTTTGCTTTTTAGTTTACCACAATCATATTTGTTGTACACACCTTTTGGAGAGACACACATGAATCGTAATTTATTAGAATACTCTATGTGCTTCCCTTATATCTTTGAGCTAGATAATTTTGCTCTAGTACTTCACTTATATCTTTTTAGAGCACGGTGGTGGTTTTATTTTATAGAAATTATTGATCTCTAATGCTTCACTTATATTATTTTGAGAGTCTTTTAGAACAGCATGGCAGTTTGCTTTGGCTATAAAATTGGTCCTAATATGATAGGCATCCAAGATGGGTATAATAAAACTTTCATATAGAGTGCGTTAAATACGATGAGAAGTTTGATTCTTGATAGTTGTTTTGAGATATAAAGGTGGTAATATTAGAGTTGTGCTAGTTGAGTAATTATGGAATTGAGAAATACTTGTGTTGAAGTTGGCAAGTCCCATAGCATGCACGTATGGTAAACATTGTGTGAAAAATTTGAAGCATGAGGTGTTCTTTGATTGCTTTCCTTATGAGTGGCGGTCGGGGACGAGCGATGGTCTTTTCCTACCAATCTATCCCCCTAGGAGCATGCGCGTAGTGCTTGGTTTTGATGACTTGTAGATTTTTTCAATAAGTATGTGAGTCTTTATGACTAATGTTGAGTCCATGGATTATACGCACTCTCACCCTTCCATCATTGCTAGCCTCTTCGGTACCGTGCATTGCCCTTTCTCACCTCGAGAGTTGGTGCAAACTTCACCGGTGCATCCAAACCCCGTGATATGATATGCTCTATCACACATAAACATCCTTATATCTTCCTCAAAACAGCCACCATACCTACCTATTATGGCATTTCCATAGCAATTCCAAGATATATTGCCATGCAACTTTCCACCGTTCCGTTTATTATGACACGCTCCATCATTGTGATATTGCTTTGCGTGATCATGTAGTTGACATCGTATTTGTGGCAAAGCCACCTTCATAATTCTTTCTAATGTCACTCTTGATTCATTGCATATCCTAGTACACCGCCGGAGGCATCCATGTAGAGTCATAATTTGTTCTAAGTATCAAGTTGTAATTCTTGAGTTGTGAGTAAATAAAAGTGTGATGACTTTCATTATTAGAGCATTGTCCCATGTGAGGAAAGGATGATGGAGACTATGATTCCCCCACAAGTCGGGATGAGACTCCAGACGAAAAAAAAAAGAGAGGCCATAAAAAAGAAAAAAAAATGAGAGAAAAAGAGAGAGGGGGCAATGTTACTATCCTTTTTCCACACTTGTGCTTCAAAGTAGCACCATGATCTTCATGATAGAGAGTCTCCTATTTTGTCACTTTCATATACTAGTGGGAATTTTTCATTATAGAACTTGGCTTGTATATTCCAACGATGGGCTTCCTCAAAATGCCCTAGGTCTTCGTGAGCAAGCAAGTTGGATGCACACCCACTTAGTTTCTTTTATTGATCTTTCATATATTTATAGCTCTAGTGCATCCATTGCATGGAAATCCCTACTCCTTGCATTGACATCAATTGATGGGCATCTCCATAGCCCGTTGATTAGCCGCGTCAATGTGAGACTTTCTCCCTTTTGTCTTCTCACACAACCTCCATCATCATATTCTATTCCACCCGTAGTGCTATGTCCATGGCTCGCGCTCATATATTGCATGAAATTTGAAAGAGTTTGAAAAGGCTAAAGTACGAAACAATTGTTTGGCTTGTCATCAGGGTTGTGCATGATGGGAGCATTTTGTGTGACGAAAATGAAGCATGACCAAACAATATGATTTTGCAGGGATAAGCTTTCTTTGGCTATGTTATTTTGATAAGACATAATTGCTTGGTTAGCATGCTTGAAGTATTATTATTTTTATGTAAATATTAAACTTTTGTCTTGAAACTTTCGGATCTGAATATTCATGCCACAATAAAGAAGATTACATTGAAAATTATGTTAGGTAGCATTCCACATCTCAAATTATGCTTTTATCATTTACCTACTCGAGGACGAGCAGGAATTAAGCTTGGGGATGCTTGATACGTCTCCAACGTATCTATAATTTTTTATTGTTCCATGTTATTATATTATCTGTTTTGGATGTTTAATGGGCTTTATTATGCACTTTTATATTATTTTTGGGACTAACCTATTAACCGAAGGCCCAGTGCAAATTGTTGTTTTTTGCCTATTTTGGTGTTTCGCAGAAAAGGAATATCAAATGGAATGAAACCTTTGTGAGGATCTTTTTGGAACAAACGCAATCCAGGAGATTAGAGTGGAGGTCAAGGAAGCAACGAGGCAACCACGAGGTAGGGCGGTGCGCCCAGGGGGCAGGCATGCCCCCACCCTTGTGGGCCCCTCGTAGCTCCACCGACCTACTTCTTTCGCCTATATATACTCTTATACCCTAAAAACATCCAGGGGAGCCACGAAACCACTTTTCCACCGATGCAACCTTTTGTACCCGTGAGATCCCATCTGGGGACCTTTTCCGGCAATCTGACGGAGGGGGATTCGATCATGGAGGGCTTCTACATCAACACCATAGCCTCTCTAATGATGTGTGAGTAGTTTACCACAGACCTTCGGGTCTATAGTTATTAGCTAGATGGCTCTTCTCTCTCTTTGATCTTCAATACAAAGTTCTCCTCGATGTTCTTGGAGATCTATTCGATGTAATCCTTTTTGTGGTGTGTTTGCCGAGATCCGATGAATTGTGGGTTTATGATCAAGTTTATCTACGAACAATATTTGATTCTTCTTTGAATTCTTATATGCATGATTTGATATCTTTTCAAGTCTCTTCGAATTATCAGTTTGGTTTGGCCTACTAGATTGATCTTTCTTGCAACGGGAGAAGTGCTTAGCATTGGGTTCAATCTTGCGTGCTCGATCCCAGTGACAGAAAGGGAACCGACATGTAGTGTATTGTTGCCATTGAGGATAAAAAGATGGGGTTTATATCATATTGCTTGAGTTTATCCCTCTACATCATGTCATCCTGCCTAATGCGTTACTCTGTTCTTATGAATTTAATACTCTAGATGCATGCGATAGCGGTCAATGTGTGGAGTAATAGTAGTAGATGCAGAATCATTTCGGTCTACTTGACACGGACGTGATGCCTATGTTTATGATCATGCCTAGATATTCTCATAACTATGTGCTTTTCTATCAATTGCTCGGCAGTAATTTGTTCACCCATCGTAAGATATGCTATCTTGAGAGAAGCCCCTGTGTCTACTTTACATCATATCAATTTCCCGTCAACTAGCTATTTTTGTCACCGTTTATTTTGCAATCTTTATTTTCCAATCTATACAACAAAAATACCAAAAAATATTTATCTTATTGTCTTTATCAGATCTCACTTTTGCAAGTGGCCGTGAAGGGATTGACAACCCCTTTATCGCATTGGTTGCAAGGTTCTTATTTGTTTGTGCATGTACTAGGTGACTTGCGTGTAGTCTCCTACTGGATTGATACCTTGGTTCTCAAAAACTGAGGGAAATACTTACGCTACTTTGCTGCATCACCCTTTCCTCTTCCAGGGAAAACTAACGCATGCTCAAGAGGTAGCAACGACGCGCACCCCCTTGCGCCTACGCCAGGGCAAGCGGCCTCGAAACCGAGGCCAGTGAGAGCTCACAGGGAGCCGACACTGGGGCCACAAGTTCCTCCCCGCCTGGCTGGACGTCGGCGACCGGCACGGCCGCCCTGAACCTTGCAATTCATGATGTCTTGGATAAGTTCTTCGCCCACAGTGCCACTCTCCTGAAGGCGAGGAGCGACATGGTGGCGATGCAGACGTCCGCCCAGGTATGCCCTTGATCTTACCTTTTTTGCAATCTTCAGTGGGGCGCGCCAGCGCACCCACTGGGTGTAGCCCCCGAGTTCCAAGTCGGCTGCTGAGCAGGCGGGTTGGAACTTTAAGGCATGTTTATGATCATTGGGATGTCATTCTTGACGCAAGACTACCACAACCTGCGAGCGGCCGCCTGCAACTCCCAGAACCAGACGCTCACCAACCGGACCGCCGAGTTGCAGAAGAGCCGAGGTACGTAGGCTGGCTTTCAGTGGGGGTGCGCAAGCGCACCCACTGGGTGTAGCGCTCGAGATTCGGGCCAACTGCTGAGAAGTCGGGCCAAATATTCCCGACGACTTTTTGTCTTTGTTGATGCTGATGATTCTTCTTTGTCTTTGTAGAGGTCGCCGCCCAGCTTCGGGGCCACGTTCATAAGATCAATGGCCAGCTTCAAGCCAAGGAGCTGGAGCACAGCCAGGCAGCCGCGGAGCGCAACCAGCTCAAGAAGGAGCTGGCTGACCAGGCGACCCGGCAAGCGGAGCAAGTCCGGCAGCTGAAGGACGAGGACGAGCACCTTAGGGCTGAGTTCGAGTCCTAGCGCTTGGCCTGGGCCGACAAGGAGAAGTACTTGTCGGAGGGCTACAAGGTGATCGAGGCCTGCTCGAAGGTGAAGCTTCTTTTTCTCTTGATCGGTTAGTTGTCGGCTATTGCTGGAAGCCGGCTTCTTATTCCTTTGCTTTCTTTTTATGCAGAGTACTTCCTGGACCACGCTGGTGTCATCGTCTAGGCGATTGAGGTACGGTGCAAGCAGCGGAGGCAAGTAGGCGAGCAGATTGCCCCAGACCGGCCCCGGAACATGGGCGAATAGTTTCGGGCTGTTCAGCTATGCCTTGCGCCGGGGAGCCACCTGCTCCGCCGGTTTCAGCGCGCCGGGTCGCATGTCTTGGAAGGGCTCTGGCTGGGTGTGCAGGTCCCCCAGACACCAAGTTAGACTGTTGACTGGATGGAGGTGGCATGGGAGCGGCTCGACGCTTGGAAGGGCACCGCAGCACAGGTCGACACCAAGGTGGCGCTAGAGTTCGTGAAGGCATGGTACCCAGGCGTGAGCATGGCTTAGCTGGCCACCTTCCGCCAGGAGGAGGAACCGGAGCTGGAGGCAGAATGCGAGGAGATCGTCATCCGCGCGTAGACCCTCGTCGAGTACACCGACGGTAGTGTCTACATCCCGGAGCGGGCAGAAGGCGGCACCGAGGTGCCACCATCCTGGTTCGGGCTGAACCCAGACGAAGTGGAGAACCCGACAGAGGAGATTGCCTCCAACGACAAGGCCGCGGAGGAGGACGAGGAAGGCGACGACGTCGCACCAGATGACGGAGCGACCAGCCGGAATCGGCCCGATCCGGCCCTGGCCGGAGAGCAGCGGGAGACCACATCAGCCACCATCGCCGACCACACCGAGACCAACCAGCCGGAGGCCCCGCCAGCCGGCGCTACCGCCGCCACCGACTCACCCAAGCAGCCCGTAGTGCCTTCGGCCTAGGCGGCCTTTATCTGTATAATTTTTTTTGTCTTGTGCTCAAGAAAAAAGTCAGTCATGCGCAGTTCCACCCACTAGGGTGTACTTTAAACTCTGATGAATGCCGGCCTTGGGCCTTTTGCAATGTAAATGAATTTATTTTCCCCACATGCTTGTGTGCTGTGCCGGGTTCTAACTCGATTTGCCATGTTCCTTTGATTGCCGCCCTGCTAGCTAGACAGCCGTGCTGCGGACTATGGCCGGGTCAGGGACTTGGCCATTTAGAGTAGGAAAATTACTTCAGCCGCTTAAAACGTAGCTAGTCAAGCGAGAAGCCGTCCGGCCGGCTGCTGAGCTGCCGGACGGGGGAGGCAAGAGGCCGGCTTGGCCTGAATTGGCGTTCTTCCTTAGTCATTTTTCGTGTGGACAACGTTTTCGGACTTTGGCTCTTGCCAGCTGGACAGTCGTGCTGCGAGATGTGGCTGGGGCGAAGAGACGACTTTGGTGTCGGCACACTACTGGGCCGAATTCGGATGGTACCAACTTGGGCCAAGTCGGCGAGCCCCCGGGCCAGCTGACCGGACCCGGGCAGGGCAAAAGAATGAATACTCATACATAGGTGAAGCTTATCATATAGATAAAAAGGTAGGCCCCGAGTGCACCTCGAGGTACCTACTATCTTTACTTAGTACAAAAGATAGCATGGTACATACATTGCATCAACTATAAAACAGGCGGAGGAGGTCCGCGTTCCATGGGCGCTCTGACTCTTGGTCGGCTGTGTCCCTCTTGCGTGCCCTAGGCTTATGTGCGTCGATTAGGTAGTAGGAGTCGTTGCCCAGGGCCTTGCTGATGATGAAGGGCCCCTCCCAAGGGGTCGGGAGCTTGTGTTGGCCGACTGTTCGCTGGATCAGTCGGAGCAGAAGGTCGCCCTCACGGAAAGCACGCGACTTGATCTTCGTGTTGTGGTAGCGGCACGGGCTCTACTGATAGATGGCGGACCGGCTGAGTGCTAGCAGCCGGGCCTCTTCAAGCAGGTCGACACTGTCTTCACGTGCCTCCTTTGCTTCCACCTTCATGTATAGGGTGACGCGAGGCGAGTCAAACTCAATGTCCGTTGGGATGACGGCCTCGGCCCCGTACACGAGGAAGAAAGGTGTGAAGCTAGTTGATCTGTTTGGCATGGTTCAGAGGCTCCAAAGGACGGCCGGCAACTCCTCGATCCAGCAGCCTGCCGAGCGCTCCAGTGGCTCGACCAGTTGAGGCTTGATGCCGGAAAGGATGAGGCCATTTGCCCGCTCCACCTGGGCGTTTGACTGCGGGTGAGCAACCGACACGAGGTCCAGTTGGATGCCCTATGTTGCGCAGAAACGGGCCAAGGCACCTTTGGTGAAGTTCATGTCGTTGTCAATGATGATGTTATGTGGGATGCCTTATCGAACGATGATGTCCGCGATGGATGTAACGGTTGTGGGGCCGTTCAACTTCTTAATCAGCCTCGCCTCGATCCACTTCATGAACTTGTCCACACCAACCAGCAGATGGGTCATGCCACCACGTGCCATCTTGAATGGGCCCACCATGTCCAATCCCCATACGGCAAATGGCCAGGTGATGCGAATGGTCTTGAGTGCCGAGGCCGGCAGGTGTTGCTTGGTGCTGAAACGCTGGCACCCCTTGCATTTCTGGACCAACTCCTTGCCGTCGTCTAGAGCAGTCGGCCAGAAGATACCATGGCGGAAAGCTTTGGCAACGAGGGATCTGGAGGCGGCATGGTGGCCACATTCGCCTTGATGAATGTCCCTGAGGATTGCAATGCCCTTCTCCGGCTCGATGCAGCGCTGGAAGACGTCGATCGCACTGTTCCTGATGAGCTCTCTGTTGATGATCGTGTATGTAGCCGCCTGGCGTTGCACCTGTCGGGCCAAGACCTCGTCGGCTGGGAGCTCATGGCTCACCAGAAAGTTGAGGATGGGCTGCGCCCAAGACGGGGCTTCCACCACTGTCATGACAGCAACCGGCGTTAGGGTGGCCGGGTTGGAAGGTGGCGGGTTGGAGCCGCCGCTCCTTGTTGCGTCGTGGAAGTCCCCGAGCCGACTGCAGTAGTCCTCGGGCCGGGTTTAGGTGTTGCAGCCCCCGGGCCGTTGCAGAAGTCCCCGGGCCGACTGTTGAAGTCCCTGAGCCGGATCCGACTGCTCCAGAGTCAGCCATCATGAAGATGGATTCTGGTTCTGGCGAAGGCTGGATAGACGGCCTGCACTAGCACTCGAGGGAGACGCTGGCTGGTATGGCCAGCCGGGTGGAGCCGATCCGCGACAGGGTGTCGGCTGCTTCATTGTCGGCCCGTGGCACGTGGATGAACTCGCACCAGTCGAAGTGTCCGCTGATCTGCTGGACAGGGAAGTGGTAGTTGGCCATGTTGGCATCCTTGGCGTCCCAGCCGCCAGAAGACTGTTGGACCATAAGGTCCGAGTCGCCGTAGCACAAGACGCAGCGGATGCCGATCTCCTTGGCCAACCGAAGCCTATGGACGAGCGCCTCGTACTCAGCCACGTTGTTGGAGGCGGAAAAGTGGATCTGCATCATGTACTTCGGCTTGTCACCTTTGGGAGAGGTGAGGACGATGTCGGCTCCCAAATCGGTGCGCATCTTCGAGCCATCGAAGTGCATCCGCCAATGCATGGAATCCGGCACTAGCGGCAGGTACCGGGTCTCGGCCCAGTCGACGAGGAAGTCAGCCAGCGCTTGGTACTTGATGGCGATGCGGGGCTGGTAGAGGATGGTGTAGGGAGCCAGCTCGATGGCCCACTTAGCCACCCGGCCCGAGGCATCTTGGTTGCCCATGATCTCAGCAAGGGGGTGGTACAGACGACCGTGATGGTGTGCACCTGGAAGTACTGCTGCAGCTTCTTGGTGGCAAAGTACACGCCATAGCACATCTTCTAGTAGTGGGGGTAGTTCTACTTGGAGGCGGACAACACCTCACTCAAGTAATAGACCGGCCTCTAGACCGGCTGCACCATGCCGGCTATTGGGCGCTCGACAACAATCACCATGCTGACGACTCAGTTGGTGGCTGCTACCTCTTGAGCACTGCGTTCGATTTCCCCGAAGAGGAAAGGATGATGCAGCAAAGTAGCGTAAGTATTTCCCTCAGTTTTTGAGAACCAAGGTATCAATCTAGTAGGAGGTTGCATGCGCGTCCCTAGTACCTGCACAAAACAAATAACTCCTCGCAACCAACGCGATAAGGGGTTGTCAATCCCTTCACGGTCACTTACGAGAGTGAGATCTGATAGATATGATAAGATAATATTTTTGGTATTTTTGTGATAAAGATGCAAAGTAAAGTAAAGGCAAAGTAAAAAAGCAAAGGAAATAACTAAGTATTGGAAGATTAATATGATGAAGATAGACCTGGGGGCCATAGGTTTCACTAGTGGCTTCTCTCAAGAGCATAAGTATTCTATGGTGGGTGAACGAATTACTGTTGAGCAATTGACAGAATTGAGCATAGTTATGAGAATATCTAGGTATGATCATGTATATAGGCATCACGTCCGAGACAAGTAGACTGACTCCTGCCTGCATCTACTACTATTACTCCACTCATCGACCGCTATCCAGCATGCATCTAGAGTATTAAGTTCATGAAAACAGAGTAACGCCTTAAGCAAGATCACATGATGTAGAGGGATAAATTCATGCAATATGATAAAAAAACATCTTGTTATCCTCGATGGCAAAAATACAATACGTGCCTTGCTGCCCCTACTGTCACCGGGAAAGGACATCGCAAGATTGAACCCAAAGCTAAGCACTTCTCCCATTGCAAGAAAGATCAATCTAGTAGGCCAAACCAAACTGATAATTCGAAGAGACTTGCAAAGATAACCAATCATGCATAAAAGAATTCAGAGAAGATTCAAATATTGTTCATAGATAAACTTGATCATAAGCCCACAATTCATCGGTCTCAACAAACACACCGCAAAAAGAAGATTACATCAAATAGATCTCCACAAGAGAGGGGGAGAACATTGTATTGAGATCCAAAAAGAGAGAAGAAGCCATCTAGCTAATAACTATGGACCCGAAGGTCTAAGGTAAACTACTCACACTTCATCGGAGAGGCTATGGTGTTGATGTAGAAGCCCTCCGTGATGGATGCCCCCTCCGGCGGAGCTCCGGAACAGGCCCCAAGATGGGATCTCGTGGATACAAGAAGTTACGGCGGTGGAATTAGGGTTTTGGCTCTGTATCTGATCGTTTGGGGGTATGTATGTATATATAGGAGGAAGGAGTACGTCGGTGGGGCAACAGGGGGCCTATGAAGGTGGAGGGCGCGCCTGGGAGGGGTAGGTGCGCCCCCCTACCTCGTGGCCTCCTCCTTTGTTTCTTGACGTAGGGTCCAAGTCTCCTGGATCATGTTCGGCAAGAAAATCATGTTCCCGAAGGTTTCATTCCGTTTGGACTCCGTTTGATATTCCTTTTCTTCGAAACCCTAAAATAGGCAAAAAACAGCAATTCTAGGCTGGGCCTCCGGTTAATAGGTTAGTCCCAAAAATAATATAAAAGTGGAAAATAAAGCCCATTAATGTCCAAAACAGTATATAATATAGCATGGAGCAATCAAAAACTATAGATACGTTGGAGACGTATCAAGCATCCCCAAGCTTAATTCCTGCTCGTCCTCGAGTAGGTAAATGATAAAAACAGAATTTTTGATGCGGAGTGCTACTTGGCATAATTTCAATGTAATTCTTCTTAATTGTGGCATGAATATTCAGATCCGAAAGATTCAAGATAAAAGTTCATATTGACATCAAAATAGTAATACTTCAAGCATACTAACTAAGCAATTATGTCTTCTCAAAATAACATGGCCAAAGAAAGTTCATCCCTACAGAATCATATAGTTTAATCATGCTCCATTTTCGTCACACAAGAATGCTCTCATCATGCACAAACCCGATGACAAGCCAAGCAATTGTTTCATACTTTAGCAATCTCAAACCTATAAACTTTCACGCAATATATGAGCGCGAGCCATGGACATAGCACTATGGGTGGAATAGAATATGATGATGGGGGTTATGTGGAGAAGACAAAAAGGGAGAAAGTCTCACATCAACGAGGCTAATCAATGGGCTATGGAGATGCCTATCGATTGATGTTAATGCAAGGAGTAGGGATTGCCATGCAACGGATGCACTAGAGCTATAAATGTATGAAAGCTCAACAAAAGAAACTAAGTGGGTGTGCATCCAACTTGCTTGCTCACGAAGACCTAGGGCACTTGAGGAGGCCCATTGTTGGAATATACAAGCCAAGTTCTATAATGAAAATTCCCACTAGTATATGAAAGTGACAAAACAAAAGACTCTCTATCATGAAGATTATGGTGCTACTTTGAAGCACAAGTGTGGCAAAGGATAATAGCATTGTCCCTTCTCTCTTTTTCTCTCATTTTTTTGGTCCTTCTCTTTTTTTAATGGCCTTTCTCTTCTTCTTTTTATATTCCTCACTTGGGACAATGCTCTAGAAAATTATCATCATCACACTTCTATTTATTTACAACTCAATGATCACAAGTCGATACTAGAACAAAAGATGACTCTATATAAATGCCTCTGGCGGTGTACCGGGATATGCAATGAATCAAGAGTGACATGTATGAAAATTATGAACAGTGGCTTTGCCGCAAATACTATGTCAACTACATGATCATGCGAAGCAATATGACAATGATGAATGTGTCATGATAAAAGGAATGGTGGAAAGTTGCATGGCAATATATCTCGGAATGGCTATGGAAATGCCATAATAGGTAGGTATGGTGGCTGTTTTGAGGAAGATATAAGGAGGTTTATGTGTGAAAGAGCGTATCATATCACGGGGTTTGGATGCACTGGCGAAGTTTGCACCAACTCTCAATGTGAGAAAGGGCAATGCACGGTACCGAAGAGGCTAGCAATGATGGAAGCGTGAGAGTGCGTATAATCCAGGGACTCAACATTAGTCATAAAGAACTCACATACTTATTGCAAAAATCTACAAGCCATCAAAAACCCAAGCACTATGCGCATGCTCCTAGGGGGATAGATTGGTAGGAAAAGACCATCACTCGTCTCCAACCGCCACTCATAAGGAGGACAATCAAATAACACCTCATGTTTCAAATTTGTTACATAATGTTTACCATACGTGCATGCTACAGGACTTGCAAAATTCAACACAAGCACTTCTCAAATTCACAACTACTCAACTAGCACGAATTTGATATTATTACCTCCATATCTCAAAACAATCATCAGGCATCAAACTTCTCTTAGTATTCAAAATACTCATAAGAATTTTTTTACTAATCTTGAATACCTAGCATATTAGGATTATTTAAGCAAATTACCATGCTATTTAAGACTCTCAAAATAATCTAAGTGAAGCATGAGAGATCAATAGTTTCTACAAAACAAATCCACCACCGTGCTCTAAAAGATATAAGTGAAGTACTAGAGCAAAACTATATAACTCAAAAGATATAAGCGAAGCACATAGAGTATTCTAAGAAATTCAAAATCATGTATGGCTATCTCAAAAGGTGTGTACAGCAAGGATGATTGTGGTAAAATAAAAAGCAAAGACTCAAATCATACAAGACGCTCCAAGCAAAACACATATCATGTGGTGAATAAAAATATAGCTCCAAGTAAAGTTACCGATAGAAGTAGATGAAAGAGGGAATGCCTTCCGGGGCATCCCCAAGCTTTGGCTTTTAGGTGTCCTTAGATTATCTTGGGGGTTCCATGGGCATCCCCAAGCTTAGGCTCTTGCAACTCCTTGTTACATAATCCATCAAATCTTTACCCAAAACTTGAAAACTTCACAACACAAAACTCAAAGTAGAAAATCTCATGAGCTCCGTTAGCGAAAGAAAACAAAAGACCACTTCAAGGTACTGTAATGAACTCATTATTTATTTATATTGGTGTTAAACCTACTTTATTCCAACTTCTCTATGGTTTATAAACTATTTTACTAGCCATAGATTCATCAAAATAAGCAAACAACACACGAAAAACAGAATCTGTCAAAAACAGAACAGTCTGTAGTAATATGTAGCTAGCGCAAGATATGGAACCCCAAAAAATCTAAAATAAATTGCTGGACGTGAGGAATTTATCTATTAATCATATGAAAAAATAATTAACTAAATATCACTTTCCAAATAAAAATGGCAGCAGTTCTCGTGAGCGCTAAAGTTTCTGTTTTTTACAGCAAGATATCAAGACTTTCCCCAAGTCTTCCCAACGGTTCTACTTGGCACAAACACTAATTAAACACAAAAAACACAACCAAAACAGAGGCTAGGTAAATTATTTATTACTAAACAGGAGCAAAAATCAAGGAATAAAAATAAAATTGGGTTGCCTCCCAACAAGCGCTATCGTTTAACGCCCCTAGCTAGGCATAAAAAGCAAGGATAGATCTAGGTATTGCCATATTTGGTAGGCAATCCATAAGTGGCTCTCATAATAGATTCATAAGGTAATCTAATTTTCTTTCTAGGAAAGTTTTCCATGCCTTTCCTTAACGGAAATTGGAATCTAATATTTCCTTCCTTCATATCAATAATTGCACCAATCGTTCTAAGGAAAGGTCTACCAAGAATAATAGGACATGAAGGATTGCAATCTATGTCAAGAACAATAAAATCTACGGGCACATAATTCCTATTTGCAACAATAAGAACATCATTAATTCTTCCCATAGGTTTCTTAATAGTGGAATCTGCAAGGTGCAAGTTTAGAGAGCAATCATCAAAATCACGAAAACCTAACAAATCACACAAAGTCTTTGGAATCGTGGAAACACTAGCACCCAAATCACATAAAGCATAGAACTCGTGATATTTAATATTAATTTTAATAGTTGGTTCCCACTCATCATAAAGTTTTCTAGGGATAGAAACTTCCAATTCAAGTTTTTCTTCATAAGATTGCATCAAGGCATCAACGATATGTTCAGTAAACGTTCTTTTTACTATAAGCACGAGGAGAATTTAGCACAGATTGCAACAAGGAAATACAATCAATCAAAGAGAAAATTTCATAATTAAATTCCTTAAAATCCAAAATAGTGGGTTTAGCAACATCTAGGGTTTTAATTTCTTCGATCCCACTTTCATCAATTTTAGCATCAAGATCTAAAAACTCCGAATTTTTGGAACGCCTTCTAGGTAAAGGTGGATCATATTCAGTCCCATCATTATCAAGATTCATATTGCAAAACAAACATTTAATAGGGGATACATCAATAACTTTTAGATCTTCATCTTTATTTTCATAAAAAATCGGTTTAGCGGCCATCCATTAACTAAGGTAGCCTCCTTATCCGAAATTTCAGCAGTCAATTTCTCAAGATGAGAAATTTGGGATCTTAAACCATCAAATTCTTTAGACATATCATCGAGCTCTTTATTCATAAAACTCATAAAACTTTTCTGTTCCTTAAGCTCGTTTCTGAAGAAATTATTATGCTCAAATTGCAAAACCATAAAACTTCTGACATTGCTTTCGATCTCTCCTAACCTTTTAAGGTGAAGGTCACCAAATTTAGGTAGAGCCATTATGACAAGCAAGCAATCCAACACACAAGCAAACAAAAAGCAAGCGGGAAAAAAGAGGCAAATAGAGAAAGAGAGGGAGGATAGAGAGAGAGGGCGAATAAAACGGCAAGGGTGAAGTGGGGGAGAGGAAAACGAGAGGCAAATGGCAAATAATGTAATGCGGGAGATAAGGATTGTGATGGGTACTTGGTATGTTGACTTTTGCGTAGGCGCCAGAAATGGCTCGTTGTCGGAAGTCAAATCTTGACTTGCGCGAACCTCCCCGGCAACGGCGCCAGAAATTCTTCTTGCTACCTCTTGAGCACTGCGTTGCATTTCCTCGAAGAGGAAAGGATGATGCAGCAAAGTAGCGTAAGTATTTCCCTTAGTTTTTGAGAACCAAAGTATCAATCCAGTAGGAGGTTGCACGCGCGTCCCTAGTACCCGCACAAAACAAATAACTCCTCGCAACCAATGCGATAAGGGGTTGTCAATCCCTTCACGGTCACTTACGAGAGTGAGATCTGATAGATATGATAAGATAATATTTTTGGTATTTTTGTGATAAAGATGCAAAGTAAAGTAAAGGCAAAGTAAAAAAAGCAAAGGAAATAACTAAGTATTGGAAGATTAATATGATGAAGATAGACCCGGAGGTCATAGGTTTCACAAGTGGCTTCTCTCAAGAGCATAAGTATTCTATGGTGGGTGAACTAATTACTGTTGATCAATTGACAGAATTGAGCATAGTTATGAGAATATCTAGGTATGATCATGTATATAGGCATCACGTCCGAGACAAGTAGACCGATTCCTGCCTGCATCTACTACTATTACTCCACTCATCGACCGCTATCCAGCATGCATCTAGAGTATTAAGTTCATGAAAACAAAGTAACGCCTTAAGCAAGATGACATGATGTAGAGGGATAAATTCATGCAATATGATAAAAAACCCATCTTGTTATCCTCAATGGCAACAATACAATACGTGCCTTGCTGCCCCTACTGTCACTGGGAAAGGACACCCAAGATTGAACCCAAAGCTAAGCACTTCTCCCATTGCAAGAAAGATCAATCTAGTAGGCCAAACCAAACTGATAATTCGAAGAGACTTGCAAAGATAACCAGTCATACATAAAAGAATTCAGAGAAGATTCAAATATTGTTCATAGATAAACTTGATCATAAACCCACAATTCATCGATCTCAACAAACACACCGCAAAAAGAAGATTACATCGAATAGATCTCCACAAGAGAGGGGGAGAACATTGTATTGAGATCCAAAAAGAGAGAAGAATCCATTTAGCTAATAACTATGGACCCGAAGGTCTGAGGTAAACTACTCACACTTCATTGGAGAGGCTATGGTGTTGATGTAGAAGCCCTCCGTGATGGATGCCCCCTCCGATGGAGCTCTGGAACAGGCCCCAAGATGGGATCTCATGGATACAGGAAGTTACGGCGGTGGAATTAGGGTTTTGGCTCAGTATCTGATCGTTTGGGGGTACGTAGGTATATATAGGAGGAAGGAGTACGTCGGTGGAGCAACAGGGGGCCCACAAGGGTGGAGGGCGCGCCTGAGGAGGTAGGCGCGCCCCCTACCTCGTGGCCTCCTCCTTTGTTTCTTGACGTAGTGTCCAAGTCTCCTGGATCATGTTTGGCGAGAAAATCACGTTCCCGAAGGTTTCATTCCGTTTGGACTCCGTTTGATATTCCTTTTCTTCGAAACCCTAAAATAGGCAAAAACAACAATTCTGAGCTGGGCCTCCATTTAATAGATTAGTCCCAAAAATAATATAAAAGTGGAAAATAAAGCCAATAATGTCCAAAACAATAGATAATATAGCATGGATCAATCAAAAATTATAGATACGTTGGAGACGTATCAGTGGCGACGATGTAGAGGAGCATGGGCTCTTTAGCAATCGGAGCAGCCAGAACAGGCGACAAGGATAGCATCCGCTTGAGCTGGAGGAATGCCTCGTCCGCCTGGTCGGTCCACTTGAAACACGTGGTCTTCTTCATCAACTGGTACAGAGGGAGGGCCTTCTCTCCCAGCCTGCTGACGAACCGACTAAGAGATGCTAAGCACCCGGTGAACTTCTAGACATCCCACAGCCAGGTCGGCTTCTTCATCCGCTCAATCTTCATCCGCTCAATGGCCTTGATCTTTACAGGGTTGCACTCAATCCCACGCTCAAACAAGGAAGCCAAGGAGCTGTCTAGCTAGTACTCCAAAGACACACTTCTCCGGTTGAGCTTGATCTTAAAGCGGCATAGGTTAGCGAAGGTCTCCTTGAGATCCTCTTAAAGGGTGTCGCACTTCTCCATCTTCACCACTATGTCGTCCACATAGACGTGGGTGTTCCTTCTGAGTTGCTTCAGGAGGCACTTCTGCATGCAGCGTTGAAAGGTGGTGCCATCATTCCTCAAGCCGAATGTCATGGTGATGTAGCAGAAGGCGTCGAAAAGGGTGACGAAGGTGGTCTTCAGTCGATCGGCCAGGTCCAGCTTGATCTGGTGGTACCCGGAGTAGGCGTCCAAAAAGGACAGTAGCTCGTAGTCGGCCGTGGAGTCGATCACTTGATCGATCCAGGGCAAGACAAACGGATCCTTGGGCAGGCTTTGCTGAGGCTCGTGTAGTCAATACACATGCACCACTTGTTGTTTTTCTTCAAAATGAGGATTGGGTTGGCAAGCCAGTCTGGGTAGAACACTTCCATGATGAAGCCGACTGCCAGAAGCTGGGCGATTTCTTCACCAATGATCATTCTCTTCTCTTCTGATAGGCGCCGGAGGGGTTGCTTGACTGGTTTAGCATCCGATCGCACATGCAGCTTGTGCTCGGTGTACTCCCTCGAAACACCCGGCATGTCCTTGGGGGACCATGCGAAGATATCATGATTCTCACGGAGGAAGTCGATGAGCTCGCTTTCCTATTTGTTGTCGAGGTTAGCCCCCATGACACTGTACTGCTCCGGGTACGTCGGGTCCAAGATGATCTTGGTTTCCTTGGCCGGCTGGAAGGAACCCTCGACCTCAACATCCTTGGGGTCAGATGGCATGGCCGGCTGCTCGCTAGCCATGGCCACAGCACGGTCAAGGAGGCACTTCTCTTCGGCGATTACGAGGGACTCGGCCAGCCGGGAGCTGGCTGCGGCGGACGTGAGCGACTTCTTATAATTGTCGGCAATGGTGATGATGCCCTAGGGACCCGGCATCTTCATCTTCGGGTAGGCGTAATGTGGAACCGCCATGAATTTAGCTAGTGTTGGTCGGCCCAAGAGCGCGTGGTAGGGGATGTCCAAGTCGATCACCTTGAACCAGATAGGCTCGAGGTGGAAGTGGGTCTTGTCGCCAAACAGGAAATTGATCTTGTTCTTGCCGATTGGAGAGTAGGAAAGCCCAGGGACGATGCCATGGAACATGGTCTGACTGGGCTGGAGTTGCTTCTCCTTGATGCCCAGCTTTTCTATGGTGTCGCAGTAGAGGATGTTGATGTTGCTTCCGCCGTCTATCAGGACTCGAGAGAAGCGGCATGCCCCTCTCTCGGTTGAGAAGGTGGAGTCCAGCACCATGGCATAAGCACTAGGCGAAGGCATCCGGTCGGATGGTCATCACGGCTCTAGGTGATGGGCCTCTTAGACCGGTGCATGAATTGGGGGACCTCTGGAACAACAACATTCGCCTCGTGATGCTACTGACGCCGACTATGCTTGTCACCGGCTTCACTAGTGAAGATGATGTAAGTGGCGTTCTTGTTGGGGAATTCATCTTGGAGCATGCCGGCAGGGCGGGCCGGCTGGAGGAGGCGGCAAGCCCTCACCCTTAGTGATTGGGGTGAGCTAGCCACACTATCGGTGGTGTGGTTGGACGGCTTCGCCACTGTGGAACTTGCATGGGGCATCGAGGGCTTGCTCAAAGGAGAAGGCAGGCAGGCAGGCACCCTTGCCGCCCCACTGACGCTTGGGGCCGGGTTGCCCGACTGGCTGCTGATCCTCGACGGTGGCCACCTGCCGGATGTTGGAAGCTGGCTGCTGGGCCTTGCGCTTGTTGTCGTTCGGCTATTGGCGCCGGTTGGAGTCACCAGCCGACACTTGAGAAGCCGGCTGGATCACTTTCCCAGACGCGTCAAGCCGAATTTCTGACAATATGGAGGAGTCGGCTGTGGCATACTTGTCCGCCACAACTAGGAGCTCGTCTAAGGTAGTCGGCTCATCGCACAGAAGCTTGTGCTGAGCAAGGTGCCCTCTCTACACCCGCCGGTGAAGTACTCGATGGCATGTACCTTGTGCACCCCTTCGTAGGAGTTGCGCAACTCGGCCCAGTGCATCAGGTAGTCGCGAGTGGACTCAGTCGGACCCTGAATGCACATGGTGAGCTAGCGAGGCTTGGGGCCGCTTGTAGGTGCTGTCGAAGTTGTGCACGAAGACTTCGCTGAAGTCCAGCCAACTGTTGATGTTGTTGGCCTTGAGGCTGTTCAGCCATGTCTGGGATGTGCCCTACAGCATGAGCGGAACATACTTCACGGCAACGCGCTTGTTGTCATTGGCTACGCTGACTACTGTGGCGTAGTCGGTCAGCCAATCCTCCAGCTTCATGGCGCCGGTGTACTTGGGAGTGTCTCGAGGGAGCGTGAACCCTTCGGCGAAGGGCTCGTCGCGGATGCGGGGGCCGAAGCAGGCCGGGCCGACTGTATCCTCTTCCTCCACTGCTAGGGACCGAGCTAGCCGCTCGATCCGGTGACGAGCGTCATTCTCACTGACTGCTTCGCGGGGGCCTAGCCGGACCCCCAGAGTCGGGTGCTCAACCGGCGCCGGA